>NC_142711.1:16337580-16667620 GCF_055471065.1 Atractosteus spatula | reverse complement strand
GGGGCTCAGCTCAGACTGATTTTTAAAGAACTGGATTTTTAAAGAAACAGTGCATTCTGCATACACTGCTGTACCTGCTGATCTACCATTTTGAACACAGTCATGTTTCCTGTCAATTCAAGCACAATGTTTAGATTTTTGCAATAATACATGAGGATGCCACAGAACTGTGCCTAGGCTAAATCATTGTATCTAGCTAACATACACCTATTACAGTGTTTGAATATAGTATTTAAAAAAACCCAGAAAAAAATAATGTTGAGCTTTTAGATGTTAAGCAGATTTGTTTTTTGTACAAATTTAATACAATTTTAAAAAATCCAACAGTATTAGCTACATTAAGCAATATCCCCTTTTATGGTCACACTACCAACAAACAGCTTTTCTGGGGTCATTGTTACAAATTTATCCTGAACGATTGCTTGTTCATCATCTTATTTCAAATGACTGCTTGCATGATACTACACAATCAAGAGGGGGGCAGTTTGTCTCTAGGGAGGCACAGTCCATCAGGCGCAATAGGTCACCCTGAAAAATGTCTCACTTAAGCAAGAGGTCAGTTTAAAGCAGTCAAAGATTCCTTTGGAATAAAGTCATCAACACTCTGCAGTCTATCAGCAACAGAGGTGTCCACTACAGATATAAAAATAGTTTGTTAAATGGATCAAAAACATCTTCGGAAATCTCTTTATAAACCAGAAGGTCTCCAATATAGAATACAGAATTAAGACTCCCAGTCCAGTCTACATTTTATAGTGGTTTGGTTTATAATAAGTAATAATAAGTGATATTACTTGCGTGACGGCTTTTACAAACCCACCGAATGCGTTTTGTGATGAGATTCATCCAAATTCAAGTTCAGGCAATATCACAAATTGCTCAAAAGTAACACAACTAAGACTAGTAAAGTAGGCTGTGGTTTTAAGATCCAATCAGTTGAGACCACAGGTTCTCAAAATGTGGAATAAGCATTGAAGCCTTTGGAGTTGCTTGTGCGTTTGTCAAGCACACCAGAGTCTGTATTTGATGACTCATGTCTGCGTAATCCAGCTTTCCACTCCTCTAGCCCATAAACTACTTTCAATTATATGCTATTCAACTGCCATCTGCTTTCTTCCACCACCTTGCAAGATCTCTCCATTCAGTTAGAGTTACCATCTGGCTCTTAGCGCCATGAAATGAGCCCTGCAAAGTTTTTATTGAAAGCTCTCGGGTGTCGTGAAATGAATAGCTTCTTCAGATATGTTGCTCTCCGTAATGCCAGAGTTACTTTTCGAGTAATGAGGCTCTAACACGTCATTCATGTTAGATGACCTCTGTAATTGATTTTAAATTAGAATATTAAAAAAGCAGAGAGAAGGGCACCACTGTCTCGCTATGGCTATCCATAAAACACATTTTAAAAAACAAGACTGCCGTGGTTGCAAACTTACATTTTTCATTTGACATTTTCCAAATTAATAATTAACTCTTTAATTATTGCTGAACATCACTGGAGCAATAGGAGTCACTGGAGAAACTAGTCTCCAGCTCTGTATTTTGGAATTAAAGTGTACACATTCTTGCTGAAGATCTATTTTATATTTTTGAACACAGCACATTATCCAAGTTTGGCCTTGTTATGCCATTAACACATGCTAGTTAACCTGAGGGCTTTGTGTCTGTTTGAGAAAGTATTTTTTCTCCCTGCTAAAAGAAATCCACAAACTTTGAGAATCTGCAACTGCACAAATCAAAACCAAGGATTACAGGCCAAAATTCATTTTTAAGCACTTTTATCTGAACCAAAGGGCCACTGAAAATACAAAATGTAATAAAAACTAAATTTCCTCTATCATAATAAAGGATTTCATCATGAAAGTAACACTATATTCCTTTATTTTATAAGAAACAGAAATGTAATTAATTTTAAATGTTACTTTTATGTTTGCTGCCCTTAAAATAACTGAAAAAATATATAATTGTATGAATAAGTAATTTGAGAAATCAGTCTTCTAAAGAAATGACTTTGTGCTGTGGGAAAACTAAGAGTAAACTATAAAAGCAGTTCTGTTATTCTTTTTTCAGTGCATCTGTATAAAAGTATACCCACTCCCTGGAGTATGCAAGGCTTATACAGACCTACCACTCGTAGTACTGAACAGATGCAGTGGTAAGCATTGCTGCCTTACAGCGCTGGTACCCCAGGTTCAATCCTGGACCTTGGGGACTATCTGTGTGGAGTCTGTATGTTCTCCTGTGTTCAAATGGGTGTATCCTCTGGGATTTCCGGTTTAATCCAACAGTCCAAAGACATGCTTGGTAGGTTAATTTGCCTATAGGAAAACTGGCTCTGGTGGGAGTGTATGTGCATGTCTTTCTTTGTGTCTGTGTGTGTCCTGTGATGGACTGGCGTTCTGTCCAGGGTGTAGCCTGCCTTGTGCTCGCTGCTTGCTGAGATAGGCCCCGTTCCGGCTGCGGAGCCTTCTTCAGATGTCCACAAGTACATTGTGTTTCTTTTTCAGGCAGGGAATAAACCTTTACTTGTTCCTTTGTGGTCTACGCATGCTGACGCAGCTCCCTACTTGAACTGAATGTTTCAATCATAATTTGAAAAAATTTGAAAAAATGCAGAAGGCACAGGCTAGGGGTAGATAAAGTATGGTCGTGACCGATAACCACTAGACAAAATATTTAAACATTCACGGGGGCAGGGGCCATTATCGAGTAGTCTATATTGACAGTGCTCCCATTCTTACTTGTTACTCTTAAATCAGGTCAAATGAAAGAATAGCGTTGTAAGGTTATCAATGAAAATAAACAGAGACTCACTTTGGCAATATATTCTCTCTTTGTGTAGTCCTCATTCTCTGGGATTTTGACAGGAGGAATGATCCACTCTCTTTTTCGCCTCTGCAGTTGCACTTCCTCTTTTGATTCCACTGGATTTTTGAAAACCTTTAAATATAAAAGAAGTCCATTACTGAAATATTCATATAAACCACTACCAGGTCTTCGCATTGCAGTCAGTTATAGATCACATCACGGCGGATATAAACTGTACGGTGGCTAGATTTTAGTTATCCCAAATCCAATTTCCAACAGAAATTCTGCCGAGGAATTCAAAAAGATCTGAACTCGAATTAGAGGAAAGTCCGAAACAAAAATGAAAGGAAAAAGAAAATGTCAAAGGACCATGTAATTAATTGCTTACACCTAAATGTTAGGAAAATGAGAAACAATTTAAGTACAAGACACTACATTGTCATGAGCTACTGATGGAACTGCAATCACATAAACACAGCTAACACAGTATGTACAATTTCCCCTAAGCAAAAACTAATAAAAGTGTGTGTCTGTATTTACATATGTAATTAGAAAATAGAACATTTAAATACAATTGCATTTTCTCTAAATACAGGACATTATAACTTGCTTGTTTTTTTTACTTTTGGTATTTATTAAAGTCTTAGTTAAGTTATCCACTTATATATATATGATATACAATTGTAACACAATTTATTAAAAATATAGGTTTATTCCACGCTGAAAAGAGAAGAAGGGAAACACAATGTTTCGGATGTGGAGCCTTCTTCGGGTGTGAGGGGGGAGGAGGGGGTGTGAGGAGCCTTCTTCACAACCGAACATGGCTCCACAGCCAAAACATTGCGTTTCCTTTCTTCTCTTTTCAGCGTGGAATAAACTTTTACTTGTTCCTTTGCAGCCTACGCAGGCTGACGCAGCTCCCTACTTGAACTAACACAGAGCGATGGAGATGAAGAGAGTATTAGTGGACACACGGCATTCTGAGAGTCAGGAGAGATGGAAGAGGAGGAGGTAGAGTATTCTACAACAGAAACATTCAGGTCCAGGAACTTGACCAAGATGATGACGCCCACTCTCACATTAGTGGAACAAAGGCAGTGCGTCTCCACTGACATGTTCTGGAACCCCTGGCCAAGTGATCTATCCTCACTTCACCCCCAGCATCTCATCAGCAGGTAGCCTTGATCATTTTGATACACAAACCAAACAAGTTCTCAAATTAATTGGAAATGGTGTTGTCACTGATCTGTGTAACTCACTACTCTTCCACAAGATAATTTGGTTATTAGTGTGAAGTCAGCTGCCAAGAAACACTGTCAGTGCAGATCTGCAAAGACTACACCTTTTTCATGAAACCTAGGATAACATTTGAATATTTTACTGAGTTCTGAAATTGAAAATATATACATTCTGTGTTTCCCATTTAGTATAAAATGTGAAAAGACAACAGTATAACCAAAGTCTTCGGCTATTTGTGTCGATTTCTGTTTTGTGCCAATATTTGTCATGTAACAAGCAAGTCTATTCATTTTGTGCCAGAAAAACTAAGCAAAAAAATAATTTCAAACTAAAACCAACTTGCATTGTACCGTTAAGAAATCATATGAAATACACAAAAGAAACAACTATTACACAATTGGGAAATTCCAGTTAACATATATCATCAAACATTTTAAATTTAAAGAAACCAAGGGACTGCATTACCCGTACTTATAAAACATATTTTTTTATTATGTTAAGAAAAAAACATTTTGAATACTTAACTGAATGTTGCACTCCTAATCATTTACTAAGGCATTTTGTAAATAGAAATCAAAGGTACACAGTATTACGAGAAGGATGTTGATTTCTCGTAACGTTGCCATAAAACGTCGTAATTTTTCTGGGCCATTTCATATGATTAATAATTCTTCACAGAAAACAAAAGTATAAGTTTTGCGAAGTATTTAGCTGTGGGTTTTGTGATGGACTCCAGGAAATTTCCATGAAATACTACAGTACAGCTATGAGGCAATACGTTTCTGGGTGGATGGTAGCTGAAGATAAATGATGTATAAAAATTGTGTGCACCTCCGTACAGTGGATATGCAAATGATATGACATAATCAGAAGTCACTGCTGAGAAATGATCTATGTGCTGAGCAGACACACTGATTCGGGAAGACTTAATGTATACCACGCTTATATTATGAGTAAGTACAAGAGCCACCCAAGAAAATCAGTAAACTGACAGAAATGCCAGCATAAAGCTGTAAAAGCAACACAGGCGCTGCACAAAACAAAATGAAACAGTAAGAACTAGTAGGATCCAACATTCTCAGGACATCCGAAAGCTCAACAAACCCCTCCAAGCCTGAAATAGCCTTCAAACCGTCTGGTACAAATGGTACATTTTTAGCAGAGCCAATAAAGCCTAAACCGCGTGTGTTTGAGAGACGCAAGGAAACACAAGAACTAAAAAACCAGTGTGAACACAGGGAGAACAGGCACACTTCACACATGCTGGAATCAAACCCAGGACCCTGAACCTGCGCAGAGGAGGGCGAACTGGTGACACTGCTGGCAGATTGCCATTTCAAATCCTGCAGCCGCCAGAGGAATGCTGCTCCGTTGGGCCCCTGAGCAAGGCCCTTAACCCCAACTGCTCCAGGGGCGCTGTACAATAGCTGACCCTGTGCTCTGACCCCTAGCTTCTCTCCCTGTCTGTATGTCTCATGGAGAGCAAGCTGGGGTATGCGAAAAGAAATTGTATATGGATAATAAAGTGATCTCTTGTCTCTTACTTACCACCACGTCACCCTGCTCTGCTTCTTTACGCGAGGATTTCTTTACGTGGCTGGACTGTGGAACAAGCTACCCAGCCATGATGTTGAAGCCACTACCCTAGCTTTTTCACAGAAATGCTCGGTGAGATCCCAGGGTCAATTAGCTACTTACTACCAAAGGGGATGGTGGGCTGGAGGTGGAGGGCGTCTTCTTGTCTGTAACCATTCTACAGTTCAGCTCTGATCTCTGAGCGGAGCTCACGCTCCACCCCTGAAGGTCAAGGGTGGAGAGTGAGCAGGCTCTGGAGACAGGACACAGGGACGCAGAGGATGAGCAGAGAGAGGGGGGGATGGTGCAGGAGGAAGATAAGAGACTGCCTGTGTAGGAGCAGGGTGGGTGAGACAGCGCTCAGGGAGTAACCAGCACTCTGAATCAGATCAGATAAGGGATAAAGAGTCATTGGAGGGACTGGAGTGGTGGAGTTATTCCCGGGGGACAAAGGGCAACCAGCTGAACTCTGGATAAACTGGAGTGGACAGTGAGGCAGGGAAACCAGCCCGGAAGATACAACAGTCTGGGGAGGATAGCACCAGGGGCTGGAAGCAGGTTAGGACGTAGACCATTCGGCAAATTGTTATAATTCTTTTGGAACAAAACAATTTTTAGCTCTCTCGTTAAAATGATGAATTTCGCCGTCTGTTGTTATAACTGGTTTAGAAGAAACTGTCAGAAAATGGATGGATGACTGGATGTGGCAAAGTGGCCGAGTGGTTAGCATTGCTACCTCACAGCCCTGGGGTCCCGGGTGCAATTATGGACCGGGGGTGTTATCTGTGTGGAGTTTGCATGTTCCCCCCCGCCACCTTCAGGTGCTCCTGTTTCCTCCCACAGTCCAAAGACATACTGGTAGGTTAACTGGCTTCTGGGTAAACTGCCCCTGGTGTGGGTGTGTGCAGGTTTGGGTGGGGTCTGGCACTGCATGACACACCACCACCTCTCTCTTCTCTGGAACTCTCGGTAAAAGCTAGACTTGTGCAGGTATGGGTTTGGGTGGGGCCTGGCGCTCCATGACACACCACCACCTCTCTCTTCTCTGGAACTCTCGGTAAAAGCTAGACTTGTGCAGGTTTGGGTTTGGGTGGGGTCTGGCGCTCCATGACACACCACCACCTCTCTCTTCTCTCTCAGGGTCGGTGGGGGGCTGGAGCCTATCCCAGCAAGCAATGGGAACAAGGCAGGGTACACCCTGGACAGGATGCCAGTCCATCGCAGGGCAGACAGACACACTCACACACAGTCTTTGGACTGTGGGAGGAAACCGGAGCACCTGGAGGAAACCCACACAATCATGGGGAGAACACACAAACTCCACACAGACAGCACCCCAGGTCCAGACTTGAACCCAGGGCCACAGCGCTGCTCATAATGGCACCACTGTACCGCTCCATGCATCAAGTTTAAGTCCAGGAAGATGTTTTTCGTCTACAATTAAAACACCATAAACAACTGCAGTCTTTTTATTTACTCAGTCCCATTCATCACTGGTGTGCTGGTGATCATGTACTTGTACTGTGCAAGACAGGTGTGTGGTTCAGGGCACCTGAAAAGAACTGATTGTATGAAATATTCCTGGTTGTGGTCAAGAAATAATAGTTAATATGCTTTTAAGATATAAGATAGATACTGTATCTAAGATATGCTTACAATCACTGTTAGGTTTCCAAGCCTGGAAGCCTAACAGTGGTGAATAATACAAAGGTTTAGGGAGGCCTTGAATTTATTTTGTTGGGTAACATAAGAAATCAGTAGACTTAAAACGTAATATTTAGAGTATATTTTATTCCCTGAAAGGCATTTAAGACATGTACAAGTAGTGGAAACAACAACACATTTTTGGCTTTATTACCTTTTAGTATATAATACTGTAAACTGTCTATGACCAACTATCATTGAGCCCTAATGTTGTACACTAAACTGGAACAGCTGGAACAGCTGCTCCACAAAAGTAACAAATGTATACAGACGGAATTCTTATGCAAGTTGTGACTGCTATCACCACTTACAGTCTTTAATCCAACCCGTGAGAGGGACACACCTTAATCTGTGCACTCAGCCTGCGCCCTCAGCAATCACACACATGTGCACACACACTCCCTTATCAAGTTGCTTATCAAGTGATTAACACTCATGGCATCATAGCTTTGGAAACCAGGGCAGGCAAGCACAAAGGGGAATTCATGTCAGGCCTTACCGCTTTTAAACTCTTGTCAAAAAAAAAAAGGTTAGAAAAAACATTTTGCAGCCACTGTCTTTTAATCTATGGCACAGCCAACAAGTAATCTGCATTACTGCTCGATGATTAAGAACTTCCCAATCAAATTTTCCCAGGGCTTAGAACGACCAGGTAACACCGAAATCCATCATATTTAGCATGTCGACATTGTTTACAAACATTTCCGTATGCTATGAGAAGATAAATGGGAATTTAGGAAAAACAATGATTATTTTATTTTCCCTGAAACTAGAGTCACAGCTACTTACAAAGACAGACCTGGATCTACAGAACAAAGGAACATTTTTATATATATATATATTTAAAGCAATAACAACTAGTTCCAATTTCCTTATTGTATGAAAATAATAAGTTAAATACTGTAAAATACAATAGCGAATCTAAGATGGTTTTATATTTGAGAGCCTGCAGTTTTCTTGACTGATCTTGCGGAGGCAGAGGCACAAGCACAAAAATACAGTCATTTTTTGACATTTCAAAAAACAGCAAATATTTTTTCACTGCAGTATATATGCCACGTAAATGTTACATAATTTCTTCACATTTCCTTTGTATTGAAGATTTTAGCATGCTGATCTGAGTTTGGGTAGGTTTCTTTTGAAAGGCTGCACTGAAACTCAGACACCTCAGAGATGCATGTCATAATCTTATCTTGCAACTACATGTCCTGACAGAAACAACATCTCGTTTTTTTTGTCCATTGTCACTTCTTTCAGTTTGCCGTTTTTAAGCAAAGGATTAACAAAATGCTGTTCTTCTGAATGACTCGTTCAACTACAAACCAGAGACAAACACACCATCACAGTACGAAAGCTGTGAACAAAGCACTTGATACATTTACTAAATAAACTGGATGGATGTGCAAAACATAAAAACCATCATATTTCAAAGAGTAATGTAAAAGAGTATGATCGGAATTTTCAAGTTTCGAATGACATTTTGCAGTCAATTGATCACTTAAATAGTTATTTTTTAAAAGCTTTTTTAAGAAAACTAGTTCGGGGTGGGAGAGTCAACAATTCTTCCCAAGTTAGTAAATATTGCGCTGCATAAACTTGAGTCATTCTTCTATTTTCTTATATTACATTTTTATTTTTATTTTTTACTTTTTAGTTTTAATCCATTGGTCTTATGAATCTTTTTTTTATTTTTTCAGTAGTTGAAGATCATGCAGCTAATTATTCCACACTGTCCTAAAATTCCAAAAACCGCAACATTCTATTTTCAGACAAAACAGGACAATTATCCGTGTCACGTTACAAAATTAATGTTACTTCGTGTGAAGTAATTTGTTGCAATATTCAACGGCCCCTAGTATCTGTATCAACAGAATGTTTTGAAATAAAAATGGATTTTTAACGGTTTTATATAATTAATTAAATTTCAAATTTCTCCTCGTCTTCGGCCCCATTAACAAAAGCTAAATTAAGTCACCTGCTTCTCCCATTTTACACTCCTTGTAGTATGTCTCTGCGCTTCTTCCAATTCCTCAAAAGTGTAAGGTTTTATGACTATTACTATATATCCTGCATTACTATTAACATCATGTTTTTCACTTTTAACGTAACAATTCCAAATATGTTGCTTTCTCCAAAAACTAGTCCTTGAACAGTGTGGTTTCGGTAATAGTGCGTCACGCCCAGTCGTCAAACCTACAGATTAGTACAGTTCTCTATCCACATCCAGGTGGGAGCTTTGATAGTATTACACATTACAATTAACATTTATTAATTACTATTATTATGTACTATTCAAAAAGAGTAGAAAAACGAGAGATGCACAGCTTTACGTTTTCCTGGGGTCAAAAAGCGAGCACTCTGTGCAACAGCGAGCGAAACAAAAACACACTTTACCTTAGTACTTCCGTACTGCGGGAAGACCGCAGGGTTATTACCCGTTTCTACGGCTGTAAAAATTATAAATAAACCAACCACTCAATCAACTTATCATTCAAGGCCCTTGAAAGAAAGGTAACTACCAGAACGCTCTGAAGCAAAACAAACTGTAACTTATTAAGAAGGTCACTTTCTAAAACTGAACATTTTCCATTTGAAACAGAACTACGCTTTAATTTTTTTTTAAAAATAGGTGTTCTTTCACAGTGAAATGTAATAATAAAAAAACATCTTTACACCCACAATAACCTCAAAAGAAACTAATCGTTGTAGCAATTCTGAACACCTAAGTGGTCCTGACAAAAGTCTCACGGTAGCCCTTGGTCATGGCGAACGCTGGCTTACTGTATGTACTTCAGGAGTTTTTGAGCCCTTTCATTAATATCACCTTCTTCTTTTTTTTAGTTCACACATTTCAAACGGTGTAGTTAGAGCGTTTCCCTGACCGAAACACTTCGAAGAACACGAAGAGGAAAGCCGGAAAACTAAGCCCACCAACAACAGCCCCGCCGGTGCGTTCTCAACTCACCAGGAACATTACGAGCAGCAGCAAGCCGATGCCTGCCTGCGGAACCCGAGCCATGGCAGATCAGTCTTCTTTGAAAGCGCCTTTCTCCGATTAAAAATCCAGCGGGGCACAACCTGTGACTTGGCCGCTTTGTAGAATGTTTAAAACGCCACCTATGTCACGCTTTTCTCGAAAGCCTAGCCTTTACCGCGAGTTCCAGGGAAGAGAGGGGTGGTGGTGCGTCAGGGAGCGCCAGACCCCACCCAAACCTGCTGGGCCGGACAGGGGAGGACATCCCCCTTCTCCGACAACGGGCTTTGGCTGTAAGAAACCAGCGCTCCCCTCCCTGACGTGTGTCCGCGGATTGCGGTCTGCTACCCGGCTCGGCACCGGCGCGGCTAGAGCCCCGAATTACATTGCACAGTAGATCTGTAAAATACCGTTTTTTCACTTAATAGAGTCAGCCTTTCGACCGCTTTTAGGTATCGACGTACTGTACATGAACTCCTGTTGGAACGTTACCGAGATCTTAGAAACGAATATTCGCTATTTACTCAAAGTTTACTAAAGATCTGTAAAGTACGATACAGTATATTATCAGGGGTGAAAATATAGTGTGCGTTTTGGGGTTTTTTTTGTGCGTAGAATTTTAAACAAAATACAACATCTGATAGAGGAATAGATGGTGGGGGGCATAGACGCCACAAAACGAATATAATGTTCAAACTGTTTTTATTGAGCAGTAAGTCCAAGTAAGACAGGATATGGTGAAAAGGTACAGCTGTTATGCGTCTTTTTAAAAATTATTTCTTGCAAAAACATAGCAGCGATTACAATAATGTAGTCATACCAGCAACATACACCAAATTTCTTTTTTTTTAAAACTATACTTCTTTGTATAAAACGTTATTAAATAATAATGCATATAATTATGCAACTTTATTCAGCTCTGAAGTATGAAATATAAAAATGTAGGAAATGTCCCACCATTTACACAGTACACTATGTATTCCAACACGACTATTGATATCACAAAGGAAAAAAAACCAGAATGTACAATTTCCCCTAAGCAAAAACTAATAAAAGTGTGTGTCTGTATTTACATATGTAAATAGAAAATAGAACATTTAAATACAATTGCATTTTCTCTAAATACAGGACATTATAACTGGCTTGTTTTTTTCTTTTGGGATTTATTAAAGTCTTAGTTTAGTTATCCACTTGTGTGTATATATATATATGATATACAATTGTAACACAATTAATTAAAAATATAGGTTTATTCCACGCTGAAAAGAAGAAAGGAAACAATGTTTCGGCTGTGGAGCCTTCTTTGGGTGTCACCACAGCCAAAACATTGTTTCCTTTCTTCTCTTTTCAGCAGGGAATAAACCTTTACTTGTTCCTTTGCAGCCTACGAATTCTGACGCAGCTACCTACTTGATCTTATTAAAAATGTCTTCTAACCTAATGCAGAGACAGGTTTCCAGCAGTATATCTACTCAGTGAAATCTGGTCTAATTCATGTATTTTTTTTAAATGACAAAGTTAGTGTTTGACATATCTTATTGTGGATTTTCATCACTGACTGATTATAGCATATGTTTTAGAAAAAAATATGTTAAGCCTCTTAGAAACATTGCACACTATTTACATTAGCATTTTCTAAAATATCAGTTTTTCCCATCAATAAGCATTCGCAAAGAATACTCAGAAATAAAGTGACATATTACTTTTCTTATGCAACACAACATCCCCAAATGAAAATATTTTGAAGAAAGACTTATATAGTTACTTCCTATGACTATTATAGTCTGGCATTCTGATAAAAGTACATTGTATTCTTAACATTGATAAAACTCTCAGAAACGCATCCCTTCACAAACAGAAATTCATTGGAGTATATAGTTATCTTCTCTGATTTTTTCATACACTAAAATATCAAACAGCCCTTTTAGCGTTAAATGTGGAATGCCCATGATTCCAGTAATAATTGATTGTGAACGGAACTTTGTAGTTGTAAAATTAAATGGATCTGAAAGTGTTTTATAAAAGTCAGACAATTAATTTACAATTAATGAAAATAAAGAACTAAACTAGCTTACAGAAAGCGTGTTGGTTACATTCAGAAGGTATTATTCTCTTACCCAGAGTTGATACTCTGCACACATTACCGAGAATCAATTTTCTCTTTCATAATTACTTTTTGAGAGCCAGGCAGATCACTCATGTAAAAGGAACCTCCATTCATCATTCCACCTTGTGCACCTGAGCTAGACGATACTGTTTCTCTATATACTAAATTCTGTGAGCCGGGCAGTCCAATCCTGTACATGGATCCTTGATTAGCCCCAGAAATCCCCTCCTGCACAAACTGCCCTGATCCAGCCTTCCTCTCCACAAACACCACATTCTGTGACCCTGGCAGTCCAACCCTGTGCATGGCTCCTTGATTAAGCCCAGCAATCCCCTCCTGCACAAACTGCCCAGATTCAGCCTTCCTCTCCACTATCATTACATTCTGTGACCCTGGCAGTCCAACCCTGTGCATGGATCCTTGATTAGCCCCAGAAATCCCCTCCTGTACAAACTGCCCTGACCCAGCCTTCGTCTCCACTAACACCACATTCTGAGAGCCTGGGATTTCACCCCTGTTCAAGGTCCCATGGAGGTAACCCAGCGCTCCGCCCTGCACAGCAGAGCCAGACACCACTCTCTTCTCCTGAAACAGGACCTTCTCAGAGCCTGGGCCTTCATTCAGCAGCAGCACACCCTGCACATTAGGAGCAGCTGGCCTTTCTGAGACAAGCACGGTGTTGTGGACCTGCGGCTCCACAATGTACCGAGTGGGTTGAACCGCTGGGGTGGTAGTGTAATAGACAGGCTGTTGGATGACATATGCAGGACTGGGAACTACGACATTTTCTCTGAGGTGCATGGCTGGGAGAGTGGTGGAAGAATACTGCTCAGTGACAACGTTTTTCTGGATCTGGGGCTGAGGAACAGCACTGGGCTGAGGTCTCACAGCATCAGTTATCACAGTGTTTTCTCTCTTGATCTCTGTGCGAGTTACAGCCACATCCTGGACAGTAGGCACAGCAGGAGGGACCAAAACCTCCGATTTCATTTCTTTACTCGTGCAGATCTCAGCAAGGGTCTTAAACTTGGGTCCCAGGTCATTCAGGAACTCCAAATCATCGTCTCCTTCAATGAAACTGCAGCATCCCACTGAACCCCCAGGGGATTCTTGTCCTTCAGAGTCATAAATCAGTAAGCCATCTTTCTGAATCTGGTCTTCCTCGGCCACGCACATGGACTTCTGCAGCATACAAGGAGACAACAATAAGAGGTCAGTCAGCGATGATGGCTTCAGCACAGACAAGGAAAAACATTCAAGTACATATACTGTATATGCATGATTCCTACTCAATGACAAATGCAAGGCAGAGAGCCCAGTTTCCTTCCCCATCGGGATGGGGGATTGAACCTTTGAAGAGATCATTTAAATCAGCCAATCGCACCCATCCTTAATGTCCCCATGAGATGGGAGGAAACTACAGTACCTGCAGAAAACCCAAGAGAACCACCTGGAGAACAAGTGAACTCCCCAGAGACGGGTGCCATGTACAGATTGCGGTTCCGGTGCCTCTGGATCGCGGCCAGTTACAAAATCTTGAACCCATTAATCTAGTCTACCCACAGACAGCAGTGCCACATTGAGAGAAACTAGTCTGATAAGATGCTGGAGAACAGTGGATTCTGGAAGAGGAGCACAGCCTTCTGTGGAATGCGGTCCAGACAAGAATCCCTGTTGTGCCTGCAGTCACTGCTTTCTCACAGCACCTGCTGCATCTAACACAGTGGCATCACAGGGAAGGAAGAAAGAAAAAGACTACAACTTATCACTCAGTGCTTTTCTTTCTGCAGCACTAGGACTCTATGCTATTACTCGAGTCTCAAATTGATGTTTCTTTTGTACTGTGTATTAAGGTAACTGGTTTTATCCATGTTTTGGCAGTAAACACGACAAATGTCCCTATTCAACACTCGGGTGGAGCCACAGGCTTGTTAGAAACAGACTGTGAAATACATTTCTTAACTAATAATGTTTAGGTACAAAAATACTGTATAGCCTGCTTAAATGCCCAGATTTCAGTAAATTACGAACAAACTATGTTGTACGTTTTTAATAATGGATGCTTTTTACTTCTCCCTGACTTATGAATTAAAGTTAAGCTGCATGATAAATATTAGCTGTAATTGATGAATGATCACCATAGCGTATGATTACTTCAAAGCCACTGTAGTACCTCACGCAGCGATGTGTAAAGAGCGAACGTTTATATCCGGCGTTTATTTTAAAGCACCTTATGCGGTACTAATGCCATGCAAATGAGCTGTAAGTCAAGCCAGTTACCTGCATGTAGTACTCTTCCAAATAAGCGTCAGGGAGTGCAATTCCATCATAGTAACTTTCCCGGACTTCAGACCTGGAGTTGCGAATGCTCGAGTTCCGCCGGTAATTAATGTCTCCCAGAGCTCGGCCATCAGTCTCTGCATTGACGCCGAACCCGGCCGTCTGTCTAATTGTACTCTGTCCATTGCCGAAGACACCTTCTGCAATCGCCGTCTGCGACCCTCTCGAACCTGCAGCAAGCGTCCCCACGCCAGACACGAACCCTCCTTGGTAAGCTTCCAGAGGCGGGACCGCCTGCGAGCGCGGAGAGGAAAAGTGAAAAAAGACAAAAATTACCTGCGCTGGATCGCTACGTGAAATCCCAACACACCATTGATGAAATATTGTTTAGCGCAAACTGCTCGGCCATTTCCCGCAGAGCAAACTTTTCCGCATTCTGAATGAGTGGATTTACTGATTGAGGTAATCAGGATCCGCCCTCTCTCTAATTAAAACACACACACACATTAGTACTGGTAAATGAGGGACAACTTCTCATTGCTTCTTACTTTTCCAAGCTCCACTCCAATTGAAATTCTCTCACTGTGGGCATAATATTTCCTTCGGTTTATAGACAGTGTTTGAAAACATAATTCAGGACTTGAGAAACGTATTTCAATAGTTTCTTTTTTAGTTGTTACAATTTCAAATAGTTTGTAGCATGATTCGAACTATCGTGTCTTTCAAAAGAAATTCAAAAGGAAATATGTTGAAAATATACCTATATAATATTATATATATATATTAAATTTGCACGTCATTGCTGATAATTACTTTGAAGCTTAAGATAGCTCAGCTTACCTTGTCTTCGCCTTGTCCTTCTGTGTGATATGAAATCAAATGCTCTTTGGTGTCAAAAGGCATGTCAAGAAAAGCCCCTCCTTTGCCCCCGACCCCAAGCCCTCCACACGAGCAGAACAGCAGCAGCAGAGGCACCACTGTTGAGAAGAAAGAGCCATTCGTTAATATGTGTGGCCACACAAGCGTCAATTTTACTGAAAAAGCGTCTGAATGACACCTAAAAGAAACTAAACCTCTGAAGAGAACCTGCAGCACGTTTTCAGCCGTTGCTTAAAAATCTTACAACATCCAAGTAGGGAATATTCCAGGCTCTCATATTTGACTTCAATAACTCGAAGTTCTTCTGCCCAGCTAACTCAGCAGGGTGAATTCCCCTCATACAGACAAATTGAAAAATATCTGAAAAACTACCCAATGTGTGTCTTCAGACACAATGGTTCAACACGAGCCAGAGGACGCGAGTGGAAACTACATGGAACTGTATTTGGCACATACATTAACCAGAAGCACTGTTTACACAAAGGGTAGCGGGAGAGGTCTTGAACACACTGTTCTACCCAGCCATGGTGTTGATGCCGAAACCCTGGCTTCTTTCGAGAAACAGCTGGAGGAGCAGCGCCTCAGATCAATGAGCTATATGGTCTTGATGAGCCTCATGACTTCCTCTGGTTGGTAAACACCCTAACATTCTAACGGGTTTTGTGTGATTTCCCACACTGGTGGCTGTACAAAAAATGATTAAAATAGGCCTGTTTCCATGATCGTTTGAGCTGGATGATGAGACGGCTCTGTGCCAAAATGTAGTGGGTGTGGTAACAAAAGAGACTGAGTAATTCACCTTTTGGCCATTGTAAGTAACAAAGGAAAGGCATAAAAGCAGGAAGTACAAAAGACAGCTATATAGAGTGTCTGTACTCAGTAGCACTTTACTTCGAAACATTTATCACCCGGCACTTACGTTAGTGCATTTACTATTAGAGAATATTCATATTGAACTGTAATTATATATGAATGATTTCTAATAGTAGATGCACTATTTAATGTAAGTGTAAATGCACTATTTAATGTAATACTAATGAAATTGAACTGTAATTGTACTGTGAGTTTGTTTATTGCACATTCTTTGTGGTGACAAACATTTTTGCATTCTCTATAAATTATCTTATTATTAATTAGATATTTAACTCTACTGCATTGCTATACAGGCATGCAGAAATATATAAATAGCCGAAGAAAGTCACATGAGACTGGTTTAACTAATGCATAGTGCAGTTATTAAGTTTCTGATGAGTTCTGTTTAAATCAGAAAAGTTTGTCCAAATCAGTTGGATACCTGTAAAAAAACTTTCTTAGCTCAATGCACTCAGCCCTATTTCCACCTCTTTCATGCTGTTTTGAATTATTTGTGTGTAATGGCTGAGCAGTCTGTGCAATACGCACGGAACTTTGTAGTTTTTAAGTGACTGAGGTAACATCTCCAGATCTGACGCATCTTAGAGAACTGAACAGCTGCAATGTGGATGCAGTAGTTTTCTCTAGTAATTTTCCAGATGGGAACATTTGATACTGCCAATCATATTACTAATGAAGATTTTCTAAGTTGTCAAGCTATGCCATCTGATACAAAATGGCCAATGCAGTGATGAAGTAATGGACATACAAACTCTGCCACACAATGGAGCAATCACCCTCTTGAGGGGTTCTGTGGAGAATGACATCGCAATTGATGTCACTACACAAAGCTGTGTTCTGTATTTTCAAGGATGTCCTGAGCCGTATAACTCTCTTTTACAGTGCCTGAATAATATGAATTTATGATTCAGGGCACCGGCTCTCCAGAATTCATGGGACCAGGTTGAAGGAGTTAGGATGAGTAGTGAAATACTGTACATGTATGGAAACTTTGTTGACATGTACTTACGCAACAGCATCAGAAGTCCAAGAAGCAGCAGACCAATGCCTGCAGGACCAAATTCAGCGCCAGTCATTTTCTTTGCACTTGCACAGTTGTCCTCATTATATTTACAAGTGCAGACGTCAACTTTGAAAACCTGCTTATCAGGACAGGATAGTCCTTGTTGGTCTTTCACCTCCACAGCGACTTCATATGAGCCAGGCCACAGGTTGTCCTGGGCTCGCAGGATTGCAGTGGTGTCTTAAAAGAGAGAAATATACAGATACTCCATCATGCACAAGGACAACAATAAATTCTGATTTTTTTCCTTATTATTTTTATTTACTAGTTTGATTGCAAAACACTAAAAGAAAACAGTTTTGAATATTACAGGAAGCACGTGCCCAAGGTTATCGAAGCCGAAAGAAACAAAAATTATCGGAGTAGAAATAATTGAGCATTACGTATTAAGATGGCTGTCAATAGTTTTCACCAATAAAAAAAATATATATACAGTAGTAATTATACACTGTTTACATTTGACAGAAAATGTACACTTTTATTAAGTGTATAAAAACAACTATGGGATGGAGCTTATAGCCCTGATTCCAAGAAACTGGAAATGCCTCTGACGGACTCCACAGAGGTAATTTAAGATGCACTGGTCACAGCAAAGACTGATGGATGGTATCCAAGGTGTTGTGTAGCATGTTGTAAAATGTAAAACAATTGACCACAAGGACATCAGAATTCATGAATTTCTAAATATGTCACGGTCAGCACCTCTGTGTTCCCTTTCCTCACCATGGGTAGATGGCCTCTCATTTGTAACTTTTCATTACTAGAAAAGTCTACTTCCACAACACCATTTTACAGTATTTCTACAGTATTGCTTAAAAGTATTCAAATCTCTATTTAGCACAGCTAATTCACTAGAAGTACCATTTCTAGGATTAATTAAAATAGATGAAAGTATATCATCAAACAACAGTCTCTACACTTTAAATTGATGAGTGACGTTGCTGGAGTTGGTATGAATAATACCTAGAGTCACAAATACAATAATTCTCTTGATTGTGTAAGCACAGAACACACACGCTTAAAATAAGTTGAAATTGCTCTCAGAACCAGTCCTTACCATTCAGTTTTTCAACTCTCCACGTGCCCTTGGTACCTTCAGGAATGATTTTGAAATCAAAGGGAGGTCCATTGGGATCAGCATCTCCATCCTCAGCTGTGACAAACACAGCTTTGCTCTTGGTACACAGAACCTGGGAGGTACTGGTCAGAACTGGACAGTGGTCATTGGAGTCTTCCACCTGGAGAGCAATCGTACCGGTGGCAGTTTTGGAAGGCATATCTGGAAAACACATTGGTTGAAATATTTTTAAGTAAGTGAAGATGTATCACTTACAATTACAATTGAGCAGCCATCTGCAGTGGAAAGGTCAGTTTTATGGCAATAAAGACAATCTAATTTTAAGCATTCAAAGATGTTCATGGGGGATTTTCTCCTACGTAGTAAATGGAGAAAGTGGAGCAAGAACATTGAGTGACAGACTGACAAGAGCCCAGCTGTTGTGTTGAAAAGCTACTTCATCATGAGAAATGCACAACAACAGCACTACATCTATTCCCTGTTAAGCTACTGTGAAGTAGCACTTCATGAGGCTGACCTAGAGAAATGACTTAATGGGCACAGCACTCAAGCAGATACAACGAAGGATTTACTAACATCACATTTCAAAACACAGAATACTGTTTTTCTGTGCCTTTTAGCAATTGATTTTTACGTACCATCAGTCATAACCAATATTTTTGCGTAGTATGTGCCATTAGTTAAGTGTTTGGACTCCCGGTCTGGCAGCTTGTTCAGTTTGATCTCTGCCGTCTT
This sequence comes from Atractosteus spatula, assembly GCF_055471065.1. NCBI lineage: Eukaryota > Metazoa > Chordata > Actinopteri > Semionotiformes > Lepisosteidae > Atractosteus > Atractosteus spatula. The sequence goes on along the minus strand of NC_142711.1, from coordinate 16,648,308 downwards.
TTCATCAATTGACAGCCAGTTGTCAGGATCATATGCCTTTGCATATCTGTAATAACCCAGAAAACACAGTGATGATAAATGACACCTGTGCACATGAACAAATGAAGTGAATTTCTGTATCACTAATAGTGCAGGTCTGTTAGAGGTGATAGTAGCAAGTCATTCATTTAACCCTGAGTACTGCACTTCACCTCATGTCACACACAACCTTTTGAAGACACTGCCTTTTCTCTCAGCAGTGTCCATTGTTCTAATCAGGCTCTTTTAATTGGCCTATTATCGATTTTTCTGAATGTGTTTACTGCTGCCTTTCCTACATTATGTCAAAATCGCCTTTATAGAGAGACTTGCATTTCCTTTTCAAAATCGACTCCCACATATAGCATTAGTTTATTTGCAGTGTTTCTTTATCAGTGGGGTTTTTAGAAGTGTACAGTGGTTCTCACAATTTTCTTATCAAGTATGATATAATTGGAGCTTAAAGAAATATATAAGGATCATAGTGAATGATCAATTTGTCAAATGGGAGGACATCATTTAAACCATCTTTAGGCAGTTTGGGAGTAAGTAAATTTATGTTTCAATTATATTTTAAAATGATTATATTTAAGTACTTGGAAATACATATGCAAACTGGGAGGGTCAAATGCCCTCAAAAAACCTGTGGCTTATAAAGGATCAATAACAGAAAAACATCAGTGTTAACCATGGAAAAGTTTATAATCTATAGTACACATAGAATTCTCCTGTGTAAAATTAAAAGCTCAATGCATAAAATTACCAAAGTGTACACATGACCGAAGAATATCACTATTTTCTATCCAACATTTCAGATACACTTTAATAGTGCAGAATGGATAATAAAATAATGTATTCTTGCAGTTTCTAATTTCTCTCATGCCAAAGCATATCTTTTTATGATGTGGCCAAATTCTAAAGCAGACACTGAAATCCTCAGATGGCATGCAAGCAAAGATAATTCCACCTGAATGGTTACATCATTTTCTATATCGTCAGCTGTCACACAGTTCATAACATAGTACATCTGATTTTCAGCTATAGATGTAAAGATCTGTACATACTGTACATCTGAATGTCCAGAAGTGCAAAACACAAAAATCAAAACTGAGTTCACAAACAAAAAACTGACACAACACAAACAAAAATCAGAGCATACAAAAAAGATTGCACAAAAAACCTACACAACATGAACACAAATGGGTGCACAAATATGTGTTAAAAACAGAAGTACAGTAGGTTCTCACAACGGACATGACATCTGTTGTAAGGTGAGAGGGCAGCACTGAGTGGAGTGCACATGTTGAGTTTTCGTGAATTTTCGTGAAAAAAACGCCACAACAGTTGGATGTTCTGTCTGTGTCGTGGAGGACAGCTTGGTGAAAAAACATTCATTTTGTCCACACTGAGGCCAAAGCAATATGCTATCAGGTGCTCCAACCTTTCCAGGGCTATGTTTCTATGAGAATCTCATGACCTGAGTTTCGTACTCTAGAACTCTTAGTATTTTAATATAAAAATGTCAATATTTTCTTTAAGTTTTTGTTGGTGCACTCATTTTTGTTTGAGCACCCATTTTTGGTTTTGTGTTTTGTTCTTCTGGGCCACCGTAGACTGTCTGGATATGAAAAAAATGATTCAAACAATCACCCGCTGTACTTCTGTTCTGGAACTGTTCTCATTGAATGCTCACCAAATTTCAGGATGAATGTCTCAGGACAATACTGTCAGGCGTCAAAATGTCCTGAAACTGTCTGGATTTTGCTCATGACAAATGTTTTAGCACTTTCAATTTCACAATCATCCAAGTGAAACCTGGTAAATCAGTGAAAACTCACCTGACTCTCTCAGCGGGCTTCCCAGTGTCCTCATTGATGGCTGGATATTTTGCAATCACATTGCTGATGTTGAGGGTTTTTTTTCCCTCAGAAACAGAGATCGCCTTTACCTTTGGACTAAACCTGGGACCTTCAGGCTGGTTCTTGACTTGAATTTTAATAGGATAGGTCTTCCCTGACCCAAATCCCGATCCAAATCCTGATCCGGAGCCCGATCCCGAGCCCGATCCCGAGCCCGATCCAGAGCCTGATCCAGAGCCCGATCCAGAGCCCGATCCGGAGCCCGATCCGGAGCTAAATCCTACTGCACCTGCACCAGAATACTCTGCCTTGTTTCTGACAGCCACAGCAAGGTTGAGGTTCTGCATCGTTTCGTAATCTAGTTCCTTTAAAGGAAGAAGAAAGAAATCACGATGGAGACCCTGATTCCCTTCTATAGGATACGCACCAGCTGTAGTAGTCCCATATGCTGTACAAGAAGGCACCATATCCTTTACGTGTTCAACATCTATTATAGCAAAGTTTAAAGAGCAAATATCAAAATATACCCGTATATGTATAATAATATCTGTACAATGCTAAACATTTAACATGCAGTTACAAGAGTTTAAATACAGCATGGGCAGCAAAGGCATAAAAGGCATAAAATGATTTATACTAAAAGAACAGGTTTATTCCATGCTGAAAAGAAAAGAAAGGAAACACAATGTTTCGGCTGTGGAAAATACTAAAGGCTGGTATTTAACATGCAATTACATGAGACGCAGCTATCAATTTGCAATATATACCTTATTCAGCATTAAGACGCCTTCATTAGTGTGAGGGTCCTTCACGATACTGAAGTAGCCTGCTTCATTTCCTGACACAATGTCAAACTCTGTCTCCCAGTTGTCTGTAAATTCGAGATCTTTATCCAAGGCCTTCAGTCTCATGACTTCAACATTAGCTGTGTTTTCTTCCACACTGGCAGAATACTGAAAGAAAAAATCAAAAGAGCAGTAGAATTAAGTCAAAACGTCTTTTTCACATGTATTTGTTGTTGTTGTTTTATTTTAGCATAAATCCAAAAAAGCAAATCCATTCAGGCCACTCATATAGGATATAATGATCATTCATTTTCATTGCCTGCAAGTTAATTTGAGAAATAAAAATATAATTTTAAAGATGCTTGTCATTTATAAATCTACTCATGGCAGCCTGGCAAATTATCATATGCTTTTAAAATAAAATTATAAATTATAACTCTGTGATTATAAATTAATAGTTATTGATAATGAGCATAAATTAATAAATATTGAAAATGAATGTACAGCAAATAAATTGGGTGTTAGCAGTATAGGCAGAATATTCTGAAAGTCTTCTTTTCATTTTCCAAGATACAGAACACAGAAATAAACAATTAAAGAATAGTTTCTGCATTTTTCAAAAGATAGATTGAATCTTTAGAACTCAATAATCTACACATTAGCATGTCCAGAAAAGTGGAAAGAATTATTGGAAATATACATGTATCATATGTAAATATCTGTCAAATATACAGAACAAAATAAAATTGACATTTAATCACAAATATGAAACTGAAAATGTTCTTACTTCATCTTTCTCCAGTGTAGGAACATTATCATTGACATCTGAGACTTGAATCTTAACTGTCCCCTGACCGACATTGCCAGTGATCTTTCCATTCAAATCTCTGCCTTGTACAACTAAAGTGTACGTGTCTACTGTCTGCAAAAAAGAAACAAAACTTCAGTCAAGAGAAAACATACATCAGCACTGGTATACATTATGTACAGTACAAACACTAAAATGCGCTCTCACATTTATGTTTAAAAGGCACTTTTATATGAAGCTGGCAAACTATAATTGTAGTTAACTACATCGTTTTAATAGTATATAATGAAATCAAGTATATAGAACTCAAAGACTGAATGAATCTGCGTAGCCATTTCCAATGAAAACCACCTGTCATAGGGTATTAGTACTGTTATTAGGATAATCTCTTCATGGTAGTCATTTTGAAAGAATGATTTCAGAAAGTACGCTGAATTGCACATCACTTGAACAATAAAAAACAACAAAAAACACTTACTTCCCTGTCAAGGGTATCTGTTTTAACGTAAACCATGCCTGTGTCTTCGTCTATATAAAACATCTGTGGCTCTGGTGGGGACTGGCTCACGATGCTGTATTTAATTTTAGCATTGTCTGTAGCGGGGTCATCATCATCTGTAGCAATTATTTGCATGACAAGGGTGCCTAGAATATAAGATAATAAGAAATCTTATGAATCAAACCTTTTTGTAATGTCAATATTCCATATAAACAAATCATATTAACAACAGAAAAGTTGCACTATCACGATGACCACTATTCCTTTCAGTAGCCATTTTCAGTTGCTTCTTTTACTACTACATGAATAACTAATCAATTCTGGATTTGTAAAATATTAATCTGTAAAATGTTCTACCACCAAAGGAAGTTTAAATATATCTTCAACACAGAATGAATGAAGCGTGTGTTATGTATGGGACATGGATTTAACTTTAAAAGCCTCCGTTTTTGAGAATATAGACAAAAAATAGGTGAATTAGTCAAACAGCTTGTGAATGTAGAGCAACAGATTTTTCTGTAATATTAAATAACTATTAGTCTTATACTGTTTTCCTCACTGCTGTCCATCGAAACAGTCTTTGTCTGTGCTTCTTAATATCTTACCTATCTAAAGGTAATGGCGTGGTGTGGAGATTGAGGCTTGTAGTGCTCACAATGGACTGGGCAATGGTCTGAGTAACATGGAATGCTCTATGTACAGTATGTGTTTTTTTTTAAATTGAGTTCGAATCATTTTGAATATCCATTAAATATTTGGCCTTGCGGTCAGTCTCATGAACACTTGATCATCCATGACACTGACCATGATGCACCTGAGTGATTTTAACTGCTGCATGAGCACAGAAGCAATTCATCAGTGAGAGAGTTGATTGAGCACACGCGATAAGGTGAGTCAACCTGCTGAATGTTAAGTCATGAAAATCAAGAAGGAGAAACATAGAAAGGAACCAATATGCTACATTTATCCAGACAACAGCTGCAGGTTGGATTCTGGCCTAAGCCAGCGCACTGTCACTTTGCTGGCCACTGGCCATGTATGATTGCTGTCCCTGTTCACAGTCAGTCAATTTTTAACCAGACCTAAGAGCCAAAAGCAGTTTGTAAAACACAGGTCATTTTGGACATCACGAGTCATGACACCTCAAGAAGACTGATTGCCTGGTATGACACTTGGGCCAAGAATGGTCTGGTCACTACAAGAATCAACATATAGCGACACTGCACAACACTACTACTACTAATAATTGCTTATACTTATATAGCGCTTTTCTAGACACTCCACTCAAAGCGCTTTACAGGTAATGGGGATCCCCTCCACCACCACCAGTGTGCAGCCCCACCTGGATGATGTGACGGCAGCCATAGTGCACCAGTACACTCACCACACACCAGCTCTCAGTGGGGAGGAGAACAGAGTGATGAAGCCAATTCATAGATGGAGATTATTAGGAGGCCATGATTGGTAAGGGCCAATGGGACATTTGGCCAGGACGCCGGGGTTACACCACTACTCTTTTCAAGAAATGCCCTGGGATTTTTAATGACCACAGAGAGTCAGGACCTCGGTTTTACATCTCATCTGCAGCAAGGCGCCTCTTTAGAGTATAGTGCCCCCGCCACTATACTGGGGCATTAGGACCCACATAGACCACAGGGTGAGCGCCCCCTGCTGGCCCCACTAACACCTCTTCCAGCAGCAACCTTAGTTGTTCCCAGGAGGTCTCCCATCCAGGTACTGACCAGGCTCACACCTAATGAGCTTCAGTGGGCTGCCAGTGGTGAGTTGCAGGGCGATATGGCTGCTCAATTGAGACAGCGTTTGCTGCCCTTCCTGCAGGCTCATCCTGATTTCACAAGATTTCAACAGGATGTCACGTCTGTTTCTATCTCACCGGAGCAGTCCTACCCAAGTGATAGCACTCAGCTAGTTGGGTGATATCGGGGAACCCTGGTGATATTGGTGGAATTAGTGGGATCATTTTGCACTCAGAGTGAGCTCCTTTACTGATCTTGGAAACCCTGTGGGTATTTTTTACATCATTGTGCATCATCTTTCTGCAGCATATTGAAAGAATCTCTTCAGCACTTTTAACACACACACACACACACACACACACACACACACACACACACACACACACACACACTAACAACAGAAACAAGCTTGTAGTGAACAGAGTGCTGAAGACTGAGTTCAACAGTCAACAGACTGTTATGGTGTAAGAAACTATGCAGAGGCAGTGCTTGGAATTTAGAATACTACTTTTGAAGGAAAAACAGAAAAAGAATTGCCTGCTTTGCTGAGTTCTTCAACTTTTCCCATCTGATTCTCTTTAAACACAGGGAAACAATCATTTTTGTCTTCAACTGCAATGCGGAGGTTAATGTCCGTCTCCACAATATTTCCGAACGCATCTGTTGCAACACCTGTAAGCTGTAACAGAGAGGAATCTGTGATTTCAATATATTACAAAACTGTGCAATAGCTATCGCAAAGAAGAATGTGTGCACATTGAGGGTAATAATTGACGTACCATGAGCTGATCAACTGTAAAAAAAACATACTTACATTGTAAAATGCAATGTCCTCTCTATCCAGGATGTCTGTGACTCTAATATTGCCAGTGTTCCTATCAACAACAAATATGTGAAATGGTTCTTGATCAGCTCCTTTTCCTCTTATTTCGTAGAACACTTTTTTTGCAGACTCTTGGTCAGAACGAATCTAAAAAGAAAAAAAAGTGAAAATAGTCAATGACATAGAAAAAATGACAATATTCCACATTATCAATTATATTAGCGGTGTGAGAGCACAGCCCCAGTAGGGACTACATTCCCCAGATTCCTCTGGGGAATGAGCTGCTGCTCTATCACCTGACCAGATGCAGGACGGTAATTGGTCAGGTGACTCTTTAAAAAACAGGAAGTGGACGCTTCCTGGGTCAGTATGGGGGGGGGGGGATTGGATGCTTGTTGTTGCAGGGGGCAGAAGGTGGAACCCCTATGTGCACCACTTACCAGAGCAGAATAACCAACCAGGGACTGAAGGAACTGTGAGCTTTGGGGCTTTTGGGAAGTTTTTGTGAAGAGTCTTGAAGGGAGGGATTTGGTTTTTGGGGAAATTTGAATAGAGTCTGGTAAGCAGTGTAGCTGCTCAGTCATGGTACTGAGGGAACTTCAGGAAGATGTTTAGTTAGAAGCTTGAAGAAAAGCTTAGGCTTCTGTTTTTTTTTGGTTGTGCTGTTTTGAATTCCCTGCACTACTGAGAGAATGGCACTAGGATGTTTTTGAACCTTACAGCTGTGTTGTTGTGTGTTTGTTGTCCTGGTCCTGCTTATTTTCAAAGACTTGGAAAAAAAAGTCTTTGAAAATAAAGGTATGGAAAGGTATGGTAAAAAAAACAAGCAAGTGAGATATTGAGGCATTTGGAACTGATCCTGTGGAATGAGAATCCCTGGCAAGCGAACAGAAACAAGTGCTGTCTTGTTTGCTGTTCTTGTTGGATTCTACCAGGGAGTCAAAGTCTGTGCCAGGAATAGGCTCCAATTGCTCGAAGAGGAAAGGGTACGGAGGCAGCACACAGTTCTCGCAGTGTGAAATATACACTTATAATTACAGCTGAAAATCATGCAAATCTCAGTGGGTTGTTCATTTGAGAGACAATGCAAACCTTCTGTGCTGTAGATTGTAGTCTCCACCACCTCTCATAAATGAAAGGATGGCAGAGGTCTGTTACTGAAAGTTTAACGATGAAAATGAGACAAGTTTTAAATTGCTTTCCTACTTCTACATCTATGATATCTTCTTTTTAATGTATTTTTTTTAAAGAACAGCAGACCCCAACCTATTTATCTGAAGTAAAAACTTTGTTGTATGTATTTGCAGTACTTGCACAAGCTGTCTTGTTGTGAATTTTCAAAATGAAAACAAAACACTTACTTTGGCAATATATTCCTTCTTTGTGTAGTCCTCGTTCTCTGGTACTTTTATTGGGGGAATAACCCACTCTCTTTTTTGCCTCATTAGTTGCACATTTTCCTTTGCTTCCACTTGTTTTTGGAAAACCTTTAAATATAAAACAGTACATAACTTGAATATATATTTCATCTTCATCACATACCGGTAAGATCAGGTTCTGGAAAAGCATCATTAGTGGACTGAATAGTCATGTATTAATATTCATCACACACACACATTAATTGATATGCTCATTTTCTAAAGCATGTAGACATCCTCTGCTGGTTGACCAAAGATGGGTATTTAATCATCACTTTTATCATTTTACAGACTGATTTGTGCACTTATTCATCCTTCCATTTTCTAACCGCACTTCTTCCTGTTCGGAGTCGCAGGAGAGCCGGAGGCTATCCCAGCAAGCAACAGGCACAGGGCAGGACACACCCTGGACAGGAGGCCAGTCAATCGCAGGGCACACACCACAGCCAATTTTCCCAGAAGCCAATTAACCTACCAGTGTGTCTGTGGACTGTGGGAGGAAACCCACGTGAACATGGAGAGAACATACAAACTCCACATAGACAGCACCCAGGAGCAGAATGGAACCCAGGCCCCAGAGCTGAGAAGCAGCAGTGCTACCCACTGCACCACCCGAACGTATTGAGACAAGAAAAAATATTGTCAATGGTTTCAGTCTTCTACTGCTTACGATGGATGGATGGATGCCTTTTCTTATAGGATAGTATTAATGGCATTTCACTAGCTCTTCAACAGTTCATTTTCTTCCATGCAGTATTATTTATATTGATTTACTAACAGTTGTAAAATTTTCACTTCTATCTGTTTTTTTTTCGGGGTTTTTTCTGCAAGGCAAAATATTTGGAGCTTATACATAAACATCCAACATATTAGGAACACAAATCCGTTACAGTTATTTAATAATAATCTGTGTTTTAGAAGGTGCCTTTTTGGGGAAAAAAAAATCTCAAAACATGGTATAATAAAAAATATACAAACCAAGGAATAAAAATATTATCAATATACAATATTGTGTAAGGTGAGATTTGGAAATCAACTAGTCAATTACTCTTTGATTGTACAGTATAACAACATAGTCAACTGGTCTAACGATTCAGAGATATCGCAAAGGAAGATGCATTAGTCAACCGTTGCCGTTATCGCCAAAAGAAAACCATCTTTTGTTTGCCACATGTATGAACGTCCTGTGTCAGAGCAACACAATCGACAGTAATACATCTGGGGGAATCAAGGTCCATTGTACATAACAAGAAGGTGGCAACATTCCACAGCCATAAGAAGCTGCTAGGTTTGATCAACTGTTAGTTATACAATCCATGTACGTAGATCAAAACAAAGCGGACCATTTAGAAAAATGCCATCCAGGTACAGTAGTTCTCCTGCCTTGCACCCAGTATATAGTAACTTTTGCAAACATAATGTATTCATTTTTAATTTACAGTACAGTTGTTCAATACTAGGAGAGCTTGCTGTTGCATTGGCTATAATTCCGGTTACTGCCTCACCGCTCTGCAGTTGTGCTCCTTGTGTCTGCACAGAATGTCTTCAGGTGCTCCATTTTCCTTCCCCTCCTTCCTCTTTCCTTCTCTTTGAATCTGCTTGAACCCCGTCATTCAAGAACCTCCCAGATCCAAACCACACCGAAACCCCCGACACAGTTCTAATAAGGTAAAAGGCTGATTTTCCATCCCGGAAGAGTTCAAGCTCATCGAATTGCACTGAGCTGTACAGTATGTGTGTGTGTATATATAGAATATAAAATAATTTTAACGAATTCATAGTTATTCTAAGAAAAATGACTCTATATTTTTTGGATAGCAGGTAGACTAACATTTTATTGAAGAGACTAGACATAGGTAAATTCATATTATAATAACTAACATTTGACGTCAACATGGTTAGTTGACATGGGGTCTCCTGGGAATTCTGGATACTACTAGAAGCAATACAAGCTGTGAATTTTGCAATGCATGCCTTGCACACGGTTGTAGATTCTGTCCCACTTCTCTTAGAGCTAGCCTTAAATAGCGAATCGTGAATGATGGTTATCTGAGAAGAACAATAGTTTGAAAATGTGCAAAAAAAAAATAATAAGGGGGACGAAAGCTACTAAAAATGCCTCCATTCTCAAGGCAATTCAAGCCTTCACTCATATAGACTTTGCAAAGGACTGCTTGTTAACAGCATGTCAAAAAATCTACGTATCTGCAAAAATCAGTTTGAATCATGTGCTGGTACAGGGTAGTGTATCAGAATGGGTTTAGGTCATCATACCTGAGTGGAGAGATGTGTCAGAAATGTTTGTGTTTGTCCTTGGCAACAGATGAAACGGGGAATACGTTTGTGGTTTTATTAAGAACTAGTGGGGCTGGCATCACCTGAAGTGTGAACCACAGACTTGGACCTGTTTAACCGTTTATTCTTCGACTTGGATTTCAATGAGAAAACAAGAGCACTTTCACAAAGATGGCGTAATGGAATAATTCTACATCTCTGACAACCCAACCTCATAAGAAGGAGACCAGTCAGCCCATCTCACCTGATTGGCAGGCAGTAGCTCATGGAGCTCACTCACGCAGTACTGCGGTATTTTCACTTGAGAGAAGTCTGTCTGGGGAGTCTGTGATGTATTGACTGCGGGGAATACCAGGGAGGGGAGGGAGGTCCTGTTTGTCATCCTTGTGAACGGCATTGTCTTTCCTTGATTGTTTTGTTTTTGTGAGAACATGCTTAATAAATATAGATTTGAAAAAATCGGTATGGGGAAAGATCTTGATGTCTGCCTCCCAAAGAAGGAGCGACTTGTGTCTGATTGTGCCGAACAAATCGTATGATGTCATGCCAAACAGGTTGATACACTGTACCTGCAGTGAGGTGAGCTCTCTCCCTTTACTGGCTTCCTGCAGGCGTTTTCCAATCGCAGTTTTTGACTTGGGTCTCTATTGTCAAGGTGCTGGGAAGCTCGATGACTAATTCAAGCAGCAGTACTCACACTTTCAAACAGATGCTAAAAAAACTGAGGTTCTTGGCTTACTTTTTCCTATTTTCTCCCCAGAAACAGTGAAATCATTGCTGTCTGACTGCAGTGGAAGCAGTGACTTAATTTGAACAAAAAGGCCATCTTTCTTTCTACCTATGCATTGATTCTGAAACTTAAGATGTAACGAGGAGCCCTGTGGCTTACTAAGCTTTCAATGGTGTATTTATTTGCGAGTGCGTCTGTTCTCTGTAGAATATTTGCAAAGTAGAACAGAGTAATAGTTTTTCACATGATATCGTTGAATCTGTCACACATTTGGCAACACAGAAAATGAAGCCTGCCCTAATGAAATTGGTATTCCATAAGCAGTATATCATTTCACAATAACCTCAAACAGCATCCTTTGATAAACAGCACATTTATTTTGGTATTGTTTCCAAATCCAGTCCTGAGTTCATGCTGAGAACAGGTTTTTTTTGTTTCTATTCCTTTGCAAAAGTGTTCAGAGAAAATCACTGTTGGCTGGTATTTCCCTTCTGCTAAATTAGGTCCCAAAACAAGATTGCTTTGAAGCCTAAATCAAAAAAAGTTTAAAAAAGTTTAAAGACTAAGAGGGGACCTGATACAAGTATCCAAATTTCTCAAAGGCATTGACAAAGGCAATCCAGCAGACGTCTTTTGTATTAATAGGGAAAATTGAACCAGAGTGCGCAAGTGGAAACAATGCAGAACGATGTTTAAAACCAAGAGCTGAAGTTACTTATTTACACAATGGGTGGTGGGAGTGTGGAACAAGCCATGTTGCAGAAACTGGTACCCTGGTTTCCGTCAAGAAAGGGCTGGATGAGATCACTACCAAGTGGGCTAGACAAGATGAATGATCCCTTATATTATTCTTACACTTTGTAATGTTTAAATCAATACTGTGACAGCTGGATAATAATAATCATTGCTTACACTTATATAGCGCTTTTCTGGACACTCCATTCAAAGTAATACATTAATCATAAAACCCTGCATTTGCAGAAAAAACATTAACCTTTGTGTAATATTCATGTTTTTTTGTATTTTAATATATTAAAATGGCACTCTCTGGTTGCATTATTTAAAAAAACAACAAAACCTACTATGTTAGAGACCCTCAGAATAATTTGGATTATCAATATGGCCCTTTCGCCAAAGAAAATCTACACCACTAAGGTTATCATAGTGTGACAGGGAGGTGAAGAAAGTTGTATATTTAATGTATAATCACCTAATTTCCAGAATAATTAACAGGGTATTCTGATGTTCTGCTCCTATGAAAGACTTTTCAATCTTGGATTTCAAATGACACTCCTGATATGGAGGTTCAGACCCTGAAATTAAATATTCACCTCGGTCATTCGTTCTGTATCTGTTATTGTAACACTGTATACCGCTTCATTAAATTACAGACCTTTTGTGTTGTTAAGTTTCCCATCTCTCAATGTCTCAATGCAAAATACATTTACTCTATAGGCGACGTGTGTGTAACCCCACTTGCAACCAACTGGCAAAATACATCACACATGCACTGTACTGTACATTGTTATGTTATTTTTTTATAAGGGCTTTAAAGAAACCTTTGTTCAGACTTGGCTGTTGCCGGTATTTTTCTCTGAGCAAGTCATTGCTCGTTGTGCAGGTTTTGGTAGATTTGGGTGTTACACCCTCACGCCCATTAATTAAGCAGCTATCCAAGATTAAAGTGCTCCCGCTAACAAATAAACGTTTTTTTTTCCACCGATATACAATCACATAAACTGCATTTTTATGTGCTTCTGTGGTCTAACTCTACAGGTATTTAGTCTGGAAATAAACTCTATCAAGGCAATCGCTTCCCAAAGCAAAGGGGACATCGGAGTTTCCACTGGTGTGGCTTGCCAGTACTGTAACTACAAAGATTAATTGATGCCAGATAATCGATGCCTACTTCATCTAGCCTTTCAAAAGAAATATCGCTCTCGTAGTCCTGAAAGACCACCTTTAAGAGTAAAGCAGCCTACTTAGGTTTTAAATGCTCAGTAACCTAGAACGGCTATATTGTAAATAAAGTTAAATTGAAAACCATTATTTGTCAATTGAATCTATGCTACGTCTGCTGTCTTACTGTATATTCAGATCATAAATGCAATGACAGAAATGTCATTTGTAACAAAATCTGACAACCGAATTCCTCACAAAACTGTCCTATTATTAGTAGCATGTGATGCTTTGCACCGATCTTGTTTTGAAAGTACTGTAACTCAGAAACAAAGGAGCATGAAAAGTGTTCTAGATATATCTACCGAACTGTAACAATATACTTTACACCTGTTACCTAAAGTTATAAGATAACAACTAAAACTTAAGCAGAAAATAAAGAAATAGTGTGGTAAAAATGGATGAATAACACGAAACATCCTTTTTTTTCACTCACCGGTAGCATTACAAGCAGCCACAAGCCGACACCTGTAAGAGTGGCCATGCCTGGTCAGTCTTCTGTGGGAAACTGTCTTGCCGAGTGAAAATCCAGCAGGGTACGATTTCTGAGTTGATAACGCGGTGTCACGTTAGAACAACACTTTATTCTAAGGTGGTTCTTTGTTAAGTATAATAAGCAGCAAGGTGGTGCTTAAGGGAGTTTCCCCATGTTCACACCCCAAAAGGCAGGGCCGGTAACCTAAGTTTTTCCTTTAAGTTTTTTTTAAACATTTAATTACCTGACGCTGTCATTCCTGATACATAATTATAGGAAATGTCTGTTTTCCTCACGTATATAGAGTCGGTAGAACCACACATTAGAAGTCTATTTTTCATTAATTTAAAGTATTCATGGCATACGTTTGTGCGGCGTGGTGATGTCAGTGAAGTCAAGGCGGCAAAGGAGAATGGCGCAGGGACCGGTCGATATCATAATAACATTGTGAAGCGGTGGCGAAACTATACAAATGTGCGAGGCTGCACTATCGTGAGGTGTATTCGGAGAATATTTCACTTTTCGCGCAGTTATACAAATAATTACTCCCCCCACCATACACATTTCAGGTCTAAGTAGCAGCCTCCTGTTTCTAAACAAAGTTATGCTGGAATTTATCAAATATTATTTCTTAAACTTCACGTTTTAGTTCTTCAAATGTGAACTGAAGATGACGTGACACATTTCATGATTGCAGCTGAATTTGGAAATAGTGATAATTATTCAGAACGATACAGAGCTCTACAACCGGGCTCAGGCCCTGCTAGGAGGGTATTGAGGAAGAGGTGGACGGAGCTTCGCTTGCCTCACTCCAAATGGAAACAATGTCACCTTACAATTCCTGCACTTGCTTTCGGGAAGGAAAATGCAGATCCTCCTACCCTTCTTGTTTTTCTCCTCATGGCACGACGGGGTTTTTTTTCCAACAGCCACGTGGAACCTGGCAGGGCAGAAACTGTTTTTACAATGTTCTGGATATTCCCATCGCCACGACACCTCTTTTTGGAAAGTCGAGTGTTTTATGTTTGCAGGAAAAAGTAAAAAGACGTTTTCTATCCGTTTAGATCAAGCAAAAGCATAGATTCTGTGCAAGGAAGGATTGTGCTCGCAATCAAAGTACAATCAATCAAAAACCAAAGTACTAAGGGCACTGTTCGACTTTGTGACTTCACCCTTCTTGGAAACTACATCGGCGTATGTATTCACAACACGTTCATTTTACTTCATCTTCACCTCACATCTATTTTACACTGTTTCTGCCTTTCTAAATTCCAATATCTGCCTTCTCCTGCACAAACACACGGCAGATAGCCATCCTCATTGCACAATGTACCATCAGGAGAAACTAAAAAAAAAGGGTGGGAGATTCAACACAAAGTGTGAAACAATAATTGAAATGCACCTATAAAAAATAAATAAAATAATATTAAGGTTATTATATAACAATGTGAATGAAACGGAGCATTTGACCCCATTACATTTGATAACTCATTGTCTGACGTGATTATTAATTTCTTTGAGCTGCCTGGTTTCAATGTATGACAAATACGGGAATCAAGTTAGTGAACCGAGTCACGTTTGGCCCTGAGCTCCTCACTGCTGGTACTCCCAAGTTCCAGGTGATACGCCTGAGTTCAAAATGACAAAGACTAATCAAACCCTTAAGTCAACTGCTATTAGAAAATGTCCCTAATAAATGAGATTTGTTTTAAAGACCCGGTTTACTGTAAGCCTGAGGACACAAGCCTGAGTGAACACCTTTGGGAAGAGCATGCAAGACTCGGAGGCATTCCGTGACATACATGTAAGAGCTGTAGAAGACGAAAACAAGTTAGCCGTGTCGTTGAAGCTGAAATCCCAGCTCCCTTCAAGGAACAGCTAGATAAGATCATTTACCTAGATGGCCAAAGGTCTTCTACTGTTTGTAACCCTTCTCATGTTGTTAGGTTTTTGGGAATTTAAGAAATTGAATGCAAACGGAGCTAGCTATCCTTATGGACCATAGGCGAGCTCGACGGTGTTTTGCACCTGCGTTTGTACATCTTCGGTTTGCAAACCTGTTGGGAATTGTTTGGGTGGATAAAAAGTTGACAACATTTTTTTTTTAAATTAAGTTAAGGACACATTTCTGGTTTTTTTTTCTTAGTGTCCTGGTAAAAAAAAAACAGTAAAATGAAGGTATCTCTGAAACCCAGGACTGCGAAGAGAAAATAGTTAAAAACTCAAATTTGGAAAATAGTCATGTTGGAATGCTGTTGGAATGAAAACCGGCTGCTGCCATAGTTCTCAGGGATATACAGTAGATCGAGCAACTGTCCCTAGACTGTTACTGTTGTCGAAGAAAAGTCTTCGCTCAGGTTAGGTGTGGTCAGGCCGAGTCCTTTGTTCATGCGCATGAGGAGGATAGATCATGCAGATCTGAGAGCAATCTCTCATACAGATCTACAAACATCTAACTCCCCGAGACGATATATGCAATGAATTTTATACAGTAGACACACACAGGAAAGCTCACTCCAAGTTTCCATATTAGGAGCTGTTTTTCTCTCTACAAACATTTCTTTGTAACTGACCACGTTCTTCACGTTCTTCTTAAGAAGCAGTTCTACCTTGCATACAGACAAAAGGAAGTATAAAAATAAAAGGTGTGAAAATGAGCTAGACATTCTGCGGTTTGTAATATCAATGTCAGAAGGTCAAATAATATGCTTGAATTATCCTTTTATACAGTACTGTTGCTAAGCAAAAGGCATATGAGCTAATGAAAAAGTCACTATTTTATATACTTAATAAAAAGGCAAATGCTAAAATTCTTCCTCACTGTACATCTCCTCTCTACAGCAGTAGTCTGGTTTAGTATGCCATCTGGTCTGAGATCATAGGACTCCTGTATTTGGCCAATATAAGATAAGACCACTTTATTGGCCATATACAGTTTCTTGGATTAGGAATTTGTCTTTCCACATACCCCAACTTGTTCTCCATGAGACACACAGACAGGGAGAGAAGCTGGGGGTCAGAGCACAGCGTCAGCCATTTATACAGCACCCCAGGAGCAGCTGGGGTTAAGGGCCTTGCTCAGGGGCCCAACGCAGTAGGATTTCTCTGTCGGCCATAGGATTTGAACCAGCAACTTTCCAGCCACAGGCACAGATCCTTAGCCACAGTGCCACCATATGATTTGTTTTAAACAGGCCATGCTTTGAAAATGTCATGTTAAGGACAATCAAAGTATCGTTTTACATTCTCCATTCATATAAACTCAATGTTTCATAGAAGGTCAGACTGGGTGTTTTTGTTTTATACTGTGTTTATTATTTTAGCCGCTGTCTGGGCCTTTCAAATGAGTCACTATCATGTGAAATAGGCTGAGTCAGGGAAAAGGAGTAAAAGCCAGGTTAATGTGCATGGAGTGTACTGTAGGTGCTAGACAGATACGGGGTGCGTAAAATAGTGATCTACAAATTTTAAAATACTGCTTTCTAGCATACTTTAAGCTTAAAATATCATTTTAAATCCATAGAGCCCACATGTGCCACATTTGTGAACCAATGCCATCTAGTTTTGGTACTGAAAACTACTATTCGTGAAAG
Source organism: Atractosteus spatula (assembly GCF_055471065.1). Lineage (NCBI taxonomy): Eukaryota > Metazoa > Chordata > Actinopteri > Semionotiformes > Lepisosteidae > Atractosteus > Atractosteus spatula. Next base: position 16,631,289 of record NC_142711.1, on the reverse strand, counting down.
TAGGCTCGGCGGATCTACGATTTCATTATCGGAAAACTGATGTGGAAAATAAAGACAGTGAAGAGCTTTGGTATTTTGCAAGTGAATTAAGGCTAATGGTTTTTTTCATACATCTCCTAGTAGCCGATAATACATTAAAAAGAGTTTTTTTTGTAGAGCGGATTAGCAAAAGGAAACGAGACCAAAGCCTTGAACGATATTGTTGTACGTTGTATGGGGTGAAACTGACCTCTGTGCCGATGGTTAAGACCCGTGTTGTTGCCCGGGCAACTCCAAAACAAAAAGGGTTTAAGGTGTGTAGAGTCATTGCAAAGCACATTTGATTGCACAGTACGTCAGGTTACACTCTAGGTATCTGAGAACAATACAGTTGAGTGTTAATACTGTTGAGAACTTGCTGTAGGTATCGCAAGGACGAAATGGAATTTTTGCTCTAGGTTATTCAACACACAGGGCGTTCACACTCGTCAAAAATAAGACGCTGAATATGTTGTACAGGTCGAAGATCTAAACCTTGTAACGTGCACGGGGTCTTTTCTCACAACTAAACAATTTTTCGAATAAAGTGAGAATGTTGATTACAGCACAAATAAAATCCATGCGGTTGGAGAGATTTTTCCCGCTTCCCCGTAAAAGACAGTCGGGAGTCCGTCTCGGAAGTTAAAAGAAGTCTTTATTTCACGCTCATGGGAGCAAAACACACGGAGGTGCTCGGTGTATTTTTCTTAAAGTACTAGAACAGTCCTTAAGTATTTTTTCCTGTTATCTATCTCGCTTCCCTGTGCTGATCAGATTGGCAGAGTTCCAGAATCACGCCTGTCTTCTTAATTCCCTATTGGCTAAAGATGACTTCTTTTAACACAGTTGGTGAGGTTGGTGGCACGCATTCCTATGTAACAGTATAGAATCACATAGCTGCAACCTTATGTCCATCTTATAATACAATATTGCAGCCTCAGCAGAAAGTGTGTACAAAGCTCATAGAGACTCTCTCAACAATGCACAGATGTACTATATGCACTATATAAAGATAGTAATGTTTCAGCTTTGTTCTACAGATAAATATGGGGAAAGATTCCATAAAATCTAAATTGTCTTTGCCATTTGTAAGTTCTGTTTCTAAATGGTAAAACGATACACTGAATTTTCTTAAGTGTTTTAAAATAACCATCTACCTCATCTACAATAACTATTCCAAAATAAATCCCAAGTAAAACATCTGTGGAGACTTCTTTTGTTAAAAGACATACTGTACTCATCTTCAATTTAATCAATGCCCATGAATGCTTTTGGTCTCCTTAGGCAGGTTTAGTTCATATTGTTCTGAGCATAATTCTTATTCTAAATCTTAAAATACAGACAGTTTTTTTAGTTAAAAATATGAATGTCCTCAGTGCTTAAAGATATGTTGATGTGTTGTTGCTCTTATATTTTTATGTTTCTGGTTACTTAAAAATCTGTTATGCCCTACCTCTTATGAGGTTATTTAATGGCTTTAATTAGTGAAAGCTGCCTGAAATGTCTGTCATGCGATTACTTGGTGAATGATACTGAAACCTATGTGCGGAACGTTTGCTAAGAGCAAAGACATTCTTTTATTTTCATCTGTTTCAAGAGGGTAGGGCTGAGAAACAGTAATCATGAATTTAAAAAATGTGCATGTGTGCGTGTGTATATACAGTATATATAGTTATTGCACATGCTTATCATTTAAAAACAAATAGAGTTTTGGACATGAAAATCTTCTTTACAGATACAGTATAAATAATGGAACACAGACTAATCTCTGAAAACAGATGTATGAGCTGACTCATGCATGACAGCTATGATCATTGGAAAGTACAGTGTGAACAATTCAAGGACAGTTTCACTTCAGCATTGCAGTCTCTTGTTGCAAATACAAAGTTCACTAGTCTTTAATTCATTCATCCATTTTCTAATTGTTTCATCCAATTCAGGGTCGCAGCGGAGCCTATCCCAAGTCTGTCCTAGCGAGCCATGAGCACATGGCAGGATACACCCTGGACAGGATGCCAGTCCATCTCAGGCTGGACTGACACAAACACACTCACAATAGGGCCATTTTCCCAGGAGCAAATAACAAAGCAGCGTGTCTTTGGACTTTGGGAGTAGACTGACTGCCCAGAGGAAATCCATGTGCACACAGGGAGAACATACAAACTCCATACAGAGAGCACCCCAGGTCCAGAATTGACCCCAAGACCCCAGCACAGAGAGGCAACATTGTTAACCATTGTGCCACCATGTCTCCCACCAAGCATTTCATAAAAATATCTTTATTGTCTGAATTGGAACAGAAATTTGTTCATTTAAAAGTCATTTGAAAGTCATAAAACATGATTGTGGTAGAAAAAGGCAAATGATTTATATGATTCTTCTATAGTTAAGGATATTCGTAAAGCGAAAATGATCACTTACTGTAAGTGCTGCAAGCAAATCTTTTGAGTGACATGTTGCAATCTCTGAAATTGATTGAAATTTTAAAAGTCATTATCTGTTCAGTAGTTTGCAATACTGTAGCAAATTTTACTCCGGTTCTCAGACCACGTAATTTAAGAATTAAACTTAAGGATTTATTTTATTTCTATCCTGCATGCTAGAAGTTAAAACTTTACATACAGAAATAGTCAGACAGAGCGCTATAATGTTATTACAGCTATAGGTGACTAGGAAGTGTCTCTACAAATCTGTCAACATCTCCAGCTTCAAATCAAAGGGATGTTTGGCAAAGATGTAGAGGGTCAGATTCAGTGCTCAAAGCAATCGTAATGTTTACCTCAGCTAATTAAGTTCCGTGTAAATGATTAAGTGTCTGGGAAGGCAGTATATTACTCAGTATCAGGAAGATACAGGACAGGAAAATATCAAGAGCTCTTTGTTCCAGATCACCTGGAAAGACCAGATTGTAGCCAGGTAGCAAAGGAACAAGAAAAGGTTTATTCCACTCTGAAAAGATAAGAAAAGAAACAGAGTGTTTCAGCTGTGGAGCCTTCTTCAGGGGTCAATACCTCAGCCTAGATATTTGAACGTTGTTAAGAGAGCTTGCTATTCTGTGTTTTTTAGGGATCCCTTGGTAAAAACAGCCTCTCCTGGTTTGTGGGTGCATTGTTAGGATAGGGAGATAGGCTCCCATTCATTTAGTGGCATCTGGGCTTACAGAGAGATTCAACTGCTGTGGTTTTCTGGATGGTTAGGATGTACTGTAAGTCCATACCTTATTGTGAATTTGTACATAGGATACTGTAACTTGTGCGTTGTATGTTTAAATTGTGTGTAGTTTAGTGTGTGTTGTCGCTGTTAATACAATACACACAGTAAACTATACTGTGCCTGAATTATTACTCTTTTCACCCAAAACCGTGCCAGAGAATAAGGAATTCCTTGGATCTCTTACTATACCAATCACTCAGGTATATTCTTGTCAAAAATCTTTTTATACATTGTGGGGTATGAATATTTATTTTACTTATTGATTTATCTGCTTGGCCTATTTTCTGATTAGTTTTTGCAGCCCTACTTTCATGACAATATGATGCATGCTTGTTGAATATGGGACAAAGGTATCAATCTCATCAACAGCAGCATCCTCTGCAGCCATGTGCAGATGCACAGGAGTCACCTGGCTTTGGTCTCTATGTCCATAGTGCCAGGGCTGTCATTGACAGGTCATTCCCAGTGCGGCAGCTGTGGTGTTTTCATTTTGACACCGTCTCACCATTTGTGGAAATCCTAAATTAACCATGAAACGAGAATCAGATCAGATCAACTGCTTTTCCACATGTAAATGCTTCCAGAACGGTTGTTTGTCCTCAGAGTTAAAAAGCATGCAATTACTCAGGAACTGTGGCATGACTGGGTAGAGCAGGCAGTATTACTCAGGAAGATTGCTCCTTATGTCATTAATATCTCTTTCTCTTGAATTGCATTGTTGTGTTTTAGGGAGAAAACAAGAGAACATTTTTGGGAAAGGAAACAAACCTTTTTTGTCTCCTATGTTCTTCTTACTGCTTTTAGTAATAATAATAATGATAATTGTTTGTTGTACTTTTCATTAATTGTTAATAAGAATTTCAACTCATTTTCTTAAGTATGAGCAAGAGCTTAAGTAATGTTTTGGCATTTTTACAGCTGTAATCCACATAAGACTTCTCATGAAAAATTCACAAAAGCTAGCTGGAAAAGAAGACAAGTCTCAGCCCGTGCCTCTAATAAATCCTCTTGCCTCTGTAAGAGTACAGCTCACACCCTTCTCCACCCTCAACAGCGGCCCTCCCTTTCACTAGCATGGATCTGTCCTCATGTCGCCGGGCTGTTACCCCCCGGTCCGAGCAGGACCACAACCCCTTGTGTCACCAGCAGACGCACAATGGGCTGCAGGGTGTGGTCTGCGTTTTGGGGTGTCTTTCCAGACAGCGTGTTTTTACTTGCACGGTCGCACCAGGTGAGCCAAAGACACAACTCGGCAATGTGCTGAAGCTCACGCTTTGGTGTTTTGAAATTAAAAAAAAATATATATAGTCTGAGGGTATTCAGAGGAACAAAACTTGACAATACAGAGACGTACTTCTCTAATTTACTCAAAGGTGAAAAGATAGTTAGGAAATATTTTCCACGTCCAGAAATCTCTTTCGCTGTCACCTTGAGGCCTCTTGGGGGGGATGAGAGTGTGCTGCAGGAGGCCTCTCGCAGGCCAGAGTGATTTTTCCCTGCACACAATGAAAGCCTTCCCCTGCACGCATTTTCTGACTGCAGGAGCCTGGCGAGGGTCGCGCTGTGCAGGGAGCCAGCACTGAACATTGTGGAGAAGAAGGTAAGCAGGTGTGTTTTCTATATGAGCTCACGTTTAGAATTTCGCCTTTAACCACAGCAGTGGTTTCCGAATGATACTGGCATGGGCGTTAAGTGCCAAGGGGCACGTCACATCGTCCTTCTTGACAGCCCTTGGCAGCCGCGTTTCCCAACACGGGCGTGGCGCCATTAGTCACCGCCTTGCACGCCCCACTGTCGGCTGTGAAATCAAATCCCTTTTAGGTACGCAGCCCAGTAAACGAGTCATTCCTGATTTCGAACAGCAGACACCCGGTGGGAAACATTTAGCTGGCAAGAGCTGCTCTCAAGGCAGCCGTACCTGCGCCACTCTATAAAGGACAGGTCGAAGCCATATCCAAGTACGCATATTGACACCATCGCAATAATAATCTGAGGGCAAAATTGAACAAAAGCAAAGAGCTAAGACCAGGCTCATCTGTTCAATGCTTTTGATTGCACCTTGCATGGATATCCTAGACTGTACTTTGAACAATGTATACGGTATATACAGTGTGTTTCAGAAGGGGAAGGAGTAAAGGTGAATCCTATGTTGGGTAATGCAAAGATAAAAAGATAAACATAACATCTTGGCTATGGAGCCATTTTCAGAGTCAAAGCACAGCTGAAGAAAGCTCCATGGTTGAAACTTTTTCAAATTTGCTCTCCACTTGTACTATATACAGTACATACAGTACTGTAAATCATTTTCTATCATTACTTTTCATTATATTGTGCTGTACTTTATTTATGTGTGTCTTATTATTATGGTTGCCTTGTCACTTTTTTTCCCCAACATGTACAATGACATTACAAAGCAGTACTGTGTGTTTATTTCCTACAATGTTGTTCAGTTTTTTTAAATATATTTATTAACCTAAAATCCAGAGTCAGTATTTCTTGCATGCGTCTTAGAAAATGTTTATGACTTCTTCGCCACAACCACTTGTAGCTGTACAGGTTTAACTGGAATCAACAGGAAACAATTGGCAGTCTTTTGACATCACACTCGGAGAAAGATATACATCTCCTGTGTCTTTTATTACTTCCTCACAAGAGTAAACAAGGCCTTCCTGCAATGGGAATTTGGAAAGACTGTTTTTTCAGGGAATAGCATACCAGTGAAATTGCTTTAGTGCCACCTGTTGTTAATCAGCAGAAAAAAAAACTAAAACAGCATTGTTATCTCTTATTTATAAATTAAAAACAAAAAAGTTTGTTGCTTCAGTCTGAACACAAATTACTTCCACTATTTGTGTAGGAGATAGTAGTTAGATTTTGTTTTCCTTATTGTGAATATGCTGGAAATGTATTTATTGTATACTTCAGTAATTAAGGATTAAAAAAACATTCCTGTACTCATTCGAATTTCTGCTCATATTACAATGGTTTCTCCTGATGGATTTGAAAGACTACAGTTCAAGAGAGAATGGGTGTTTACTGACAACCATTCACTAACCTTGTGTTATTCTTGTGGGAATAAAGATTGACAATTTTAATAGGAATCCTATAATTAGAGATGCCTAAAAATGATGGAAAAACTGCAGGTCATGGCTTGAAGTACACTAGAATCAACACTAACAGCATAACTGAGAGCATGTTTAAAGAGACCTGCCAATGAGATTGCTCAACAATTCCTAATTTAGATCACCTAACTAACCTATTTATGAGATATTCCACTTGTCTAATTCTGTACTACAGCTAAATTTTGTGTTGTGAAAATTTCTTGAGTGCCTGTTATTTTTGTCTCCTGTTACTTTTTTACTTTTTAAAAAATATTTCAGCAGGTACCAGAGTGATTGTCTAGCAAGAGAAATAAATGTAAACAGGGAGTATGGACAAATAGGAAAATACCTATTTCTAGTACTAAATAACATTTTTTTTTCATTCCTCCCCAAAATGTAACATTTCTAACATGTCACTTTGCAGCCTGATTTATTCACACAACCTCTCCAACAGACAAATTTATGTTAAGAAAATAATTTTAAAATTACAGTATTAACCTATTTCTGGGATGTATTTTTCCATCAAAGATGTTACGTTGGTAGATTTCTGAAAAAGGAATCACAGAAAGAAATACTTTAGCTGGAAACAATCCTCTGTAATATCAAGGTTTTACAAGTAAATATCACCGTAAATGAAACAGACCATGTGTGCTTTGAATTCTACAGTACATGACCTTGTAAAAGTAACCATTTACTTACTCTGGGCTTATTTCATCATCGGTATGAATTACAGTACCTTGTCATTGCACTCGAGAATGGCATCCATTGGAAATTATATACTGTGAGAAGAGAACATTTTGTTACGCACAGAGAACAGGAGTACGTCCAGCATTCCAAGAGCATGCAGTACTTGTTTTGAAACGCGTTCATGTTTTTACATCTAACTACAAAGATGCAACACTCATACCAGCAACATTCAGTAATCCATATAATATAATCCATCCATACATTCAGTAAAGGGTTATTTGAGGCTTATGCATATGTTACCTATCATACAAGCATACCATAATATCTGCGTACGGTTCTCTCTTTAATACGTCTCACTTCTGTAAAAAATTGCATTCTCGAATGCCATGTTCAATTTAGAAAAAACATGCAAATGCATATAGTGTCTCACCTCTTCACGACGAAGTTATTTGTATAATTAGACCTTGATCTTGAGCACTGGCATGTTTTAATAACGCAAATACCCAAAGTTAAGTATTACTTAAGATGAATGGGCAAATATCACACCAAACTGATAGGCAGCGTTAGTAGAGACTCGGTCAAATGGACTCGCGGTTGTAATTGCTGCCAAACGTTGAGTTCTCGGTCTGTTTCAGTTTGTTATCTTTAGTTTTTGCTTACAGTAACTGTAAGTTATCTTGACCCTGAAATTCTTCAATTTGAGCATTCGGGGTTTTGAACAAAATATTTTTAAATGTGGATGCAATGTTTTGTATTTTCATAAAATGGGGCCCTGTTGTAAGGGCCAGAATACTTTTGCAAGGCAGTGTGTCGTATCTGCACTCCAGAATGAATGTCTGAGGCCGTGCATTCCTATGCCGACAGATAACGCTGGCCTGCTGTGTCATGAGGTGGGGGGAGGGTTATTTTAACATTTAATATCTTTAAAAATAGACTTAACTATCAAGTGCAAGTGAAGAGGGGGTGGTACAGCATAGAGGGTAAGCTTTTGGACTCATAGCTGACGGGCCATTCAGAGTCGTGTACTCTCTCGTCCACTGGAGAGCTCATCGTGGTTTCTTTAGTAATAAGGATGGGTGAACCTTTTACCAGATAAAAACATGCACGGAATAAGAACATTAAACATTCCGGTATTACAAGCAGGAAAACTCTTGCATTACATGAACTTAAATTTAATATAATTTAACATCAGAATAACTGCAGTTAAATTAAACGACATTGCTTGCTCTTGTTTTTGCAAACTCTCCCAGAACCAGGAGACTGGAATGTTGCCGTATCCCTAAGAGCAATCGCTGTTCTATACTTGTATTATCTTTATCATCAAGTATAATGTCTGAAAGAACCATGTCAACTTGTTTTCGTTTATTTTCTTCACTGTATTTTCCTTAATCGTGTGAGTTCCAGAGCTTAACTTAAAGTATTAGGTTACGTCTTAGTGCAACTATTTCTTGATTAGTCTGGGTGTTGCTTATTGTCTGTTACTTCAGGTACTATAGAGAGGTCACAGAGGACATATCTGCTATTGAGGTAAAGTGAACAATATTGCTGTAGAGCTAATTCCTGTGGTTTTTAAGAGAAAGCTGCAGTTTGCTAACATAAGAGAGCTAAGTGTCTCACCATTCCTCTTTTTCCAAAAACCATAAAAATATTGTTTTAACATATTTTTGTCCTTCCAGCATGAGAGGTAATGGCAAGAGTCTGTAATTTCAAGTCTGCAAATGCATCACTCCAGTTATGATTCTGGAATTATTTTATTCTGGATTATTACTTGTGTTATTATATCAATGACAGAAAGGGCTAGTGACCTTGCACTATATTATGTGGAGCTGTTTTTTTTTTAGTCCTAGAAGGAAGGATCCTCTTGGAATCTCTGCTCACAAAGCGCTCTTTGATTGCAAAGCTCCTCAGCTTTACCTTATGTCTGCACAAAAAAACCACAGCGCTCTGAGACTCAGTCACCTGCAAAGAGCCTGCAGCCTTTCCCACCATCATGCAACCCACAGGTAGGTAGGTCAGGTCCCTTTTTCAGGCCATAAAGGCACCTGGAGGAATGGGGGGCAAGGGCCACCATTTTTCTCAACCATCCAACACTAGAAGTGTGGAACGGGAGCCGGTCCTGACTCCAGTGAAGTCCGTAGTTTAGGACCCTATGCAGACGGTATAATCCGGAAGTGACTGGAGAAGGCCTACAGGGAAAACCCGGTGAGGAATGGAAGGGATGGTGAACAGGGGCCAGTGCCAACAGTGATCAGGTGCAAGGGGGGAGCGCAGGCAAACAAGTCCAAAAACAGTCCAAGTAGGAAATCCGGAGCGCAGCCCAAAATCCAAAACCAGGTGATCCATCCAAGACAAGATGATTAAAAAACAGGGGCATGGGACTAGGAAATTAAAAACGGAGTGACGAGGCCAGGCGCTCCGAGCCCCGGACTCAGCTGGGTCAGGATGCCAATCGGAAGCCTACACCTTCAAGCCGCGGACGTAGGGCGACTTGATGCTCGGCGGACCTCTGGGCGTCCGTCTTCCAATGCAGAGCCCCGGGTTTAAATAATACCGGTGAATCCAGGGACAGGTGTACATGATATTGAAACTAAAACACTGGTACTCATTTGAAAAGCAGGCTGAGTGGACCTGGGAGATGTCTGGAAGGAATTAGACCAAGCTCCATTGCTTGCCCCTACCTGCGATTGAACCCAGGACCTTCTACTCAGGAGCCAGATGCCCTTGCCGTCTCAGCTACCATGGCTCCTGCAACTCACAGGCCAGAGCAAATCAATACAACATCAGCACAGAGCCCTTGCAAACATTACAGGATGTGAACAGGTGTACAAGCTCTGTCTACACCCAGCAGAGGGTCACTGTGTCCTCTTATGCAAATAACCTGCCCATGTCTATGTTGTCAAGGCATGACAAGTCATGAGTCATTGTCACAACTACAGCATGATTCTTATTCTTCTTATGTCTACTATTGTTCTCAGTATTAGACATTACCTCAGTATTACACTTGTTGTTTTATGTCTAATACTGAGGTCATGTAGAATTGATACCTCTGCAGAAAAACTCACAAAGCATTACAAACTGGTACAAAACTGTCTGAAGTTCTTTGTGTGGAATAGCCAATCTAAATGATCAACACAATTTGGGGCCCATGCTGAACTTTTTAAATACATAAGGATATTACTATACGTTCTAACGTTTCTTCTGTGAAACTCATTTTTAAGGGGTTTTGGGACTTGTAACTTACAATACTGTCCATTGAAGTTCAGAACTGTAGGGAGCTATAAAGTTTGAGTGTAGGGAGCAGTTAATTTTGAGTTTGTGTTTTTCCTTTCGAAGTCTGTTTCTATTCACCCATTTTCAAGAAAGCTGCATGTTCTTGGTGAGCGTAAAAACATGGAGGATATCCCAGAAGCACAGGGTGCAAAGGCTAAGGTCAGAGTTTGGGTAAGGGCTAGGGCTGTTATCACTCTAGACAAGACACTGGGGCATTTGCAGGCCTGTGGAGAAAGATCTTTTACAATAGCTCATTATTCCTGACCAGCATGTCTTTCGCAGGTGGAAGGAAGGTGGGACACCTGCAGAAAACCCAGACAAACATGGGGAGAACACGCACACTCCACACAGAAGGCACCCCAGGCTGGAATCACAGCACTGACTGCCAGGCCACTGTGCGGCATGTTTTTGTATTGTCTTCTTGCATAGCAGGCACGATCTCGCACTGCATTTATGTGCAAGGGAGGAATACTCTGGAATTTCAGGATTGATGGATCTTGAGAATTTATCATTCAGCAGGGCTATTGGATTAGGTAGAAGCACACATACGGTATGCATTCACAGTTAAAATCTGTCAACCAATGAATCTGAAACTGGTAAACACACTTGAACAGGGTGGTCATGAGGGAGCTGACTTTGTCCCTGGTCCTTGCTGTTTGCAGCTGTATTTCTTCTTATTGGCAGACGTTGCAGTAATGTTTGTTCTGAAGAAAAGGAATGCTTTTTTGGGGGAATTTCAGGTAAAAGATGTTTTGAATCTCGATGCCAATAATTTAAGACACAACAATGCCACAAACGGAAGCTGAGAGAGTTAAGCTTGAAGATTGGGCTGAACCTTATCTTGATGAATGTGTCTGGGGTAGTTCAGGGATGCATTTGGAATATAAATATATATCTTGTGGGTTCATCTCATTTGAGTCTGGTTGGAAGAATTCAATTGAAATAAAGCTTATGTTTGACAGCTGAATGTATGTCTCATGACTGTTTTTTAGAACAGTCTAAACAAATGTAGTGTATTTTAAAAATATATGCAAACAATATACATTATCGATATAAGTGTCCTATGTCAGTTTTAATGTTTTCCGTGATTCCTCAGACAAACTGAAAGGTTCGTTTTGGTTTAAGTAAACTGCATTAAATGGCATGACCTCTTTACATTACCACGGCTATATTTTCCCTTTTTCAAAAAGCAAACACAGAGAAAGTCTCAAAACAATGTGACTCACTTTGCTCCGCTGGTTTGGGCTTAAAGCAAATCGAAAAGGTGGAACAGGGCGTGGCGGCGCAGTCCTGTTCTTTCTGGTCTGTCTGTAGTTCTGCAGACACACCCAGGGCTGCCCTGAGCAGGTTTCACTCACATTCCTCTCTGCCTTCTGCGCCGCCCGTCAAGAGCACAAAGTCTTTAAGCGCCACAGATAACATCGCCATGGCAACCCCCACAACCGAAATGTAAACCAAGTGTTCCTGAAAGAAGATAACGTAAAAAAGGCTCTGGACTGTGGGAATTACTCAATGACAGATGAAGAACATAACATTTTTTTACATGCAGTGGGAAAAAAAACAATAAGAATGATACAACCTACAAAATGTATCTGTTAATGCAGAGATTTGTGGACGTTTGGAGTGGTTTAGTTTGAAAGCTTTCAGCTGTAGAATATATACCGTTTTTTGTAAGAAAAAAAATGAAGCATTGAAACTGTAGGGCACTGAAACAAACTATTTATGTTCTCTTATTTTTAACATGCTGGGAGTTTGTTTTAGTTTGTAGAAAATGCAAATTCGCAGACTATACAAATAAGAACCAAAATGGTGGGGAAGCACACAGTTCTCGTTTTGTCAAATTATTTATTAACACCGCAGTTCTCTCTGGGCTTTTAGCAAAGCAGTCTGTTTTTTCAGCAAAGGCTGCAACGTGGTGAACTCCCTCTGTTCCAAACAGGGTAACGTGAAAATACGAATTAGTGTGAAAGGCCCGAGGCTGTGCAGACAGGAGGAAAATTAGATATCAAAATCCCACTGAGGGCTTAATAGTTATGCTCTGCAGTAGAGAAGTAGTCATTACTTCTATTTGGGTTTTTTGAAGTCTTATCAAACACTGTACCACTGTGTGTTTTTTTAGGAGGATAGTATGGAAGGAGCAATTTAAGCAGACACTGAGGAGGATCACAAATTTGGAAATACAGAGAAATGCAATTAAACACTGGAAATTGAAGTCAAGTTAAAATCTTAAATTCTTTAAAAATGTTTTATGACTAGAGTAACGAAAACCAATGTGTTAGTGTTCTAAAGCTACTCTTCCCATGAGTCTGCTTCTCTCTGGTTTAATTTTAACTAATGCAGAAAGACAGTTAAACATGTACCAGTCCTTTGGTGGGTTAATGTTTTACTGTCCAGGCTTGGTTCATATTCCACCTTTACTACAATGTGTGCTGTGATCTCTCATTTCACTGTTCAAAGCAGTAGGCATGAATAATAATCTCTCATGATAGTCCTTATCATGATATTATTGTGAGAATTAATCTATTTGACAACTTTGTGTGTTTTATTGCTACAATATATTGCTTTAATTAATTAGAGTGCTAACACAGGACATTCTGAAACAATTTGCGGCATTGTCACTTTTAGCTGGTTTGCCGGGTTTATCTATTGTATGGTGCATTATTCATCTCAGTGATAATAATACGCTTTGATTAGGAGGAGGCACCTCACCCTTTTACTAAGCAGTGATTTAGCCAGTCTCATTTCATTCTCATCAAACAGGATATGAAATGATGCCAGAGAATGCAGTCCCATTAATGCAGCAGATGTACAGTAGATGGGTTTGACTCCACTGGAAGCTGGCCAAAGCACACACCTAAGATTTAGCTCTATGACTCACCCGTCTTTGTTTATAAGCTTTCTGAATTTTAGTTTGCATGTGCATGCAGCAATACACAGTATTGTTTTCAGCGTAGTTGTTCTTAATAAAACTTCACACAAAAGTGCTAACATCATGCAGCCTGATCAATCAGGTCTTCGAAGCTCAGCAAGCCCATACCACTTCCGTAATGGACTAGAGGAGTGGGGCTGGTGGACCAACTGTAGGGAAGACCTACCAACTGTAGGTCTTCCCTCTCTTTCATGACCACCTCTCCACTGCCCCAGTGTGGTCACTGGGGACACTGTCCTGTAGGATGTTCTGTCCTTTGGAGGGGACTTTAACCAAGATCCTGACTACACCACCATTAAGATCCTATGGTGCTTTGTGAAGGGGTGGTGACACGGAGGTTAGCATTTCTGGCTCACAGCACAGGGGCCCCGCGCTCAATCCTGGATCTGGGTGCTATCCATCTATCCATCTGGAGTTTGTATGTTCTCCCCATGTTCACATAGGTTGACTGTAGGTGCTCTGGCTGCCTCCCACAGTCCAAACATTTTATTCCCCTATCAAAATAAACTTAATTTCACAAAAAAACATTTCACAATAAGTACACACTCTAACAAATTATCAAAGGTACATCGAATAAGAACTTTCTCAATCAGGTGTTTGTCCATTATTAATCAGAACAAGTGGATTTGGGGGCCGGATTTGCACAATGAAAGAGTCCCTCCAAGCCCTACTGCTTGCTGTTGTCCATGTCTCTTTCCCCTGTCCTGGCTCTGAAACTGCGGTTGTCCAGTCCTGCGCTGGAGCTCAGGGAACAGGTTTCTGCTGTACAGGGCCACATAGTCCCTTCCAGAACTCCTTCGCTGTGTCCCTTATTTCAACAGGTTAAGCAATTTCTCATTGCTCTACCCGATCTCCTGGATGGTTGGTCTGTTGGCACATGATGATAACTGCACGTTACCCAGGTGGAGCAGCACTTCAATTATGGATATAGTATATCTCCATATGCTTTAGGAGCCCTGTGGGTCAAAAAACACAATGAAAGCACTATTAGTAGTAAATATGGGTGTGATGCTGCAGCGGGTAACATTAGTTAATCATCACAGATTTCATGGCACTTTTCCAGTAGGTGTCCTACTGTTGACTTGTGCTGTCTGACTTTCGTAAAGCTGAAACAGTTTCTCATGTCTCTACCTCATCTGCTCTGCAGTGGGGTTACTAGTGCACAAGGCCATGTCACCCAGGATGAGATCCCTGCTAGGAGCACTTACTGTCAATGCACTATTGATAGATTAACCAGGTGGAGATTGAATTCAGTGTCATATTAATACATACCCTATTTCTACATTTTAATTACAAATATCCACCTTGACAAAGATTTGTTTCGTGATTGGTTAAATCTTGATGAGTCATTTTAATTGCCTTTGATTAAATTTAATTATGCAGAAGGAAATGTACAGTATTAAAGCTGAAATGGCAAATATTGCACCAAGCCAGTGTACACAGCTTCTAGAGCCATAACCAAAAAAATACTTTGTATTTGCTGCCAAAGGTTCTTCAACCAAATACCAAGTTCATGGGTCTGGATGAATACAATAATGAAATCAACATATTTCAGGATTTTCTCCTTAGTTCTTGTAACATTTACGGTAACTTATCTTTCTTTATATTATTTGCTGCATAATATAAATTTGAAAAAATGTGCGTGCAGTTTTTTTGTTATTTCACAAAAAGGATAATTCTAAGTGATCATGGTTTGGGTGTTTTCAGCTATCAGGACTGGAATTAGCAAATCACGAATCCACACCACTTTTTAAAGATGTCTCTTAAGAGATGGATCTGGAAGTGCAAAGAAAAAGCATTTAAACTGGAAATACTTGTGCTTTAATATCTTATGGGATTATAAAATATTTAGGAGCATATATGTTACTTTAGTAACAAATCCAACAACTAGTTTTGTTTTCTTGTTTGAAATCTGTTAATAAAATGCATCCGCCTTTTTATAAAGTAAGTCAAAATAAAATGACAGGAAACAAAAGTTCATACTTAACAATTTGACACATGTATTTGTCATAGTCGTAAATGTGTCACATTTCAAAATTCTGTGCCTACAGTTTGATCACTATCATGCTGATACAATCAGTCCTGGCCTATATCCAAAGAGAAGGTATGTTTGGAATATTTTAAGGGTATGGAACAAGCTTCCCAGCCATATCGCTAAAACTGTTTCTTTCACAAAATAGCTGAAAGAGAGCCTTTGATCAATTAGCTACTAGTACCCCAAGAAATAAAATGGACCGAATTACCTTCTCTCATGTGTATCCTCTCCTACTGTATGTTCTCTTACCGGTGTCTGAAATAACATGAAATTTCTATGGACAACCTATGCAATAATTCGAAATCATCATCATCCAGGTGGAGGGGAGTCCCCATTCCCTGTGAAGCGCTTTGAGTGGAGTGTCCACACAAGAGCTATCTACTGTAAGTGTAAGGATTTATTCTTATTCTAATGTTCGTTTCTTATTTTGAAAAATTAGACATTAATAATAATAATTGCTTACACTTATATAGCGCTTTTCTGGACACTCCACTCAAAGCGCTTTACAGGTAATGGGGACTCTCCTCCACCACCATCAGTGTGCAGCCCCACCTGGATGATGTGATGGCAGCCATAGTGCACCAGTACTCTCACCACACACCAGCTCTCAGTGGGGAGGAGAGCAGAGTGATGAAGCCAATTCATAGAGGGGGATTATTAGGAGGCCATGATTGGTAAGGGCCAATGGGAAATGTGGCCAGGACACCAGGGTTATACCCCTACTCTTTTCGAGAAACACCCTGGGATTTTTAATGACCACAGAGAGTCAGGCCCTCGGTTTTCACATCTCATCCAAAGGACGGCACCTGTTTTATACTATAGTGTCCCCGTCACTATACTGGGGCATTAGGACCTACATGGACCACCGGGTGAGCGCCCCCTGCTGGCCCCACTAACACCTCTTCCAGCAGCAACCTTAGTTTTTCCCAGGAGGTCTCCCATCCAGGTACTGACCAGGCTCACACCTGCTGAGCTTCAGTGGGTAGCCAGGGGTGAGTTGCAGGGTGATATGGCCACATTAGCATAGACTCAGGCAAAAATTTTGCACTACCTTTCTATATAATATAAAAGTCAAAACCATTTAAAATAGAATTTAAATAAGCATATGAAAAAACATAGAAATTTATATAATGTATAAATTATAGCAAAAAATCATAGAGCAACAACAAAAATTGCAGTGAAATCTAATACTGTGTGAATAAAATTGTATTAAAGATCCTAACTTTGCTTGTACACCTCCAAAGCACTAAATTACTACCGTACATAGAGTCTATTATACTATAGTATCTAATTGATTTTAATATTTTATTTAATATTGGAAAATGTTACAAGGTTCTGCCCACTCTTATTTTACTGCTCATTTACTTTGCATCTTATTTCTTACACTTTAAGAAAGTTTTTTTTGGTTTCACTTTCATTTTTGGTACTTTAATATGAAACGAGATTTCAAAAGTCTGCTGCTCCCTACATTAATGTGAGCTTTTGAAATTAGGAAAATTGGACAACGCTGTTTTTGGATTCATTTATTTTTCTACATCCCTTTTGCCAGCCCAGCCTGGGTCTGGCAGCCACTTTGGAGATACCTGTATAAATGCGTAAAATCTGATGCTTTCAGATAAGAACCAGATTAATTTAATGACTATTCCATAAACCGGGGTACAATAAAGATCTTCAAGTGAAATCAGAATTAACCACATGGTATGCAAGAACAGTGACAGTGTCTGTGTGATGTGAGTGTGAATGAAAGGGTTTGCGATCAACGTGACCGTCACGTTTCTTTGCAGGTGAGGTGAAATGTAAGGAGATTAAATTAAAGGCATAGCATTAGATTTCTCATGGTTCCTACAAAGAGAAGGCAAATTCCCACGGTGTAGAAAAGTTGCTTCTTTACAAGGGCGGCCCCAACAAGACAGATTAAATGCAGGGTTTTGAATGTTGTTCACCTGTCATTCCAGGTGAACTATTGAAAACATTAGCCTTGTGATTCTCTCTCTTTCGAGCTGGGTATTTCTCTAAGCTAAGTAAGCAGTACTTTCGATGCATAATACTTTTCCAAGATCACATTTGTAAGTAAAATGAACATAAGCCTCATAATAACACAACTCATAGCAAAATTCCTACAAAGATTTTCGTCATTTTAAGTTATAATAGCAGTGTAACGGAAACATAAACTGAGACACTTCAGAAGAGCCATTTCCTCTTTAAATTGAGAGTTGTGCTTCCTCCAAAGCTGGAACAATCCTACAGACCCTTAGCTGAGCAGGGCTGTTTTAACACGTCTCTTAACAGGCTCTTGCCAAATTTTTGTCTGCAGGCATTTCATAACATCCACACTACTTGCCGACGAGTGCAAATACATTTCATTTGTTTCCACAGATTAATTTCCCAGACTAGTCCTAGGATTAATTGTCACCTTCCAATACTGACATCATCCAGTCCAGGCCCTTGGCAAGGTTTACGAAAATGAAGAAAACAGCTGTGGTTCAATTTTTTGTTTGCTTGTGATTTCTCACTTGACCTGCTATCTTGTTGCTTGTATCTAAGCACTTACCTTCCACATCTCACTCTTGAAGACATTTGACATCTGTTTATAAATGACAAGTACTAATTATGTTTAAGTGTGAAAAGAACAATGAATGTTAGTGAGATTTTGTTGCTTTGTTAGGCTACATATTATTAAAAAAACATTTACAATATCAGCGTAAAACAAACTAACTAGTTAAAAAAGCCTGTTATTTACAGAGCAAGCCCCTATACAGTGCATTCTGGTTTTCATCACTTCTGACTAGTAGAATGAAGCTACATCAGAGTTTAGTGAAAATAGCAGTAGAATAAGAGGGCACTGCTGTAAAAATTGTTGTTCTGATTTAGACAAATTGATGGGGGAAAAGGGGGTTATATCGTTTATAAACAGCTGTCAAAGCATCTGTAAAAGCTAATGAACAACAGCTACCATTTGAAACTATAAGCGAGCCATGTATCCTTATTCAGTCGTCCTTTTGAGAGCGGGCAAAATCCACTACATTGCCTCAATTTCTTGTGCTGCGCCAAAGCTTTCTACTGTATGTTCATGTGCAAACTCTCTGTAAGTTTGTATTGTACACAGTCACATCTATAAAATATATTTTCACCAGTTACCTATTGTTCTGTCATTTCCTATTGATAGCAGAATGGGATTAATTTAGTATTGCATTTTAGATGGATTATTATTGTACCAATGACTCACGCAAAAAGCTTTCACACTCAAGACACTTGACAAA
Source organism: Atractosteus spatula (assembly GCF_055471065.1). Lineage (NCBI taxonomy): Eukaryota > Metazoa > Chordata > Actinopteri > Semionotiformes > Lepisosteidae > Atractosteus > Atractosteus spatula. Next base: position 16,612,776 of record NC_142711.1, on the reverse strand, counting down.
GGCTCTCACGCCTATCTGCCTGTGAACTGATTGCATGGACTCATCACACTGGCTTTGTCCTCCTCCTCCACTACCCTAAACAGCTTTAAATTGTCTAAATTCCTGAAGCCAGGACACAGAGGTCACTGCTTGTGTATGGTACGGTTAGATAAACACTAGACCTCTAGACCTTGAAACAGAAAAAGGCCTTCATGACGGAAAAACCCGCAAGACTGCTTATGAAGCACTTTTTTTCCCCACTGCAAAATTGCCAGGTTTTTCCTCTTTCAAAAGAGACAACACGCATATAGATCCAACAGTTCAAAATTGTTCTCAAAAGAACACAGCATTTTCAATTTTAATTGTAGTGGTGAAGGGATGGGTTTCATCTGCATTCCCAAGAGAAAATGCACTGTTCAGCTTAAGCTGATGAATAATAAAAACAGCAGTTGTGGTTTCTTACTCATGTCTGTTTGTGCTGATTATATTCCCGATGTCTCGCGTTATCTCCTAAAATCTTCAGATGAGCGGGAATAGCTAAAACCATAGCTTGATAATTCCGAATCATCACGGTGAGGATCAAGCATTTACGAGAGAAGCTAGTTTTCTAGTTTCTAGCAACAATTATCAGAGTAGTCAAAACAGACGGCTGTAGAATTAGCAAGTTCTAGCCCGATCTCATGATATCTCAGAATCTAAACAGGGATGGGCTTTGTCAATATTCCGATGGAGCACCTATCTATCATTTGCCAACGGCTTTATCCAATACGGGGTCACAGGGGGGTCAAGCACCAGGCGCAAGGAGTGCACCCCAGATTGAACACCAGTGCATCACAGACACAGACACACATACTCCCACCAGGGCTCCACTCTCCAAGGAAAACCAGCTGGCCGCTGTACGAGCTGCTGCTGGACCATTAGGTGTCAGTCTTCCGTCTGGTCCAGAATTTCCAAATCTAATACCCCAGTATGGACAAGCCAAGGTCTCTACAGCTTAGTTTGTGGATTCCAGCCCCCTCTTCGTAAGAACAGGGGTGTTAACCGTCATGTCCGATTCCACTCTGTGGGTGCCCAATCCGGTTACTTAAAGCACCTCTTCATTCAACTGCTGAAGTAGTTTCTCACCTGTCCAGCTGTGTCTGCCATGTGTCACACAGTGCTACTCCTCAGCTGTGAGTGAGGTGGGTTTCCTCTTCTACTGTATGGAAAGAGCTTTGTCATCCTTTGGCAACATAAGAGCTGCTTTCCATGTGCATAACGCTATTCACTCGCATGAGAACATCTTACAGGAGAACATCTTACTTTCAAACACACCAGCTATTATTTAAGTGAATTAACAAAAAAAAACATTAATTTGGTGTGAAGATTATGGGAAGAACTGAAGACTCTTGCTGTAATTGAACTAAGGAAGGGAAAATGCGCATGGACCTACACTAATGTTAAAAGACAATGTAATGTAGCACTCGTTTGGCTGGAATTTTACTGTTAACCTTTGTTGTCCACCTACCCTGGCCTGATTGTAATCAGGCACACTGTCACAAAAAAGATACTTATGAGTTTAAGAAGGATGCAGTTTTCTTTTTTTCATTTTGCTGTCAGACCCACCCTCTATCAAATTTAAGATGAGCCTGTTCGAGACAGCAAAGCATAAGTTTCAAAGTCGGTAATGTTTTGTTTGCTGTATATTTACAGCCATATTATCATCCCAAGGACAGTGAACTCTCAGTGCGCTTGTGGGTCTTTTATGTACATCAGAACAACAATCCTGTTATAAACTGTTACTGCCTAGATCCGCGCTTACAGTAAGTGAGTAACACTTCTTCCAAGAAAGATTAAATAACATGATTGTGTTTCTGTTCATTTTCACTAGATAGAGAATTGCAAGTAAACCTCCACAATTCAATTTATGGTTCATTGCCCATAACCAACAGATAAAAAGTAATGGCAAAGGAACAGAAAAACAAAAGTAAAGAGAATTCATACTTTCAAGGAAAGTAACTTCTGAAATATCTGCTTTTCTGTACTTCCTTTGTAATTCATTTAAATATTCAGGAACCCAAAGACTGGTGATTTTTCAGAAACTGGATATTTGAATTTCACCACCAGCAACTTCAAAAGTCTTTCACAACTTCAAAATCTATGCATATAATCACTCTGTCACTGAGCCTGTTTCATCTCAGAGACAAACGCCTTCTACCGAAGTGTCACATTCTCTTACATACAGTATTAAAAAATGTTTTGCTTTTATTTCAGTTGTATTCTTCGTGTTGTAATATTCAACAGATTTAAATTCAATTACTTTTAGGTTGCCTTAGAAACGCCTTCTGCTGCCGAAATCTGTGCTGGGCCTCCACAGTTTCCTGACCTTCCGTACTAGAGACAGCCTGCCGAAGATGCTCATTTATAAACCATTCACATGGTCTGACTGGACAGTCAGAGTGTCATTACTAGGAATGATGTCTTTTCTGTGGTATGTACTTTCACCTCATTGCTACAAACCTTGTCTTCTGCTTTGAAAAGACACTATGCTGTGAATAGCCTCACCTGTATTCACTTTTAAGGGATGATTTTTCTTCCATAAAATACCTACACCAAAGTTCAATATCTTTCCGATGAAATCTAAGCAAAAAAAAGGGAAAATCTCATTAAATTCGTATCCTGTGGACAGCTCCTTACTTGCACCATGCTTCCTCCAGTATAATAACTACAGTAACTCCAGACATCCAAAGATTAAAATAACACTAGAAATCAATTTGCTGATTGATTGACTGTTGCACAGGTTTAGATCATGCTTTTCTGTTCCTTTCCATATTACTCACACTGCTGGTGTGAAATGTGTGAATAAATAGTACCTTTTACCCAAATATTCACAGCAGATCGATGTTACATTTGATGTACTTTTGAGGAAAGGGTTCTTGTCCAGAAAGTTTTAAGCTTTGTCTCACAGACATGACTACAAAGGTTAATCAGATATACTGTACAGTCTTATTCTTCAATTTTTTATGCTTTGTTACATTTCTAAATTCTCTTTTTCTTTCATATCATGTTTTTATTTTCTGATGTCTGAAGTGGTCTTATAAAGCAGTTATGGACAGCACCCCTATTAGCACAAGGAAGAGCAGAATCTGGGCCTAATTTTCCAGGCACCTGCTCTGACAGTGTGACTAAGTGAGATTAAGTTAATCTATAGTGTTTATCTAAAGACAACAATCGCCGTTGGCATTATGCCAAAAATCATTTTAATAGAAATTAAGACCAGAATGCCTGTCTTAAACTGAAAGACACAAAGTCATACTGGTAGGTTAATTAGCTTCTGGGAAAGTCGGCACTGGTCTGAGTGTGAGTGCAAGTGTGTGTCTGTGTCAGCGTGTGTCCTGCGATGGACTGGCATCCCGTCCAGGATATACCCTGCCTTGTGCCCATTGCTTGCTGGGATAGGCTCCAGCTCCCCTGGCGACTCTGAATTACATGAAGAGGTTAGATAATGGGTGGATGGACATCCTTAACTGCAGAAGAAACTAGCTTCTTTTTCTGTATGATTGTATGATACATAAAAAGAGTGTGCATCATACTACAGTATTCCTCTTTCATTCTCTTATCCTAAATGTGTTAGATAATTGTGCACTCAAAGTCAACAAAATCAACAAGACATTTTAGCCCAAACTGTATTGGCTCATTAATCCTAGTAATACTGTTTCCAAATGCCTCTTTCCAGATTTTATGCCAGATTTTTTTTTTTGTAATTACTATGTTTGTATTTGTTGTCTCTGAGAAAAGAAAAACCCCAATCCTTACAAGACAATTACTGTCAATAATAATCACAAATGCTGTCCATGCTTTTTATTAAATTAAATGCAGTGCACTGGCTCTAGAGTGCACATTCTTTCATTTCACATATTTTAACTACACTTGAGTTAAATAAAGTATGATCTTCAAGTCTGATACTTCTGCCATGCCGATATTTTTGGGAAAAAGGATGATCTCCTGTATTTGCTTGAAAAATATATGCTTGTTATACTGTAGGTACAGTATGAAAAAGAAATTGAAGTAGCTCGGATAAGTATGTAATCAGTTGTGGAATGTTTGACAAAACTTTGTACAGTAATGAGTAATGAGGACAGTCTACTGTAAAAAAAATGAGCCATCCTTCCAATGAGATGTAAAACTGAGGTCCTGACTCTCTATGGTCATAAAACACTCAGGGTGTTCCTTGAGAAAAAAAAGAGTAGGGGTGTTCCCCCAGTGTCCTGGCCAGATTTCCCCCTTGCCTTTACACCCAGCAGCCATATCACCAACTGGCAGCCCACTGAGGTTCAGTAGGTGTGAGCCTGGTCAGTACCTGGATGGGAGACCTCCTGGGAAAAACTAAGGTTGCTGCTGGAAGAGGTGTTAGTGGGGCCAGCAGGGGGCGCTCACCCTGCGGTCTATGTGGGTCCTAATGTCCCAGTATAGTGACGGGGACACTATACTGTACAAAGGCACTGTCCTTTGGATGAAGACATAAAACTGAGGTCCTGACTCTCTGGTCATTAAAAATCCCAGGGCGTTTCTCGAAAAGAGTTGCCAGTTGTGAGTTGCAGAGTGATATGGCTGCTGGCAACACATATAAGTGTCATTTAATCAACACTCTCCTCTGGTGCTCCTTTACTCTCAGCTAGTGATGGTTATGGGATCAGGATATTCCACTGCATGCGTAGTAAGTCATTAGACAACCAGTCAAAGGTTGACTGCGCAAGGCAGGGTACACCGTGGATGGGACGTCAGTCCGTTGTAGGGCACAGACAGAAACAAATACACACACAGTCACAACATGGCCAATTCTCCCAGAAACCAGTTAACCTACCAGTATGTTTGGGGACTGTGGCAAGCAACCCACGCAAACTAGGGGAGAACATGCAAACTCCTCACAGACCGCACCTCAGGAATTGAACCTGGGGCCCAGCTTGACCCTAATTACAGTCAAGAATAATATCTTCTTTTCAAACTGTAACTTGTTTTGGTATTTTTCTGTTGATTATTTTTAAACATTGCTTTGAATTCCAGGGGAAAGCCCCTCGAACGCTGTACACAGGTCTGTCATAGAGATCATGATTGACACCAGGATAAAATGAATCAATGCATTAATTGCATAAGAATGAACGATCTCTGACATTAGGAATGTGACACATTAATAGCTTGCTTATTATGTCAAAAGGCGTTGGAGAAATATAAAATAATGACACGTTATGGGTGTGTTTCGCTCCCAGATGGATGGAACTGGATTAGAAGGATATTGGGCTGTGTCATGTGTCACATTTGGCCAGAACAGGTCATTAAACTGGTTTGTTCCAGCATGTCCGAGCAAGCTACTGTACTGTACCTTTCCTCCTCCCCTACTCGTGATTGGCTCAGAATTGGAGGGTTGCTTCCAAAATAAGAAAGACGTATCTCCATCGGGCCTGGATCTTATATACTAAAAAAATCAACTGTGGGAACAGCTTTCATAAATGCCACATCATGACTTTAAAATGTCAAGAGGAGAGGTAAAGAAACGTTCCTGCATGCCAGACGAGTGACAGGAAACAGGTATCAGATTTAGGAGGATAAGTGACGTTTACCAGATTACTCAGAGATCAACCAGGAGGTACACCAAGCAGGTTCTGTGGGCTAAAACCTCAGAGACAAAAAAAAAGGCTTTAAAATTTCAACTTGAAATTGGACCAGCGAACAACACAAAAGACTTTTTCAATAGCAGGGAACCAGTCTATGAAGAAATAAGACAGAGTTTATCCATAAACATCCATTTTCTCACCACTGCAACCGATACAGAGTCACAGGGAGAGACGGAGCCTATCCTGGCAAGGCGGGGAACACCCTGGATGGGGTGCCAGCCTACCGCAGGGCACACACAGGCACAAACACATAGACACTCACACAAGGGCCAGTTCTCCCTGAAGCCAATTAACCTACAGTACCAGCATGCCTTTGGACTGTGGGAGGAAACCCAGGCAAACACAGAGAAAGCATACAAACCCCACGCATAAAAGACTACTTCTCAAAACGTAAGTGGTAGGAATTCAAGGCAATCATTCGATTAAATACTGGATAATTGGATTGGATTGCCTTTGGAACGAGAATTGGATAATACAGAGATGGGAAAAGGTACAGATAGGTTCTGAATACTCAAACTGGGGCTATGGAATTAGCACTGGCGGGATCTGTTTTAGAGCCATTGTTGTCAAATTATATAAAAAAGGAAACTTAACACACACAGTTAGATTTCAAAACACACGAGGTTTAACACATAAGGTTTCAAAACAAAAGGAGGTTATTTGTCCGATCTAACCTGTTTGGACGTTAGTAGTAAAATAGTTCTTGAGAGAAACCAGGATCATGTTCAATGACATGGCTAGGCTGCGTGTTCCATACTCCCACAGCCCTTTGTGTAAAGAAGTGCCTCCTGTTCTCCGACAGCCTTCTGAATAGTTTTCACTTGTGTCCCCTGGTTTGTGTTTCACTGCTGATAATGAAGAAGTTCACTGGGCTGGCTTTGTCAGGGCCTTTTAGGATTTTAAATACTGTACTTGGATGGGGTCCCCTCATAATCTTCTGTGTTCAAGACTTTAAAGGCTTAAACATTCCACTACGCATTGGGATATGTCTGGCCGCGCTGCTCTAGACTGATTCCAGAGCAGCAACGTGTTTATTCTACACTGGGACCAGATTTTGATAGCACTGTAAAGATTGCTAGTGCATTGTCCAATTCTGACAAACCACTTTGGGATTTCGATTCTGTGCTTTTACACGGAACAGCCTAACATTTTCTTTGCCTTTTGTTGTTTCACTACTTACAAAGCCATTAGAAGCTGCAAAGGACTTGAGGCAAATATAATAAGTTAGGCCCAATTCGAGTAAAAAAACAAACTGCAGTAGATATAAATGAAGAGATTCAAGACGCAAACTATGAATACTTCAGTGTCTATTTTTTCTAGACAATGTGGGAAAACAGTAAAAAGGCCAGCAGAATGTTGGGATATATAATTAAAGGCTGAAATATTTAATTTTTCTTTATTTTATCGCATCATTGAATATTCTTCAGCGGCACTGCTGTTTCTGTTTGCTCCCCGCGTCATCACGAGGATTTTATGCAAGCTGTGTGCGGCATGACCCCGGCATTATGGCCAAACGTGTTTGAGTTTGCGTACCTGTGTCCACAGGTATGTCGCGCCTTTTCTTTGTCGAGAAAAAAAAATCGACAAAGGCACTGACAAAGCCAACCCGGTGGAGTTCTTCAGGATCGACACTGACAAAAAGAACCGGCAAACACAAGTGTAAACTACGTGGAAGTCGGTTTAAAACTGTAGACGAGAGTCACCTTAAACACAAAAAAACTCTAGAGTTAGTGTGAGATGACCACATTGTACCGTAACAATGTTGTTGAAGCGAATATGTCATTCCTTCAAAAAAAAAACAGCTGTTTGAAAAATCGTCTGATCAGTTAGCTACTAGAATTTAAACGAGCTGGATTGGCAAAATGGTGTCGTTTGTAATTTCACGCTTTTATGTTTAGTGTTATTGTAACGAAAAGAAAATATCAGTACCTATTGTCTAAAATGTCTTGAAACGTTTTTTGTATTTAATATATAATGATATATTATTATACCTTAAATAAACTAAAATAATATATAAATAAAATGATATATTTAATTATGTGTTTAAAATAGAATATTTTGTACTTGTATTTTTGTATTTTAAGTTGTAATTCTAAAAGATGTACAGTAAATGAAACGCTACAGCCTCAGTGTTTTATTGTTTTAAGGAGAATACCGTACATAAAATGGTGGTTAAAGTGCTATGAATTCAGCCCTCCCCCCCAAAAAAATCAGCACTTTCGCTTAAATGAGTAGCAACGAGAAAAGAAAAAACCCCAACAAAGAGTGTATTTTATCATGCCCACCAACTAATAATCACCTCAAGATAAAAACCCGCAGGTGAAATCTCTTCTCCAGGGTGACTGTGAGGGCGGAGGTCCGCGAAACCGGGCGACGCCGGCAGCCCGGCTGACGTGCGGGCCAGGTAGGCAGGTCTGTTCCCAGTCGCCTGGGTGGAGCGAGCACCCACCCTGCGTGCGGACAGAGAAAGGACCGAGCCGCCTCCCTTCGGCTTGTCCCCACCCAGTGCGGAGCAACCCGGTACCTGGTCAGTTCGCAGAATACGCGTTTCGTGCTCTGGTGCGATCAAAAGCGAGTTGTTTTTTTTTTTTGCCTTATTGTTTTGCAAACCAGACAAAAAATTGATTTATATATATTTTTAAAAAATGGTCCCACTGGCGCGTTTCTATGTCTGGTTCTCTTTCACGGTAAGAACTTTTTGTATTGTTGATCTGTTACGACCGAAACTAAAGTTGTGTGTCATAGGCGGTGTGGTAGAGCGAAAGATGATGGCAGGATGCATTTACAGTCACTTAAATCGAAATATTGCGGATATTTCTCATCTATGTATTCGTTTAGTGCTAGTCCTTAAATTGCAGAGTTAATCTCGCAGTGTGCGAGTATACAGTACAACTAATTAAACGCGGTGAATAGATTCTGCGCCGACACGGGAAAACACTTGTATATTCGAGTTAATTAATCTATTCTATAGGATCATCATCTACTGTACGCTTTCTGCATGATAAATTTACGGACTGTGCTGAGATAAATAGGCTCATTTTATACAGTATACTTAATCGTTAGAGTGAAACGTCGGTTCTCTTGAAGTGTTTTCCTGGAGAAGAAAAGGGTTTTGCGAAACCTATAAATGATTTTAACGGAATATTCAAGGAAACTATATTGATATTTTTGTGACTGGAAATGAAGGACATTTTTTGTATAGGAACGTATTGATGTGTGTGTGGAGTTCTGTTAATCCTAGAGTATTTCATATTTATTTAATATATTTTTCAATATTAAGATTTTAAAATCTGCCTTTTCTCTAATGCGCCAAGATGGTGTATATATTAGTGTTTTTTCTATAAGGCCAGTATTTTCAAAGTATGAAGTCATGAGATCTATCACTGAAGCAGAGAAATAGAAACCGCGTGGAAGTTGGTACTGTACTATAGTCTATAGTCTATAGTCTATAGTGAAAGGTATGAAAGCTTATAAGGTTTCCTGCTTGGCTAACTAAATCCCTACAGTACATCACTACAAGAGTTGTGCACGTTTAATTCACACTATTTACGCATACATTCAATGGCGATGGGTGTCTAGGTATTGCACAGAATATTCTAGGCTTGCAGATGTTGTAACTGTTCTTCAGAAAGCCGTAGATCTGTTCAGTACATAGCCTGAAGTAATTCAACTGGGAGTGTGTATTTAAAAACTTGTCTTGTTAATTTATGAATGAAAATTTTTATTAAACACCTTTTCAGTGACATGGGAATGTATCTATATTTGCTTTCTGATTTTTTTAAACTTCTCATTTTTCATATGGTAAAAGAAGTTGTTGCTACAATTTTGTTTAAATTTGCATTTAACAAAGTGAACCTCTTGCCTGTATGTTCATTGTCTTGGTTTGCGGGTGCCTATAAGGCAACTAATTTTTTAAAGATGTGCAACCAAAAGAAAACTTCTATTGTTTCTTTTGTGAAAATTGTAACATTAGAAATTGCCGTTGTTTTGTTCTTGACCACCCACAGAAATAAAAATGTACCGTTTGTGTGTATATTTGTGAGAAAACGGTAACCCTCATCAGGAGAAGCAGTCTAAAGATGTAAGGAAGAATGAAAATGGACATTAGGGAAATTTTGAAGTTGCTTGGCTAATGTGAATGTGCTAGTGTGCTCACTAATGTGCTAGTGAAAGACCTATGATTTGAAATATTCAAACTTTTTTAGCAGGAATGGAAGGGAATTAGTGTCATGAACACCACTGTAGTATGTAGCCTAGGCCATTTTAAGGATCACTTTTTTTATTTTATTTTAAGGATCCCTTAGCTTTTGTACAGCTCGAATGAGAGGGTACGCTAGCAAAGGCATTTACGTGACTTTAAAATCTCAGTTTGGGAGTTCGTCATGATGTAAGCTGTAAATTTGGTTTTGAGATCACGGTGTTTCACTGAAAGTCTTCAAGCGGCTCTCAGGAGTCCTTCCTTGGTACACAGAGATACTTGCTGCCCTGGGTTTTTAGGCGTATTTTCTCGACAAGCGCTTCCACATTCTGAGGAGGGCATCAGACGTCCTGACGGCGAGGATGGCAGCCTGTTTCTGACCTGGAATGTGAGAGTCTTGGGCAAGGGAGCTAGCAGTGAGGGCTACAGGCCACGTGCTGTACTGTATGTGCGGCGGGGTTCGCGTCGGGTGACCCAGAAGCTCACAGCAAACGTTGAACGCCCGACTTCTTCGATCCAGCAGCTCGCATTACAACAAAGGAACTAGGATTACATTCCTCTTAGTACGTCGGAGAGATCCATTTTCCCTCCCGTCTGTGGCAGTGGTGTTTTCTACAAAGTGTGCAGTGTTTTCATGGAAACCGGTGCCCTTGATCGCCGCTCGCAAATGAGAAAAGAGTGGAAATTGAGCGTCAGTGCACGTGTTTCACACAAAGGCTTGTGCGAACGTGGAACTGCTGTGGGGCCGTGTTCTTGAGGAACTTTCCTTACTCCGGGAAAGGACTGGAAGAGACGCTAGAATCAGTTAGTGTAGGTTCTAGTAACCCAAAGCCCTAGACAAAATCACATTTCTTTTTGTAACCTTTATGTTCTTGGAAAGTAAAAGTGGGGCTGCATAATGACAATAAGCTCAAAATAATGCTTTCAGAAAAACGCCTGTGTGAATATACAATGTATACAGTGTGCTGAGTCAGGAATGAGATTGCCTCCTGTCTGCAGGATGACATGATCTCATCCTTTGTCCAACAAGGCTGCTGCTGGCTTAGCTGGAAAAGGTTGCCACCTCAAACTCTTCACCTCGCTTAGATGTCTGCACCCCTGAGTGAGTCATTGCTCCAGGCTTGCCCTGTCCAGTGACGGGCATTTCACACTGGCAGCAGGATTTAATCAGAACCCAGTCCGTTGCCCTGATTAAAGGCAGGCTGCACAAATCGTAATCATAATCGCCGAAGGCAAATTAAGGATTTTAATACAGCGTAACGTTGTACCTCCTAGGAAGAATGTGAGTTACACCTATTTTTCCGTCACGTAGAAAGCAGTCGATATGAAGTAGAATTAGTTCAGTGTGTGCTGGAAATCGCCATGATCATTTTGAACCCCTTTGCGTAGCTCATGAAAGTCGTACCTCTCGTATAAATTGTGAGGGCTGCCATGCCTATCACTCAATTCGTCACTGCTGCTACTTAAAGTAAACCTTTCGGGATGGGTTTTGCTACTAATAACACTGGAGGATCCTCTTTTCCTGTTGCAGTTTGTGCTTCTGTGCTGTCATTTGTGACTGTGCCACTACTCATTCTAGAAGTCTACTAATTCATTAGTATCTAGCATGCATTTACATCTGGTAGTGTGATACAGTTTGAGAATTCATATGAGAGCAGGTTTTCTAGAATAGATTTCCATTGGTCAGGAAAAAACCTTCTATCCCTTTGTCCTTCTTTGGTAATACTTCCAAAGCATCACCTTTTCTTGTATTTGTTCCAGTGATTCTAGGATTGCGATGTAAAAGAGCGCTTTAAGCACTTAACTTGTGCACCGTTTTGCTTGGAAGGTTCTTGCCTTAAAGAACACAGTTGTTGAAAGCCCCTGCAAATTCATGAAATGGATTTATTAAATAATGTTTTCGAACCTAACCTTTCTGTAGGTGGTTGCTGTGTCTGCGGATCATTGCCTTCCAGCTACCCTACATGCAACAGTGCCCGAGGAAATAAAGACGGGATATATCGTCTCTAAAGGTAATAAAATAATTTGGCAGAAAATTATTCTGCATCTTTATTTTGAGAACTGTTAATAATTAACAGGTTGGGCAGTGCGGAAGAATTGCTGCTTCTTTGCCAAATATAAAACTAGCTTTTACCAGATTATTATATTTAAAAACTAGAATGGTTTCTTACAGCTACATCTCTCCTTTATATAATTTAAAGGAATACTAGGAAATGAAAAGACTTTCACTGTATTTAACTCCTCCAACAGCAGTATGGGGACTCTGAGTCTGTTTTTAAAGCTGAAGGCTTGCTGCGGATTTGACCTCCGATCACAGGACTGCAAATAGAGTGTGCAGCCGTTTGGGAAGCTGGTGTGCAGAGAAACGTTCATTTTGAAATCATGGAGGGAACTGCCAGAATGCCCAGGGCTGGCATTTCACCGCAGTTCGTTCAGTGAGACGTCTGCGGACGATAAAACTTTCAACTCTTCTTCCCTCCATTGGGAATCGTTGTGTAAGATGAGAAAGTTTCAAAAAGTGCTCTATGTGACGGTAACCATTCATGTTTCGGTGTCAAGCATGTGCCCCAGGGGTGTGGATCATGGGTGAGGAACAGCCGATTTCGATGTATCGGCGTTCCAGGCTGACAGATTATAACTCCATTGAAATATTGTGGGAGGAGGATGATAGCAGAGTGATAAGATAACCAGCATGACCTCTGACAGCTGGGACTGACTGGATATTTACCGCTCCATTACGGGACTGAAACCTCGCATATTTGCAGCTGTTACCGCTAGCAATGGGGGCCTTTATACATTGTGGGTGAAATCCGCAGCAAAATGTCCTTTTCGGCATCTTGCGTGTCGAGAAGATAAATACGTTTTCTTAACGACTTGATGGCAACCGTGCAGCTTTCTGGAGTACAGCTGCTGTGGAACATTTCCACGTCTTAAAAAAACCAAACTGGAAACGTTCCCTACAGATATCTTATGCAAATACCGTACCTGGCCATAAAAGGTCGAAGGTTATGGTTGTGAGTTACTCTCTTGCTTTTGTGAAGATGATTGTTGCTGTAATTAAAGTAGGATGGGCCCTATCCACCTCCCTATCCATTATTGATGAACAGATCTGTACCTGAGGCTGTCCCTTGTCTCCTGGGTGTTTCATCGATTTTATTTTGGCAGGCGATAAAATTAAAAGGCGCTGTCCATCTCTCCTCCCCCCTTTCTTTCACACCTTCAGTTGACTTGGGGCGGTGTGTTAACAAGGAGCTGCGCTTGACGACGAGCGACCTGGACTTTGCGGTTCAGGTGGACGGGACCATAAGCGCTCTTCAGAACACCAGGATCCCCTCCGAAGGGAGGGCCTTCCTGATCCGTGTTGAGGGCCAGGAACCGGGACAGAAGGGGAACGTGTACGTCACACTGTCTGCGGAACCCCAGGAGGTAGGCTGCGCGGTGTCTGAAACCAGTGCCGCTGAATGGAGGAATGTGTGCTGTGGATCTGACGGAAATGGTTTTCAGATTTCTACTGAATGGCCAAAGGCAAACTGGGCTGGATTAAAATAATCCCGGATTTATGGGCCTGATCTAGGCACCTAAACCATGGTTCTGGTTTTTCCCAATTCATTTCAGTGGAAAGCCCTTTAGGAGAGGTAGAAATGAAGGATATTAATCATTTAAATTGTGGTAAAATGCTGCATGACTGCCTTGTCCCAGAGGAGGCAAAAACTTAACTGTCCTCTCCGTTCTCAGTGTTTGGGTGAAGCAGTTTTCAGTTAATGGAATAAAAGTCAGTTGTATCTTTTAGGTACTTGAGTTTGTGGTCACTGCTTGGGTGCCATTTACTGTATTTCTTTTTGTTTAGAAATGTGATTAACTGTTTCTGACGATTTGACAACAAGAAGCTGGTCAGTACCAGCACAAAATGTAGTGTAAACTGATGTGTATGCATCACAAAATGCGCAGTGCTTTTTATGTTATTAATTCATTTTCATAATTATTCTGGAACTTAACATATTTAGTTTGAGCATTTTACACCTTTGCCTCCTAATTCAGAACTGACATCGGCTACAAACTATCTTTTGACAGTCTGAATTAAATTAAACATGAACCATTTTGTCTGGTTTGTAAGATTTTTTGCCTTTGCTGTGCTTTTTTAAATGAAATGTTAATACAGCATTATACTTCATGACATTTTTATTACTTTATCACCAATGTCAATTGAGTCACCAGTTTTGATTTAGTCATAGTCTTAGTCAAGTTGACTAAAGTGTCTATTAGTCATAGTCACTTTCTAGTCACCTGCTTTTAATTTAGTTTAGTCGACTACATTTTGACAATAACTAGTCTTACTTTTAGTCTACTAAAATAGAACTAGTTTTTTTGTCAAATTTTAGTCCAGCAGTTTGATGTATTTGTCTAATAAAAGGTATAAAGGTATTATAAAATGTCTTTCTAAGAAAACATTTAACACATCTGATAAGATTCTGTCGAAAAGCGTAAGACTTTGTTACACAATCTCTAAGTGTATTGATCCCCGGAAAGGTCAAATATCAAATACAATTTAAAAAATGTGTAATAATTCATAATTAACCATAATAAACAATCTTAGTATATAAAGAGATATCATACGAATCTCTCCTAAGAAAATCTATTTTGGCACTGTTCATCATAATTCTTTAGTTTTAGATAGTTTTTTTTGTATAGCTAGAGTACTTTTTTCAAAGTAACTTTTTTTTCATAGTTTCTAGGCAATATTATTGCAGATGTATTCAGCAGAGGCTCCTGCCAATACTGACTTTGCAATAACTATAGGGGAATTGCTGCATGAGAAACTATTACCACCGGACAGGAGAAGTAATATAAAGTCTGTGTGCTAATGACGTCGTGCCACTATCATGCTAACACTGTCGACAGTCCTGTGCTTCGGGTCTGTTAGCATTTTCGCTCCACACGCCCTCTTCTGAAGAAACGAGTAAATGAGAAATAAATGCCTGCACGCGTTATAAGATGTTGGCGCTACGATCACACCTTCTCCCTGAACACCCAGCGCTATAAGCAAACTACATGTAATTAAAGAACATTTTTTTCCGATTGCTATTATATGTGCTGCTTCGCATTTTGAAAATAAAACATGAACAAGAATCACATTTCTAACAGAGCGCCATTGCGAAGCTGAAATGCAGTGCATGTAGCATTTTAAAAGAGTAACTTACTTCTTATACATTAATCTCTAGCCAAGAGGAAAAAAATAGTGAATTCCTAATACGCAAACTATAAAATTGCCAGTTTTTTTTTAGTTTGTTAGTTTGTTGACTGGCTCCAATATAAAAAAACGCACGTGTTAATGCAAAAGTGTCTGGGGTACTGCGTCTCAGACGGTGCTTCATCTTTTTTGCAGTTTTCAATTTATAATGTATTTTATGATTCTTTTCAGTATTGTTTTACAGTAGGTTTTTCTGGTTTGCTCGTTCTATTTAAAGTACCGCCAGTTCTTTTTGTTCTAGCTGAAAGCACGGAGGAGCACAAGCATTTCTTGCATCTTCGTGGCTTTTGTTTTTCTAAACCAGGTGCTCCAGTTTAAACATTTAATCCAATTAGTACGGCGTATTCGCGTTGTGTTAGAATTCGTGACATGACGTGTGCGAAAAGACCGGCTGGAGATGAGGGACAGTCGGAGAACGAGAGAGCAGAGAAAACGGCAAACGCCAGTACTTCGGACTCTCGCCCTGTAGCGGCCCTAGAATTGCAGTATGTCCGTCACAGCCAGCCCGCTACAGGCCAGACAGAAAGGGACTGTGCAAACGGCGAACCTCATGTGACAAGTCTCATTTCAGTATGAGTTTCAAACGGGTCATTCCGTCTCGTCTTATTGCACTCAAACAAAAGATACAAAGCAGTGTAGTCTTCGTCCTGGCGGATTACTTACAGTACGTGAGCGTTTCGTCTTCGTTAATTACATTGAAAAACAGGTCGCTGACGAACATTTTCATCAGCATTTACGTTGACTAAATTAAATTAACACTGTTTATCACCAAGTTAGCATAAAAAAGTGAATTAGGTAGCGGTGTCAGCCTGCGTAGGCTGCAAAGGAAGAGGCAAAGGTTTATTCCATGCCGAAAAGAGAAGTGACACAACATTTTGTCGTGTTTTGTGCTTCTTCACACCTGAAGAATGCTCCGAAGCCAAAATATTGTGTCTCCTTTCTTTGCCTTTAGCTATTCCATTATAAGAGCGTTTCATAGACTTGCAAAAATAGCCCGAAGAAACCATATTTGAGCACAGGGGTGGAACCAGATTGATTTTTTTCTTCTTGTAACTAGTTCAGGTTTATCAGTAGAAACATAGTAGCTATTGTGTGTGGAATACAGATGGTTACAGATCTTGTACTGATAGCAGAACAGGCTAGGGACATCAGAACTGGACTCTGTTGTGGCAAAGAATTGAACTACTGTACATGTTGCCAGATTAGATCCCGAAGGGACAGTCAATTCTTTGCCTTATTTGTTATTACTTAAAACTTAAAAAAGAAATATTTTCTGCTTCTGCTAGCTCCTCAGTTAATTTCATCCTAGGCTGGAAGATTCCCAGATGACAACATTGGTTCCTTTGTGTTTTTAAAGAGCTGCTGTTCTCTTTCATTTTGAAGGTACCCAGCAACAAAACCCTAAGGCGCACTAAAAGACGATGGAGTCCCCTGCCCTTCAGCATAAAAGAAAACGACGTGCCTCCATTCCCAAAAAACATTGAAATGGTAACCAATCCATGATGATAAAACATGTTATTTTATTGTATGTAATTATGTATAATACAAGTTAGTTAAAAAGAGTCCCTCACACAGTTGAGTTATTGTCACTTGTTTAGTTGTGTTTGTTATTTGAAAGTCTTTTTGTCATCGTTACGAGGTTGAAATTAAAATCCTCCCATTTTCCCTGTCCATTTTAAAATAACAGATTGGATCCGATAGCGCCCAGGAGCACAAAGTTTACTACAGGATCTTCGGGCCTGGAGTGGATCAGGCACCTGTCGGTTTGTTCAGTGTGGAGCCGAACGGACTTCTAAAGGTGCACAGGTCTGTGGACCGGGAGGAAAAAGCCGAGTATGTTGTAAGTATTCCATCCATTTACAGTTTTATTTTGAGAGGAATGACCGGGACAAAATTGCTCTAATAATTATACCACTTTATTGATGGGGAAAAAAATATTGAATTATATGATTTTAAATCATATTAAAGTGATAAAACAGACAAAACATCACACGGAACAACAGAATGAGTATGCAGTGAATTAGGAAGAGGATATCCAAAGAGTAACTTATAGAGGCTGGTGGTTTCCCTAATCAGAAGCACGTGGATCATACAGGAGTCATGGCAAGCTTGGGGCTAGGCTAACCGGAAAACGTCTGGGGCTTGGGCATCACAAATGAGAGGCTGTTAATTTAAAAAAAAAATAGTGCGATGCAGTACACAAACACAGTGGTATACGTCTTGTCAGAGACATGTTTGCTTTCATGACACTGAAGTTAAAAATCCAAGCGTTAAATGACTGGAAATCCATTTCATAAAGATGTGTTGTGTGTCTTCAGTTTACAGCACGGGTATTTAGTGTAAGCACTCATCAGGAAACGGATCAGCCACTTCCTGTCACTGTAAAAGTTGAGGATGTCAATGACAACGCACCTGTGTTCGCCAGCCCGCTTACATATTCCGTTCTTGAGCATTGCTCTTCTGGTAAGAATGGTATTCATACATTTATATGTATATACTGTAAATAGACCCGTCGTGTAAATAGATGTCTGTACATAATAGGGAAAACTGCATAATGTATTGGCATAATGATTGGATAAACTGTTTACAGAAAGGTTTGGTTGGAAACGGTATACTTCAAATATTTATAAGCTGTAAAGTCCTAGTCATATACATTTGTCTAAGCAGCATTTTGAAAATAATTTACGTACAGAGAATAGTAATTAGATCATTTTATGGAGTACTTACTGCAAAAGAAGTAAGCTGGTGTGAAGTATGTGGAGACAACTGCTGAATGTTATATTTTATTATCCAGTAAAATGCTGATAGTCATTTTCTGGGCGTTGTTGCGCTCCAAGTAAACTAGTGCACTAGTATTTCTTTGCAAACATCAACAATTTAATGAATCTTGGATTTCATTTGATATGGATGGTGTTCAGGATGTAGTAGTCCGAACAATGAAACAATGAGCCATGTTTGTCTTGTTTTTTTTATACATTTTAAAATGTAGGAACTTCAGTGGGAAGAGCAAATGCTACTGACAGAGATGAGCCGAACACGCCTCACACCAAGTTAAGATACAAACTCCTTTCTGGGGGTGACCTGTTTGCCATCGATCCCTCAGGCGGACTCCTCTCCACCAGGTCCAATTCCCTTGACAGAGAGGTGAGTTTCCCCCTGGGTTCTCTTTACTCTTTTTCCTTGTTTCACCAGTTTGCTTGATGTAAAGGGGAACTGTAACACTATTTGTGTATCTCGGGGTTAGAAAGAATCTGCATTTCAA
This sequence comes from Atractosteus spatula, assembly GCF_055471065.1. Taxonomy (NCBI): domain Eukaryota; kingdom Metazoa; phylum Chordata; class Actinopteri; order Semionotiformes; family Lepisosteidae; genus Atractosteus; species Atractosteus spatula. The sequence goes on along the minus strand of NC_142711.1, from coordinate 16,594,438 downwards.
ACCACAATAAAACTTAGATGTACACAGTCACTTTTAAAACATCCAATTTACATTGCAAAATAGATTAAATTGTCCAGGTGTGCTCATGCCATGTTCTGAGATTCAGAACGAGGCAGTGAAACCTACAGTGCCGTGATGTGGTGCTGTGACACTGTAAACAAGCAGGCTTGTGAATACATCTTAAATCCAACAGAAATAGCGTTCTCAATTTTGAGACGGTTTTGCAAACTTTTAACTTACTTATTAACTCTGCGTGCAGATCACGTTGGAACATTTCTGCGGTGAATTGTTAGCTGCACAACCCGTACTTACTCTCTCGTACATCACAGTACATGAGTCATTACGGAGACTAGTGAGCAGGAAGGGCTGCATCACGTTGCAATTTGTGGGACCTCAAATGAAAGTTTGCAACAACATGGCGACTTACCTGACTTTCACAAAGTTTACGATTCTGTGCTTAATTTGAAATTAGTACATATTCCATAGCATCGATGAATTTATTTTGTTAGTAAGATGTAAAAACCAGTCTGAGAAATTAGGACTGTAGTTCCCCTTTAAGTACTGACAGTACTGTTACACTGACAGTCCAGTGTGACTTAATTGCAGTCTTTTTCTCAGATGTAAGGTTTTATTTGAATAACTGGCTCCGTATATTGTAGAATGATCCAGGATTTAACCTTAAGGCTTACCTAATCTTCTAAGAGTGTGTGCATTAAGAGTATATACTGTAAATTAAGAGGGCATTAGGAGTGCATGTCAAATAGGACCTTGCTGTGATAATAGTGCCGTTTGTTTGACACTTTTGTCTTTGTCAGCAAGATCTCATGCATGCAGAAATACAATCATAAGGTTAATGTTTACATACAGTATGCTTGTGATTGTGTTTTGCTTGTCTTTGATTGCATGTGTTTTACTGTACGTCTGCTCCATCAGTGTTCTCTTGCTGTACCCTAAGCAAATCCCCCTAATTATTGTTGTGTGGCAATAAAAATTCTGCTTCTCTTTCTAATCTGAATTGGAATTCCTAAATGTGATCCAATCCTGTCCAGTAGAGGACCAAAGGTTTCTGGTTAAAATAGATTTTTTTTTTTGCGTGAAAGGAAAGTATGAAGAGGCCGTTCGAGTTCCTTACAAATAAGGCTGTAAAAAAAAAACCCGAGAACGTGCATAAATGGATGTGTCGGCAAAGGCCAGGTTTTCGAAACATTTTTCATCTTCAGCTGAAGAGAATAAGAATCGCAGACCATTGCAACTTGCCAAACGCCTCCACTTAGCAAAGCTGACCAAATCACTCCTGCAGGCATTCGGATTCGTATAGGCTGCTGACATTGGAATCTATATCAGTGATGGCACAAGCTTTGTGCAGGCTGGGTCTGGCGAATCTCGAAGACTGTAATTGACTCATCGCAGGGCCGTGGCATGAAGGGGTCACTACCTTTACTTTGCAGTCACCAGTGTGGAAACGTGAATCCGCTTGTTTGAACCGAGTGCGTTTCCGGAGTAAGGTGCGGTGTCATTCATCATCCCTGCCAAATGCCACCATCAGCGGGGGACCCTTCCACACAAGCAGGCAGGCTGCATTCTGGTTTACGTCCCGCGGAGATCCTTCTCCTGCGCAGGCGGTGAAGCGACGCCCGAGGTACCGGGCTCCTCCCTGCCCACAGCCACGTCCAGAGCGAGCACCGTGTGGCTTTCACGACCGCGCTCCTGGGAAGTCGATGCACCAGCAAGGAGCACCTTGTGCAGTTTCACTATGGAAGATGCAGAATAGTGAATCCATCCCTCATCTTGTCATGCTTCAATCGCCTTGGAGGCATACGGGTCTTAAAAGAAATCAAATAACTTTCCACAGACCTCCTGTAGGTTAGTTACCCACTCACTATCACTCACTAGATAGGAAAGTAGCAAATTTTTAATAGTGGATTTCCTGCCCCTAATTCTCTGTGCCACCAGTACCGGAGGAGAATCGGTACTCTGTGCTTTGTTCAGATGGAACTTTGTATTTCAGGTAAAAGACAAATATGAAATCATACTGGAGGTCCGCGATATGGATGGGCAGCCGAACGGCCTGTTCAGTACAGCAACTGCTACTGTCGTCTTGGATGACATAAACGACAATCCACCGACATTCCAGCAGAGTTCTGTAAGTTCCGGGTTTCTTCCTTTGTGCGCCTTAGTCTGAAATGTCTCTTGATTTTCGTTGTAACTATTTGCACCACTGAACACACCTTTTTACATTTCTGGTGTGTTTTTTTTTCTCCTCTGCCTGAAGCTGACTTTTATGAACGTTGAATCCAATAGACAATATGCTTTGTGTTTAAGATGCTGTCAGAGCCCATTCGACTCTGAACCTTTTCGAGCTAAACCTCAACACAAGCGCCTGCTTCCAAACACACATTGCTTTTTAAATCATTCAGAAAATAACTTGTATTGTGGCACACTATTTTTTTTTCTCCTGTAATCTTTTGCTGCTTTACAGAATATAAATACTGGAAAACCTATGGGCTCGGAGCAGATCAGCCGACAAGGGTACTAGCTTAAAGTGTGGGATCGTAAGAGCCCGGGTCTTGCCACTAGTAAGCTCTGTGGAAACATTTATACTGCATGTTTTCACATGTTTACTCACAACTGAAACTTTATAATGGCTAATTATCCATTCTGATATTATCAGTTGTAGTACAGTTGTGTAAGCATGCAGAAAATAGACCTTTTAAGACTTTGAATCCATTCAGATTAATCGATCATTAATTTTTTTTTCATTCTTCTTTTTTTGACAGTATAATGTGAAAATTGAAGAAAATAAGAACGATGTTCTACTTCTTCGTATACCGGTGGATGACAAGGATTTAAAGAAGACTCCCAACTGGAACGCAAAGTACTTCATCACAGAAGGCAATGAAAATAGGAATTTTAGAATAGAAACAGACCCTGAAACAAATGAGGCACTTTTATATGTTTCAAAGGTTAGTATTTCACAGTTTTATATATATATACTGTATAGGTATTTTTTGTGTATTTCCTAAACACATTACTGATGATGATTTACAGAAATGGAAGTAATTAGAATTAAAAGTTTAAATATTAAAAGTGCAAATAAGTTAAAGCATAATAACAGTCATGAATGGAAAACGTTCAACTGTCACTGCTGGTCAAACAAGGAATCGCAATGTGCTCCACTTGGATTATTAAAATACAGGCAGAGATACCATTGTAATGTGGTGCATAAGCGATCTTGTTATACGACGGATGTGTAGAAATCAAATTCTTTTCAAATGAAGGTCACTCTGTGCAAGAGATTGTCACACGGTTCTGTGTTTTATTTGGAGCAGCATGTAAGATAGGGACAAGGCTGTGCTAATCTGGCACAGTTGACAGTAGAAGCAGCCAAAGCAGAAAGCCCACACTGGAAATGTTAACACTAAGGTCATTAGCAAGAACTGAGTGAACATGTCTCGCAGGCTTTTTATAGCGTGAGTCTGAAGAATGTACACTGGTTGCTCATCGTGATTTCCAGATTTCCACATAGCAAGATTAATTTAGCTTCTGTTGTACTGAGTACAACATATCAAGCACTTTTCTCTGGCTGACATAACCACATTTCTTCAGGAACACACTTCAGTATTCAAAAAATTTGAATAAGATGCCCAAACTGTTTACGAAATGCAGTCCTTGTATCATTATCTTTCTCAGGATGAATTAACAAATGTAGCATGTTTTGAAAAAGCACAAAGTTTCATGGGTTCTGCTCATTAAGTGTGTATGTGACTGTCGATGAAGCGTGTTAGCTGGTAATATTTTGGGTGTGGTGCGTTTACAAAATACTAAACTACAAGCCATGAGAATGTTTGGTCTGCTGTGCTGTCATATGGGAAAACCTGAAGTGCGGATCTGAAAATAGCAATACAAAACAAAACTTGATTTAGAGGAACTATATAGAATTGACAAGTTAAAACACTGATTTTTAAATGCTGGTTTCTTGTTCACCTTTAGGCTCTGGATTATGAGAAAACCCCTAATCTGAAGTTGGAGGTGTCAGCTCAGAATGAAGCCAAACTCGTTGGCACTACGGCCCCCTGGGCCTCCATTCCTGTAGACGTCAATGTGGTCAACGTGGATGAGGGTCCCGAGTTCTCGTCTCCAAACATGTTCATCAGAGTTAAAGAGAACCTGACCAATGGTACACTTATTGGGAGGTACACAGCCACTGACCCAGAAACTAAAACGAGCAGTGGCATAAAGTAAGTTTGTTCTGCTCCATTGAATCTTAACACGAACATTTCATGTCAATGATAAAACTGACATTTCTAGTGCTTTCATTAAAGAAATGTTAAATGCAGTCATGCCTACATCTAATCCTCCCTTAGTTTTCTTCAGTGTCGTAGCAACTTATTAAGATTACTACTCTTGAGCAGTAAATTAGCCTAGATGTTTTTAAAAAATATACTCTAAAAGTCCAACACACAGGACTAGAACAATTTAACCAGTAAAAAACAGCTGTATATAGCTAGTTTAGGTTTTGCAATGGGAAATATACTTTATCTTGATATTTAACATGTTAAGCCTCATTAAAGATATTTTATGGTGTATTGTACTTAGATATGCCCTCAGATGTTCTTAATTTTGACTGATTAAGTTTCGTGTGCGTTCCAATCATGGATAGATGTTTTCATGGGAGTTTTTGTGTAGAAATCGAGGAATTCTTAAGCTGTCGTTTTCAACAAAAGAAACTAACATGTTTAATAGTTCTATGTAACCACGCTTGCAGCATTGCAAAAATGCAAACATCAGTAATTGGTTTTCCTTTTTCCATATACTGTAAGAATATATTTAAGTATGTTGACGTGCTTGTAGCTTTCTTTTCAAAATAATAGGTGTAACACATGATGTTATACATTTTCACATTAAGTTCTGAATCTGATGGGCAAGATTATAATTAACACCTTTAACAACTGAGAAATGCAGTCCTTGTTTAATTTACTAGCAGTTCAGAATTCATGGAGTCCAGGGTATGTCTGCACCATATCAGAACGTGCTAGAAGATAAGGTGAATTGCATGATTTCAAACTGTATTGCTTGATGCTTACAAAAAACGTTTCGATACTGTTGTCTTGGAACAGATTGTTGCTACAGTATGTAAAGCAGTAACATTCGTGGCACGTGTTATTAATATCTCACAGTACATATAAACAACTTTGTTCAGTCCGTGTTCTGTAATGCTCCTCTGATGTTGAGACTCAGGTTCCAGGCTATAGTAGACATTTCTGTGTGTATCTTCTCACTATGTGTGGAGCATGAAAACTGTCACTTTTTGGATGTATGATCTTAGAAGAATAAAGAATACAAATTTGGGAAATTGAATCAATGTCTGGTAGCAGAGCCACATCAAGTCTTTGTGGCAAAGAATCAAAGTTTTTGTAAGGTTTTACAGAGATATTTAAGTACAGTGGATGGAGTTTGTATTGCCTAGGTGAATTCGGATTCATTGTGTTTGAACAGTGCCACAGCAATCGAATGAGTTTCTTGTTTCATTAGCTCCATGAATGGAATAATTAGAATTGGGTCTGTGTGAATAATTAGATAGATCTTGGGGGCTGGGTTTGGAAGGCAACCTCCCTATATCCAGAAATGTGAGGTTGGACTTCACCTGACAGGTGTGTGGAAATCTCAGCCGGGAAGAGGTTACAAACCATTTCTACACATGGAGAAAGTTCAAGACCGCAGTCTCTCTACCCAGGAGCTGTCACTTCCTACCAAAAGCGGGGAAAATTCTGATCATTTTATTTGACTCCTTAGGTACTACGAAGTGTCGGATCCTGCATCATGGATTGATGTCGGCGAAACCACTGGAGAGCTCAAGGTTGCTAACGTAATAGACCGAGAGTCATCGTTTGTGAAGGATAACAAGTATAACATTACTGTGCGTGCTGTTGACCAGAGTAAGTTACGTTTACTTACTATGGTATCCAAATAATTTTTGGCAGATTATTTATACACAATTGATGGCAGTTGTGACATTAATAGAGAGTAGGAATGGGCTTCTGCATCCCTATTTTGTTTTTACCTGTACTTCTACAGTTTAGGACTCATTTGCGGTGGTCTAGCTGATATCTACAGGGGTTAAAAATGATGCGTTTTCAGTTTTAGCTGAAATCATCAACTGTCATCAACTTTTTTTTGTAAAAGCTTGCTTGACCTGGAGATCCGGAGACTGGTGGACTGGACTGGGCTGTGAAAATACACATTCCTACTCCGCTCTTAATGTTCTGGTTCAGTTTCTCCAGTATTCCTGGTTTTCATCCAGCTGCAAATCTTAGTCTTTTATTTCTGCTGCTGTTCATAGAGTTGATCTATTTGATGTTTGGGTTGTCAGCGTCTTTATTTCAACTGCTTTTGGTATCGGTAATGTTACAGAATGGAGCTAAACTAGAGGCTTACAACGTTTGTTATAAGCCGGCAATTACATTTTTTTTCCAGATGCCTTGGTATGCTTTAACAGGTCTTAAAACTGAATTCATATCGGATCAATTTATATTTCACTTTTAAGAATTTTGGTAAAACCATTCAATTTTAATTATGCCATCTATTTAAAAAAATGTTCTTGGTTACTCCCATTAGACTTTTAAAACCGTTCAACTATTTCTTTGTTTAAATCCTTTCACAAATGAGGGTGCAGAAACTAACTTTGTTTTAAATTGTTGTAGGCTCCAAGTCGGCCACTGGGACTGTCATCCTTTACATAGACGACGTCAATGATAACTTTCCAGAAGTCACTTCCAAAGATTTAATAATCTGCGAGCAGCCGGGGAAGCCGGGCTCTGTGAAGGTAGTAGCCCAGGACAACGATGAGGATCCGTTTTCCGCACCTTTTACTTTTACCTTGGCTCAAGGACAAGATGAAAAATGGAGGCTAAAAGACCATGAAGGTATACAGTGATTCTGAAATTTAGGAGTGCGTGGTCAAATTACAATGTCAATTTTCGTTTTGTAAACACTTGTACAAAATGTATCGTTTATATTTTTTTTATGATCCGTTTCCATTCCGGTTTCCTCCCACAGTCCAAAAAACATGCTGGTAGGTTAATTGGCTCCTGGGAAAATTAGCCCTGGTGTTGGGTGTGAGTGTGCCTGGGTCCGTGTCTCGGTGTGCCCTGTGATAGACTGGCATCCTGCTCTGTCAGTACCCTGCCTTGCAGCCATTGCTTGCTGGGATAGGCTCTGGCTCCCCCATGACCCTAATTTTGAAGAAGCTGTTGGAAAATGGACAGAAGGACGATCTGTTTCCATTTAAAAATGTGAGATAGCAGAAAAGTTATTTTTTTACTAGCAACTTTTCTTGTCCACCTTTACTTTCAGCAGTGACGCCTGTCCGTGGATAACGTTTCATCAGCTTTGACGAAAGCTTGTGTTTTGCTCTCATTTGACTTTGTGTGAAATTCTCTCTTAGCAACCTCCGTTGTACTTGAAGCGGTACACGAGCTGCCCAGGGGAACGTACACTGTACCTTTAATTATCAGCGATCTTCAGAACATTGGGAAAGAGCAGAGCGTGACCGTCAGGATTTGCAAGTGTCTTGATGGACAGTGTCTGGCACAACAGAGCTCGGCTGCATTCGGCACGTGGGGAATCCTGGCCATGCTGTTGTCCTTGGCTCTACTACTTCTCCTGTGTAAGTACAACTGTACTCGACTCACGGGTACGACAGAGAGTAAAAACACAACTGTAATGGACTCGCGGGTACGACAGAGAGTAAAAACACAACTGTACTCGACTCACGGGTGCGACAGAGAGTAAAAACACAACTGTAATGGACTCACGGGTGCGACAGAGAGTAAAAACACAACTGTAATGGACTCACGGGTACGACAGAGAGTAAAAACACAACTGTACTCGACTCACGGGTACGACAGAGAGTAAAAACACAACTGTACTCGACTCACGGGTACGACAGAGAGTAAAAACACAACTGTAATGGACTCACGGGTACGACAGAGAGTAAAAACACAACTGTAATGGACTCAAGGGTACGACAGAGAGTAAAAACACAACTGTACTCGACTCACGGGTACGACAGAGAGTAAAAACACAGAAAGTTACAGTAGATATAGAGGGAAACATGCACTGGCATGATTCGAAACAAAACCCTGATAGTCTTGAACATGAACTCAGGTATCGAGCAGAAATGTTCAGTCTTGGAGATGCAATTGTACACCTTGAGTGTCGTGGCAAGATAACAATTTTTCCGTTTTGTGTTGTGAAATGTAGGCGTCTTCCTGGTTTTTGCATGCGGAACGAAGAGAGAGAAGGTGTACATTGATGCCAGTGACGCGACCGACGGCATGCTCCTGAAGTCCAATACCGAGGCACCGGGCGAAGAGGTCATGGTGGGTGTGAGCCTTGATATGAGTGTAGTTTTGCAGATAGGACCTATAAGCCCTGTCCTCCAACTTCCGCTAGCGAACGCAGATGACGTCGGTAGAGTTCAGTTAAATACTAAGCCCTAAGAGTCCAACCAGTTCAAACTAATGGACGCAATCAGTCACTAATGCGTAAGCCACTAAATAACTGTCTAATTAACGAAAAGCCACTAAGAAATGTCTGTATGGCAACTGATTTCAGCTGCTTCATGAGGTTTTCACTACTTAGTGATTGCAGAGAAGAAAATGTGACAGACCTTTGACATCTCTGTGTTCTCCATCAGGTTTGTAACGCTCACCTTTTCTCGAGTGTAGTAGACATTCCCCATTTCTGTGTGTCAGAGTGTCTCGTTTCTTTGATTAGAAGCAGGCGAAACTCTTCATTTAGCTGTTGACTTTCAAAGGCACAGGGCAGTATACACAGAAAACATGTTATCAGTGACCTTCCATCTGTTGATTGCATGTCGACATGCTCAGGGGGATCAACCAGATTAAATAATAAAGAGTGCTTTGCAAATAGTCAGCAACAGGTACTTAAATACAAGAGCAGTGGGAATTCGGAAGTGCTGGGCTTTGTGTCTGTTGCCTGTGTAACATTACCATTACCATAGGAACACTTTTGTTATGTTTAACATAACGTTAGGAGTCCACGTGTACTTGGTAGATAATATGATGTTTTGTAGTAGTGAGTGTTGTATGTTTCAAAACATGTTATCTGGGACAAGACAGGTTTTTCAAGGCAGGTTTGAAAAATGAGACGTGTGTTTTTGGAGTTTCACTTAGTAGTTTCCTTTCCTTGTCAGAACAACGCCGGGGACAGACTGTCCCAGGCAATATCACCCTGTTACTCTCGCTGGCAGTCCTACCAGTTAGTCCCTCCACTACTTTCTACATCATGTTGTGCGCGATCTTTCGAAGTATTGCACAGGCTTTCTTCACACCGCGGTACCATGCCTTAGAAGAAGATGAGAAAAATAAAAGAAAGTGAGGAAAATAAAAGTGTATCCCATGCTGAAGAGAAAAGTCACAACGTTTCGGCTGCCAAGCCTTCTTCAGGATCTTCAGGAGCCTGTTACAGATGTTACACCTGAAGAAGGCTCCACAGCCGAAACATTGTGTCTCTTTTTTCCCTTCTCCTTTCAGCATGGAATAAACCTTTTCATGTTCCTTTGCAGCTTATGCATGCTGACACAGCTCCCTACTGGAAACGGAGAGGGCCTAGCTGGCCTGTTCAGTCCACCCTGATGTACAAAGATGTTCTTTTATATTTCCCTGCTCTTGCTGTGCCTCAAGCACCAGTGTTAGAGCCGCGGAGACGTCTCAGAGCAGAGCTGCCAAGCTGTATTCATCATAATGCACTGTCTGCCTCGTTTCCACCAGGCTTGCGTTTTCTGCCAAGTTTCCTGAGCGTGTCATGCTCCACTACCACTATTGAAAAGGAAACTCCTTTTCCAGAAAATGGGTTTTCTATTTTAAAAAAGGGGAGCCTTCTGTTTCAAAAGGGGAATTTTGTGAGATTGAGGAAATATTTGATGTTGGATTTCATTGTTCACATAAAAAGTGGGAAAACTCAACCTGTTTACAGAGTCCCAAATGCAGGCAGAGTCCGTGTTGCTTTTGCCTGAAACATTTTGATACCAAAACAGTTGCACCTGTTTGCCATCTATTACCTAAACAACGCATTAAAAAAAGCACTAGTTCATCTGCCTGCAGTTCACTGTACTCGTTTTTTAAGTCATTTGTTTGTAATGAATTTCTTTTTGACGGGCTTCGTCAGAATAACGAAATTGGAAGTACTTTTAAAATGGGCAACGGGAGGCACTTCTTTATGCAAAGGGTGGTGGGAGTGTGGAACAAGCTGCCCAGCCACGTGAAAGCAATATTTACAGTCTCAGATTCTCATTGGTATCCCCTAGGTCATGCTTACGTTTCTGCAGGACCCATGATCATCTCGTTAAGAGAATGTGAGAATTGCGGATCAGATGTGGAGTTCGGTAATGGTGTCTCTGTAGGTCTTCCTCTTCTTATACCTTGCGGCAGGACAGCTCTGTCTCTTTCTTCTACCACTTTCACAGAGTTGTATGTGAAAAGGCCTGTGAAAGACTAGAAACCCGGCAAGATGATGTTACTGGTTTGTAAGATTTACTATAAAACAGAACGTGATGTGAGGGGAATAGAATAGTTGAGTGGATGGGAGCTGTAGTACCTGGTGACCAGCACAGCACTCCTGAGGTTTCTGAAGTTTCTGATAGTTAATGCAGTTTTGAAAGTGAATCAGAAGGTCACCTTGTTTCAACGCCTTGTGCTCTAGCTGTACCTTGTCAAACTAAGCGTGCAAATGATTGTTTTCCAGGTTGTAAAACCGTGTAAATTCCGTCCAGCAAAATTCCCCCCTCGATTTACAAACCTTTTTGCTTTTGTCTCTCAGAGTTCCAACATCATGAGGCCGGCTGTGAGCGGAGCCGGGCTGGATCAGAAGGGGCCGGAGGTCTTCATCAACGGCAGCGGGATGGGAGGAACTTTGAATTCCAACAATTTCTCCACCATGCAGAGTACCTACCAAACGTCCGGGAACATGTTTCTGAACGGCGCTTACCCCAGCGGCGCTGGGAACTACAATGCCTCCCACCTCATGCTGGAGGAGCAGTATGGAGGAGCAGTCCACGGTGAACTGGCCGAGTACACCAACACCTGGAGAACCAACGGCTTGTTCATTAGCAAGGTGAGGCTCTGGGACGGGTAAGGAATGGTTTTTCCGAGACGCGCTGCCTTTGATGCATTTTTCCTACAGCTTGGTCCCATTTCACAACGGTTAATGTGAGTCTGGAAAAGTGGCACATTCACACTTTTGCTTGGTCTGGGGTCTTTGAAGATATGAATCTTAAGAGGAAGGCCAGTGGTTTTTGTGCTTTGATAAAACCTTGCGGTACTATATAAATTGGAGAATACGGGACTTCTAATAGTGAGATTCTCTGTGATTCCAAGTTATCTAATACGTTAAAAAAAAGTCAAACCCCTGTAGAACTGGGACGCGTCATGGAAATATACCTATCAAGGAAGCCATGAGAGAGCTCTCACCTGAGTAAGGTCTTTATTTCAATATTGCAATATTGGGAGCCCTGCTGTCACTCTGCTGAGTGCAGCAGAGACTCAACTTGCTACAGGCAGCACAGGCTTTTTATAAAGATGTTGTAATGCAGCGGAAAATACAGCACTTAGTCCCCATCTAATACTTCCCCTTTCCTTAGGGCAAGAACGTTTACAACAGAAACGAAAGAAGAAGCGCCAATACATATTTTGCCAAGCTTAGCAGTTGCACTGGGCTAATTGGGTCATCTAGACAGTACATCCTGTCCTGACGAACTGTCTTCTGACAATCTGCACACAACTCAGCAGTTACATCCTTGTTATATATTTTTCTAAAGCTCTTTACATTTTAAGAATCAATTTACCCATTGGATTTCCATTTCAGACGTCTTCCAATGCAACAAAACTATCTGATCAGAAAGCTCGGAGCTTAATGTCACAAGAAGTGTGTTAGATGGAATTCAGTCATTATAGGTCATAAGGGCTTTGGAGTTCCGTCTGTGCACACAATGTGGATGGATGGATTATACGCTGTTTGAAATCTTAACCAAGCTTGAAACGTGTATAGTAAATCACATATCTGGCACATCCCTGCCATGCAATGGATACTGAGACAGTCACTTTCTTCTGTCTCGTTGGTGTGATGAAGAACACATTAAGAACTCTCCTCCCCCCTCAGATGGGTTTTAAACATTTTCATTGTAGCAGAATGGAGTATAATGACACGGCCTTCACATCTTTTATCGATGATTGTAGACGTCTGAAGAAATTGAAAGCCAGGATTCAAGAACATTAATCTTTTTTTGTTTTTCTTTTTTTACACATTTCATTTTGAAAGCATTTGCAAAACCTTTAGCTCGGCTGAAATGATTTTTTTCTTGATGGGTGAAAGGCACGCTACACAGTCCCTCAATTACAAGGCCAATATGGGTGGGAATGAATAAGTGTGATGTTCTTTTGTGAAGCATTTCTATGAGACAAGATTGGATGTTTTAGTATTTTTAACAAGCAAATATGTACTTCATGTACAGCCAGTGTATCATTATATTAAACAGCCATTTTTCTACACTAATTCCCCTGTGTGACCTGAAATAGCTTCTTTTCACATCCTCTTACCTAGGGTGACTTATTGACTTCTCGTTTATCCTGAACAGCATTGTACCATATATCCTTCAGGCACCACTAGAGAAATAGCACCCTTGTCTCTGTGTGGGCATGTTTCTCAGTAACACTCTTTGTTTTCCAGAAACTGAACTCCTTCTTGACAGAGCAGGATGACCGCTACGCCGATGACATCATTCACTCCTATCAGTTTGAAGGCAGGGGCTCGGTGGCTGGATCCGTGGGCTGCTGCAGCGACCAGGCTGTTGACGAAGGATACGACTTTCTCAACACACTGGGGCCGAAATTCAGAACTCTGGCGGAGGTTTGCGCTAAGAAGTGATTGTGTTCATAACGCAGTTTTGACATCGGTTTCGTTGGGCTCATAGAAATGCTGTAAACAGGGCTAAAGGAATTCTGCCTGTTCCGATGACCGTGTCCTGCTGATCTGCGGTCGGTTTGATGTGTGGGAGCTGGATGCGGTATTTCTGCAATGTTAAGCACTGGTGTACTGGTTTGTGTGTGTATTCTGAGGTGATTTCCTACATGTTGCTAGTAAGTGTATTATAATTACAGGCTCTCTGATTGTCTAATGAAATGAGTACATACACCGTCAGTGTTACTAATGTAAGTAAATGTTCTTAGGCTCAGCAGTACACTCCATATACAGTACAGTGAAAAATGCTAACATCAATGTTCAGGCTTTGTCACTTTTATAACACTATAATGCGTTTAGAATTTACATTACTTCACCAATATTATTGGATACTTAGAGGTGGATACATTTTTTTATCTTTTTTTTGGTAATTTTTAATGAATGTAAAAATTGTTTGTGACGGTCTTGTGCTTCTCAACTTCTGTCATTTTAGAAGGAACCCATTTTATATCCTGCAGGCAGTGTAAATTTGTAAATAGGAGCAGGGTGAATGGTGTGAGCCGATGGTAGGACAGCCTGTGTTTCGGGCTCTTCCTCTGATCCGTACTGTTGCACTAGATACCAGCTGAATGCTGTGGAGGAGGGGGACTGTGCCTGATGGACACCAGCTCCTTGTGAAGTTGTTTTCCTAGACTGCAATAATCCCAGATGTACAGTAAGGTATTGAGGGATCCTCACAGTATTAACAAAAGGTTGTTTTTTTTCTGTGATGTCTAGATGGGGAAAAAAACTGGTTATCTGGTGTTCCACTCTCAGGTTTTTGTTCATAAGCTAATTAAGCACTGGGAGGAAATGGGACTGTGCCTGGACTTTGACATGAGACAAAAGAAAATTGCAGAACAATTACAGAACTGAAAATGAAGATCAAAAAAAGATCAACTGGCCCCTGTTAAAATATAAAACGTTTGTTGTCATAAGTCACGTTTATTAGCAACTCACTGAAACGGTTGTGTCTTTCTTACTAAGCTTAATTGAAACAATCATGGGGGAAAAGCTTTGTCCGTGCAGCACTTTTTTTTTCCTTTCAGTGATCTCCAGGAGAGAGGACACTCTACTGGATGTAGTTTGTTGAGTTAAAGATTAATTCGAAGATGGTAAGCTAATTTTCAAGGCTGCAGGTTTAATCATTTATAAAGGTTATTATAAAGATTGCCATTTCTACTCAAATGGAGGCTGCTCCACAGTCAGACTAAGTTTGCAGATTCAAGTACAGACTAATTTGCAGTAACATTCAGAAACGGACCATGAATTTTAATCTTATCACAGATTAAGTACATAACCTAATTTTAAGGTAATACTACCCAGTGAAATTAATCTCTTCACATAACTCTTGTGCAGGCTTAAAACCGTGATTGAAGCTTTGGAGATTTTTTCAAAGTGGTGTGCAATGGTTCCAGTTGTGGGCAATGTGGAGCAGCCTGCTGAGACAGTTTCTTGTTTTCTTTTATGTCTTTTGTGGTTATACATCTGGCTGTATAAAGAAATGAACTGTAACATTTTAACCATAACTGTGTAGTTTTTCCTGTATTTGTTTTTGCTTTACTAGTGTTATTTTTGTATTTTTAAACTTGCATTTTTGTATGAGCTGTTCTTATGAAAATACGTTTTGAAACGCACCCCTGGAAGTATCTCCTTCTTCTCTTCAGTTTCAGTCTGATCTGCAATTTTAAAGTTCCAGGTTTCATAGACTTCCCATGAGCTGCATGTAAGTTTGACTTAATTTTCACATAGTGGGATACCATCATATCATTAGCATGCTTGAACTTCTGTACAAGGAATGCAAGCACTTAACATGCTTGTGCACTGTCTGAAGTATGCTTACTAGGTTGCTACTGCGTATTTTAACCAGGACATTCCAGAAACAAAGCAGCATTGTTCCATTTTACACATTGTGACTGCACCCCAAGTGGACTCACCCCATCATTGCACAATTTACTTATTAAAAGCATACGAAATGGGTGAATCCTGTAAGATGTGCTTGCAGGCGTACTGCACAAGTAAAACTACATGATCGTTTCGAGAACATTTGGAGGAGAACTAACCTCTTGTACCCACACTAACATTGAAACGAATTGAAAGAAAAAAAACCACATTGCCCTTAGTATCCATTTTAACACCTTTATCAGTTCAATATGAGTGTTTACCAAGTAGGCAGTTCTGTTATAGCAGCAATCTAAGATCAAATCGCTCTTGCCCTGCACTCAGAACAATGGCTTCTTTCTGCACTTCCTTATCCTAATCCGTATATGCTGTTTTAATGAGTAGTGAAGGCTTCAGTTGTGTGTGCAGACTTATAGTTTTATCTTCAATTTTTCTATGGGATTGTTAGCCTTCAGGAAGGCTTGCCCAATTTTCCAAACCATTTAACCCAGCCCATCTTACTGGCTCAGTGCTCAAGTTTATTGTATTGACAGTAATGAGTCATTGTCACTGAAACAGTATTCTATGACTCTGCCTCACATAAAACATTTGATGTAATAACACAATAGATGCTTGCTTGTATATGAGAAGTCGACAACCTAATAAATCGCTTAATACTGTATATTCAACATAGAGGATGAGAGCTCCTGATACTCAGAATAACTAAGTTTTCAGTGTTGGAATTCAATACATATTAAGGAATCAAGTGTAAGTCAATATATATTTTTATGTTTATCATGGTGGGATTTATTCTTTTTTTCTCCTTTTTGCATAGTAGTTCACAATCTCAATATAGACAGTATAAAGATCACACTAGAAATCTCAACATAAAATGTAAATCTTAAGCATTTTTGTTACATTAAAGTTATTGCAGGTTGTGAACCGATTTAGTCACTGAACTATACTGGTGTAGCGGCGAGGCTTAATAATAAGGCAGAATTAAGTGTTTCTGAGCTTCCCAAATGAGGCCCCATTTCTCTGTTCATCTCTGTGGTGCAGCCACAGAGAAACTATTCATGCAAGATGATTTAAGGTTTCCTAGGACAGCTCCCAAAGGGGGATGCACTTAGCTAAGTCTGGCTATCATGATCAATGGTCATCCACTGGCGCCTATCAGTCTAGGGAGTGCCGGATGGACATCTGGACTGCATTACTAAGTGTCAGGACTAAGTGACTCATATCTCACCTTGATCAACCAATCAGGGACTGGTAGGGCTGAGTAACCCACGTGGGACTCTGATGCCCATGGAACTTTCAGCCAATCAACGAGCTGAAGTTCCTCCAGGTAAAAACAGGCAACACAGAGAGCCTGTGAGATTCAGATTCAACAAGATTCAGATTCGGGAGATTCAGTAAGATTCTGGAGAGGATTCTGTGGACTGTTCTAAAGGGAATTCAAAGGAGAATTCCAGGGCAGGACGGCCCAGGAGCAGAAGGCTCCCAAGGGCAGGACATTCTCGCAGCGCGCCTCCTGACCATCCCGAGACTCAGCCCGGACAACCACGGAACGGCCAGTGTGTCCGAGTGCCAGAACTTTCCTTTGTTCTAAGAGTCTAGAGTGGAGGTTGCCAGAGAGTAACCAGCAGCAGGCCTCGTGGACAGGTCAGAACTGTGGACAGCTGAATCACTATTCAGAACTAGCTCTTCATCAGGAACGAACCGGTCCTCTTCCTGACTTGCTGGGATCCACAGTCATCTTTTCTCCTGTGCACAAACTTTGCTAGTTAAAGCCAACACTAACTAGCCGGTCAGTGAGCATCAGCAGCGCACCGTCGCAAGCCGCACAGCACAGCCTGGCACGGAGCCAGAGAGCGCGGATTGGACAGCAACAAGCCTGCAGCTGATTGTTTGTGCCTGCAGGAGATCTGAATCCCCAGAAATTGGATGAGTATTCAACTTCAATGCATTACAGCTCGAGAATTCAATTGCTATCCCAACCAGTTGATATCAATTTAATTCCTAAGGGTTATGTACTTGTTTTGAGTATCTAATGTAGAAGTTGTAACCAAGTTCACTTTACGAAACGGTCTTAATGAATGATATACTGAACGTATGTCCTCTTGATGTGTAACACTTCGTAACTGATTGAATATATACCTTTTGTATTCTGATAACCCTCTCGATAAGATCTGTTAGGTTTATATGCATATTCTATGTATTAATAAATTTATCCTCGTGTATTAGTACCTGTGTGTGCGCGTTGTTTGAGTTATGTCGCGTGGTTGGATTCTAAAGCCATCAAAAGAATCAACTTTGTGATTTACTGCTACAATTGATAATTGTCTCAGTAAATGCCCAAACCCTACAGAACTGGTGCCTTCAGAGAGCCACTATGATTACATATTTGGCGTCCCTGAACGGCTATGAAACACTACATTTATGGCGTCCCTGGACCGGCGTGGCAAGACTGAAATGAATCAACCAAGCGGAATAATTCATATAAAACGCCGCGGGTTTCATACACGACAATACAGTGTGCTGAAAGCCGAAAAAAAAAAAGTTCCCCTTGCTCTTTAAGCAGTGCTTGAGTGTTTTGTGATCTTTTGCAATCTACCAGGTTGATTGCATACCTGATCTTGTGGTTTTCTGTGGTAAAACTGTGATTTCGTACTTAAAAGTAATACTCTTTAAGTTTAACGATGGTTGCTAAAAGGTCTGAATTCGAGTCGCTATTAAGCACTCTCTCTAGCAGCGACAAGTCTGACCACGATCTCTTCCATATCTCCGTCAGCGGAGAAGCTAGAAGAATAAATCTCCATTCTCTGAGAGAGCTAGCGAAGGACATAGAGAGATTTGACCCCGCAGTGTCAGAGAATAATATCGAGAGTTATATTCAAGACCTCAGGTATAACCTGCAGTTCCTGCCAAACGCCACAGAACAGGAGAAAGTGTTTCTGGTCAGGAAAACTACCAGCAGAGCTGTACATGAGTGGATGGCTAGGCAGATGAAAGAAGTCTGTAATGACTTTGAGCAGCTATGTCAAGCACTTATCGAAGAATACAGTGCGTTTATTGACCCGACTGCTGCGATAGCCGCCGCTCTTAACATTAAGCACGAGAGAGCAGAGTCCCCTCGCGAATATTACGAGAGACTTAGACGAACTTATTTTGCAGGGCGAAATTATGAGGGTTGCGAAGAGAACACACATTTCAAGGGTTTATTCATTGCGAATCTCCACCCGTCAGTCAGAAAGATGATCTTAATGCATACAGATGCACAGACCATGAAAATGACTGATATTAAGAGATTCGCGCAGAAAGCCTGGGAGTATGATGTCCAAAGTCGCTCTGAGCAAAAAGCTGCTAAAGCGACTGTGTTCGCCGTCAGAGCCAGCAGGGTTAATTCCCCCCTGCTCGAAGGAGCACAGGCTCCTGAGCTGGCTAAGCCCCGTTCCAAAGCACTCACACAGGACCGCACCCAGCGTCCTAAGTGCCATGAGAACACCGGGGAAGGGAAAGGGCTAGAAAAGGCTGAACAAAAGGATTCAGTAGCCGCCCGCCTGGCCAGGCTTGAACAAGCTTTATTAGGACAGGGACAACCGCTCCCCAAGGCTGCCGGAAGCGTGAATGAGCTGATACTCTCCACTGGAGGAGGCGGAGACCCGCCCCCTCTCCCTCCCTCAGTCTATCTGATTGAGCGGAAGGGTTCCTGCCTGGATGAGGTCGGCCACTCCCAAGCGAGTGCTGACTCCACCCCTGAAGTCACAGAGCAGGCAGTAAAACACAGAGGAAAAGCACGAAGCTTTTACCTCAAGGCTGCCATGGGAGATGTCTTACCCAGTGAGACACTGATTGACACTGAGGTTGAAAGGTGTTTGATGTCACACGGCAAGCTCAAACGGGTAGAAAAAGAAAAGGGTATGCGACTCAGAGTGGAACCTTTGGTGGATCACCAGAAAGGCAAAGTGTGGAAACAGGTCAAGCCTCCTAAGCCTTCTGTACAGAAGGAAAGGGGGGCCAAGAGGCAGACTGTGCTTACACAGTGCCCACCGAACACAGAAGCCTATGCGGAGATTCCTTCTGTTCCCTCTGGACAAGAAATAAAAATATTTTCTTGTTCCCCGGATATACAGGGAAGTCGTGCCCTGGCCAAGGTCCCAACAGCCTCCATGCCACAGGAGCGGTGCTCCGAGCAGCCGCCTGATCCACCAGGTAAAGCACACACCTTTTACATCCCTAAAGAGGAGCAGATCTCCCCACCTGGCGATGAAAAGGAGCTTTCCCTGTGCACCCTGGCACCCAAGAGGGGTCAGGACCACCACCCTGCAGTGGTGGAAGGGATCCAGATGGCAGGAGAGCAGGTTGGTGATGTAGCCCTCGCCCTTAGCCCTGAGAGGTCCTCTATTAGTGAGGATCTGCTTGAGCAGCTGTCACAGGGCCACCGCCAGGTGCCCCTGGTGCAACATTCACAGGTTAGACAGGAGGTCCAGCTGGACGCTGAGACTACTGCGCTGTGGACACACCTGATCCCAGATGCCGATTCCCTCTGCTGTGACCCAGGGAACCTGCAGTCAGGTAACATTATTTCTCACAACTACCAGGTAGTGAGTGAGACTGACCTGATTGTTCCTGCCTCAACGGCAGGGTTGCCAACACACCCAGTCCCCCAGAAGGGACAGGGAATGAAAGCCGAGCCGGTTTTCTTACAGCCACCAGCTCAGTCTGTCAGTCTGAGTCTGACCAACAGTGGTTCAGCCAGACTGGAGCTGGATGGTCAAGTCACCCGCCTGCCAGTGCAGGACATCGCAAAGAGGGGTGTCAGAATCCCCGCCTGCACTGACATGGGCCTGGTGGGTGATAGCGAGTTCGAAGACAGTGAACTAGCTATCCCAGTGCTGGGGCAGCTCCCTGAACCCCTAGCGAGGGAAGGGGGGAGCGAGCAGGTGTCCTACACCCACGCCCAGCGAACGATTGTAAACATGCCAATAGAGGGATTCCTCAATCAGGAAGTGTGCAGGGTGGACCTGAACAGTGAGAATGGGATAACAATCCCAGATCACTCAGGTGCTCCAGATGACCACTCAGCCGAGGGTCAGGTATGCTCCACCGCTGCACCGCCCCCTGCAGGGTTCCTAGAGCACAGGCATGAACAAATCGAAAAAGCAGATGCCCTGGAAAAGGAGGAGCAGCATCAGCAGCTGTGTCAGATCTCCCCAGATTTCCAGGATGTTGGTGCCCAAGATGCCACATGGCATACTGAGAAAGACACCATGTACACGCTGCGCCAGCTTAGAAAGGCAACAGTCACTCAGAAGGAGATGACTGGGATCAGCCACCCGAAAAGACTTTTGGGAAGACTGATTGCTGCCGCCACTGTTGCACGTTTGCTTTTTCTGGTAGGTTTGTGTGCTGCTGGCACTCTCATCCTGACTGCCCCAAGAAGGCAGGTGTCAGAGATACCAGAGGGTAGTGACAGACTGTATCGACAGCATCAAAAGTTGGAAAGCTTAGGGAAAACCCTACAGGCAATTTCCTATGCAACAGGGTTAAACCTTATTCCCCAACCAGTGGACATGATTGTTGGTGTTATACAGTGGGTTTATGCTTGTGTGCAACAGGCCAGAATGTTGACACAAGACCTGTTAAGGGAGCTTAGTGCCACTGTAGCCAGTCTAACCACGGCACAATTCCCAACCCACTTGATTCCACTCTTCTCAGTAGAGGAGTGTGTGACATTAACCCCATCGTTCATAGCTCACCCAGAAGGCAAACCAAGATTGAATTCGGTTCCAAATCTTGAGATGGGTATGGCTACCAAAGCTATCCATTGGCTGTGTCTAAACGATTCACCAATGAAGGGTGTAAAGCTACTAACGAGCAGAGGAAGGTTAATGAACCCCATGAAGAGCAGGTGGGAAGTAAATGGCTGGTCAGCACACCACGTTTAACTGACACTGTGACTTGTGACAGGCATGATGCAGCTACCTAATAAAACAGTTCCTTTAAGTTCCTGAGGAGGCCATAGTACAGCATGGTAACTTAACACTGTACGGTCTAGAACCAGACAACATAAGACCAAACTTGAGGTCATGGATGCCTTCAGGTGCCACACTAAGGAATTGGATAGAAATCCAAGAAACAGTAAGCCCTGAAGTGGTACAGGTAGTTAGTTTGCTTTAATGGAACAAACCTCCAAACCACCCTAGCAGATACCCAACACAGGTGTTGTGGTTTATCGGGGGGCTGGGAACAGGAACTGGTGTTATTGTAACACTGCTGCCGGGTAGCTGGATCATGACTGACAGTGTACTCTGAATGATGTACTCTTACATCAAGATGTACTCCGGGTAGCATGAATGAGTCAAAGGTAGCATGCCAAAAGAAAGGAAGTGACTTCTCCCCAAATATCTACCACAGAGGTATCAGATATTGACAGTGAACTTCCTGATGTGTAATTCCTAGACTTAGATAATGTCTCCTACCGTGTTTATACATACTCCAGATGTTATTCATCCTGTTTGTATCCAATGCTGGTTCCGGTATGAATTCTCGAGGAGTAATGTAGACATTTAAGATTAATGTTCTAATGGCAAGGGACATCACTTAACTCTGTTTTGTTTTGAAGGCAACAACGCCTCAGGACCTCGTGACCTTCAAAAAGGGGGGGTATGTAGCGGCGAGGCTTAATAATAAGGCAGAATTAAGTGTTTCTGAGCTTCCCAAATGAGGCCCCATTTCTCTGTTCATCTCTGTGGTGCAGCCACAGAGAAACTATTCATGCAAGATGATTTAAGGTTTCCTAGGACAGCTCCCAAAGGGGGATGCACTTAGCTAAGTCTGGCTATCATGATCAATGGTCATCCACTGGCGCCTATCAGTCTAGGGAGTGCCGGATGGACATCTGGACTGCATTACTAAGTGTCAGGACTAAGTGACTCATATCTCACCTTGATCAACCAATCAGGGACTGGTAGGGCTGAGTAACCCACGTGGGACTCTGATGCCCATGGAACTTTCAGCCAATCAACGAGCTGAAGTTCCTCCAGGTAAAAACAGGCAACACAGAGAGCCTGTGAGATTCAGATTCAACAAGATTCAGATTCGGGAGATTCAGTAAGATTCTGGAGAGGATTCTGTGGACTGTTCTAAAGGGAATTCAAAGGAGAATTCCAGGGCAGGACGGCCCAGGAGCAGAAGGCTCCCAAGGGCAGGACATTCTCGCAGCGCGCCTCCTGACCATCCCGAGACTCAGCCCGGACAACCACGGAACGGCCAGTGTGTCCGAGTGCCAGAACTTTCCTTTGTTCTAAGAGTCTAGAGTGGAGGTTGCCAGAGAGTAACCAGCAGCAGGCCTCGTGGACAGGTCAGAACTGTGGACAGCTGAATCACTATTCAGAACTAGCTCTTCATCAGGAACGAACCGGTCCTCTTCCTGACTTGCTGGGATCCACAGTCATCTTTTCTCCTGTGCACAAACTTTGCTAGTTAAAGCCAACACTAACTAGCCGGTCAGTGAGCATCAGCAGCGCACCGTCGCAAGCCGCACAGCACAGCCTGGCACGGAGCCAGAGAGCGCGGATTGGACAGCAACAAGCCTGCAGCTGATTGTTTGTGCCTGCAGGAGATCTGAATCCCCAGAAATTGGATGAGTATTCAACTTCAATGCATTACAGCTCGAGAATTCAATTGCTATCCCAACCAGTTGATATCAATTTAATTCCTAAGGGTTATGTACTTGTTTTGAGTATCTAATGTAGAAGTTGTAACCAAGTTCACTTTACGAAACGGTCTTAATGAATGATATACTGAACGTATGTCCTCTTGATGTGTAACACTTCGTAACTGATTGAATATATACCTTTTGTATTCTGATAACCCTCTCGATAAGATCTGTTAGGTTTATATGCATATTCTATGTATTAATAAATTTATCCTCGTGTATTAGTACCTGTGTGTGCGCGTTGTTTGAGTTATGTCGCGTGGTTGGATTCTAAAGCCATCAAAAGAATCAACTTTGTGATTTACTGCTACAATTGATAATTGTCTCAGTAAATGCCCAAACCCTACAGAACTGGTGCCTTCAGAGAGCCACTATGATTACATATTTGGCGTCCCTGAACGGCTATGAAACACTACACTGGCATCAGTTCTGTATAGGTGAATGCATCTTGGCTTTGTCATACTTGAGTGTTACTATTATTAAATCCACTTCAGTTCTGTCTAAAGGTTAATTACAATATTTACAAAGCTGCCTAATTTGACACTTTTAATAAGCTGAAGCCATCTTAGACAGGTGTATATACTGTAAGTGGAAGTATTTCTTCAGATTATTCCATATTATTGTCTTCATAAGCATCACAAGCCTTGTTTTCCAGAACAGCAGTCACATCAAGATGTGTTCCTTACATTTCCCAGAAGGTCTTATACCAACCAAGAGTTGGTTTCATATTCTCACTTTTAACATGTCACTGTTCATTTGATACTTTTAAATAGGCTTATTCAGCACAAGGTCAGTTGAAGTTATTCCTAAAATATGCTCAACCCTGCCCTCCATCCTACAGGAGAGAAATTGAATTTGGTGTAGTGGGTGAGTAGTTTCATGTGATGTGCAACTCGAAGTATCTATTTCGAATCTCCCAGGGTGTGGGAGGAGTGGTCTGTATTCTGTAGGGACCCCTGGAAAAAGTAGCACCAGGCTCCCTGCTGCTAGACCCCTTCACACATCTACAGCAAGAATCAATGGTAAAAAAGACCAGCCTGCTCTGTTAGTTTAGTAAGATGGGATCACTTTTTAGGAATGCATGTTACTGTACATAAATCTGGAGAAGTAGACCGACAATCGAAAAATGTAAACAAGCATGGGGTTTCCTGAAGCTTTCTGTGCACATTTAAAAAAACGCATTCCTCCCAGATCACTGCAAACCACAGTCTCCTGGCCCCTTTTAACCTCACAGCAAGGGGGTCTAGCTCCTGCCTGGAAGGTCCCGGGTTCAAGCCCAGCTAGGGGGAAGCGATGTAGCTTGCTCCGATTCCTTCCAGCCGGCTCCCAGGTCCACTCAGCCTGCTTTCCAAATGAGCAGTGCGGGGGTTAAGAGGCTGGCTGGAGTGTGGTGCGGACACCCCCTCCAGTGTCGGATGGTTGAAAAAAGGGTGGCCCTTGGCCCCCATTCCCCCAGGGGCCTCTGCTAACTTGCAATCAGCAGCCACAGATTACTCCTACAGGTACACATCACTTATTATATTATTTGCTTAATGGCTATCAACACATCATAAAAATCTCATTATAAAACACTAAATACTTTCAGGTTTAGTTATCAGAAAAAACAACTCATGGCTCTTCAGTCTGAATTGCAAATAAAGTAAATACAGTACAATCGCCCCTCCGCCACTGGCTATCTGCACCTCGTCGATCAATACTCTCTAACTGCAGGAAGATAAAACAAGCAGCAATGTCTGCAACTGGATGTTTCCTGTGATTGCTGAAGTCAGACTGAGTCGCTCGCACCTCGTTTTTCCAGGCATTTTGCTACATGCCAGTAGATCCTTAGAAACGTTTTTATAACCCTTTCCAGACTGCTGAGCATCAATAACTTTGAGATGCTCAGATTTCTTCCTAAGAGTTTTCTTTGGAGCATGGCCCTACTTGTTTCTAAGGACCTCATTGGTGAAGCCCAGCCTCACAGTTTCTGCTCTTTATATAGGGTGGGGAATAAATGGAAGTACTTGATAACGCATCAGTAGCACAATCTAACAGAGACCCACGAGTGAAGTAAAGCAGACTAGAGAAGAGTGAAAGGCATTCTCTAGACTTCTAAACTTCAAGTGCAAAATTTAGCATCAAATATAGAAAGCACACACCTCACTGGTGCGGTAGAATTGCTATCTTAGCAAGGTCTGAAGTGACTTCAGTTCCAGTAATAAATTCCTCATGTCACAGGGACTGTCGATTCCACAAGCTAGCTTGTTAAGTTAGCAGCTGAGGTACAGTATTTAGGAGGGGCAGATCTTTCCGATACAGGAGTTTTGAAGACAAAGGCTTTCAGTTCAGATACACATGATGGATTTCAGGTCTTGGAGAATGTGTCACTAAGATTAATAAAAGAGTGTGTGGGGGGGGGGTGATAGGCATGACATCTGGAAGAGGTGGTTAATTTTTTACACCTCTAATTGCTACAAAAAAAAGACAAAGAAAAATGTCATTTCAAGATTCAATTACTTCCCTGTGTATCAATTTAATCAGTTCTTACCCACATTAAAATGTAGTTCTTCCCCCCCTTTCATACTGCTTGTTTTCAGCAGAAATGTGACATTTGTAGTAGCTTCCCTCTCCCCTGAGCACCAGAGAGCTGTAAAAAGGTCCAATTAAAACCACTGGAGATGTGTGAGGGTGTACTGTAACATTCTAAATTGTGAAACTGCAAGAATACTTCAGGGAAGACTTTCAGGAATCAAACCATTTAAAGTCATGCATTGTAAATTGTATATTGATTTATTTGATACAACCAAAACATGCTTAAAAATGCAATAGTATATTTGTGAAATGACCTGCTGTGATACAAAAGGCTGATCATTCACTCAGGGATTATCGGTTGTAGAGTTATTAACTTAAGTTCAAATACAATATAACATTACGGTTTATCACCCATACTCACAGATACTGAGGTAATGCATTTAAGGCTCAACTAAACCTCAGATGTGTGGGGGTGGAATGGTTAAACTCAGGAACTGAGTATGAAACTTCTTTATTCACAGTATAAAAGACCAGGAGAGTAGAAGTCCTTGAGGTGATGAAACGCCCCCCTGAGAGGGTGGAGCTGGCTGGACAGGTCTGCAGTCCGAAGGGGTGGCTGCTTGCTCTGTCTGGGGTGGCCCAGTGCAGGAGTGGAGAGGAGAGAGCACTATGGCTTGTGCAGCAGCCCCCCGGTAGCTTTGCTTGACGTTTGTGTGTAATGAAGCACTTATTCCAGCCATAACTTTGAATGAAATATGCAGGACGTCCTCATCAAGGTTGTAGCTTGTAAGGCTTAATATCACAGCTGGTGATTGGTTAAGACGCTATCAGGTGCAGCTCCAGTATCCATCCTGCAGACCCCTCATTGGTGAATCTTCTTTTGATGAACAGTGACCTTGTACCATGGTCTTGGGAAGAAATGGACTCCAAGTCTAAAGCCCTTCTGCATTATATCTCTTATCTGAAGGGCCTCTGTACTTACAGAGAGGCATCAAGTTGCTTGGTTAAAGAGGATTAGAAATCTTCATTAAGACTTCACGCTAAGTGAAATGGGCCTTTTCACTTCATATACCTTTTTGAAGGTCACAAGGTCCCAGGACATTGTCTTTAAAACCAAAAGGAATTAAGTGTTCCTAGCAGATCATTGAGTATTTACATTGAAGTCTTCGATTCTTGAGAATATGGAACAAAACATTTATACAGACAGGATACAGGTTACACTTATATACAATAGGTAGCTGACCATTGATTACCAACATTAAATTAGCATACACGATTAACCAAGCATTTGGAGAAAATCAGGGGCATTATAAAAGGTCAGGGTGTTCACTAGGTGTAGGTAAACCTTTGTATGAAATATTCAGATTCCCTAACAGGCAACCATCTCTCATCCAGTCCCTCCCGTTACTCTGCTGCATCAGGACCTTACTTCCAGAATACCTCACTGGTCATGATCCAGCCACCAAGAAGCAGTGTCACTATCACCTGTTCTGCACCAGTGAGACCTCACAGTCGAGGACTGGTTTCAAGAAGGGTGGATTTGGGTCCAGTCTGATTTAAGGCATACTCAATTACCCAAGTACGTCCCCGACTTAGTGTCTTGGATGGTGCTGTCCAGTTCAACCATGTATTCCAAGGGCAAAAACTCACTTGAAATCAGAGAAACGCCCTACAAAAAGGGGAATTAGAATTGAGTCACCACTGAGTTCTAAAAGGAGCTTCAACTCTCAGGTCAGCAGTCAAATCTGGACTCGGCATTCTGGTAGCTGTAACTCGTGATCAATGCGATACAGTAACAGGTTATGGTGGAGCACTAACCAGGTAGTTTTCATGCAGTCCTAACAAAGGGTTGTTATCAATCAGAAGAGCCTTACAGTTCTCAGTGTCACTTGAGCATGACATGGCCACCTGCTTGATAAACCGTTAATACAAATATTTCATCGCATGTTCTAGGAGCATAGCACAATTGTCTGGAGGTCCAAGCAACCCTCCTACCCCATCTGATCCACATTACCTTCAATATCAGAATTAGAGAAGTGCATGTTAGGTTAACTTTGATGCAGACATCACACCTTACAAATTCAAGGATATCCTACACTGCTCTGATCAACAGGAGGCAGCTGGAGAAACAATATTCCCTCTAGGATTAAACAAATTAGAGCAGAACAGGATACAACTGGAGAATGTTGCAATGGTGAGTATACCATTCCTCTCTCCAGGAGCTCCTTCAGAAACTGTAGGAGAAAAGCAGCCAGAACAGCCTGCTTCCATTAAGAAATCTCCTTTCAGGAAGGAAGACAGGAGAATAAGATACTAGAGGGTTAAAGATGGGAAGCACAGCTCATGCATAACGGAGCACAGAACCAGGCAGTACTACATACCAACCCACAGCAAGAGTCAGGCTCACCTGGCAGAAAGAAAGGGCAGGAGTACTCCCACTTCTCCCCGGACTGGGGGCTGACTCATCAGTAAGCATCCTGCCAGCCGGTATTCACCCAGAGAACAAAAGAAATGGGAAGAGAAACTGAAAGCCACTATCGACTCCGACACTGTGAGGTGTAGGGAAGTGTTGTAACATCACAACACTTAGAGAATCAATTCTGTATACAAGTAATTCACCACCTAGACAATTTCAATGAATCCATTCTTAAAACAAGACACCAGCAGGTATGGATAAATACATGAGCTCATTATATACACTATAAAGCCCAACACTTCCACATAAGGAACAATTACTGGTACCCAGTGGCAAACGCTAGACAATACGAGCCTGCAAATCCTACCAATGCTAAGAAAATAGTCCAACATCAACAGGAGAGCAGGCGAGTATCAACAAATACCATGGAATTCGTGTCCAATTTACTGTAATGCCAAAGTCCATCTTAAAATAAGCGACATTCAATTTGGTTTTTGAACAGACCACAAAAACAAGGACCAGAAACAGGAGATACAGAAACCTCAGTCTTAGCTCAGACACTCAAAACCACCAATACCCCGAGAAAGTTATATATACACTCACCACATTACAACACTACCAGAAGAGACGGCACAAGGAGAGGGAAACCGAAACCGTACACCTCACCCTGACAATCCCTCCACAAACTCAACCCATCCTAAAAAACATCTCTAACCCATCAACACAAACGGGCAGACTGAGGGCTCCGAGCAGAGATCTGGAAGTAGTCCTTCCCATTGACGCCAACTGGAAATTCATTGCGTTTCTTCCGCCAAACTGGCCGATTGACTTTTACCTCTGCCACTGACTCGCACCGATTTTTGCACATTGCTTGTGCTGACTATGAATGTTGTTAACTAAAACCGTTGCGGATGTTCTGCATGTTCACTTAATGTCTCTGCATTGGCGCATTCATGCAAATAAGCATTTCATCGCACTTGTGCACATGCCAAACTAGACTGAAGTTCCCGCTTTTAAACCGATGACCTGGACCTGCTGTCGCCCATAGATCAGGAGCAGCTGTTGGATCAATACTGTCAGACCTTCACTCATTTTCCAAGAAACTAATACTGTATCATTTTTTCCCCTCAGATATTACTTACAGGAGCAGTTTTTACAGTAAACAGCTCCACATTTTATTACTAATCACATCAGATCACTCAACTACAAACTATACCAGACCTGCTTTTGCAGATAATTTTTTTTAAAGAAACCCCTTAAGGTATCTACTCCCTCCATTAATACCCATCTTGTTACCATATCTCAGACCTTTTCTTTTCACAGGATGCCTCGGTTCAAAGGTCTCAGTTTTGTACCAGTTCAAGACACTGGACATCACCCAAACCCCATCTAACCTCAACTGTTCTCGCCAGAGGATTCGCCTCGTAGCACTTTGCTCATCGCTGACAACCTCAATATCAACCATCGCAGCCATCAAGCTTCCAAGACCTTTTCCAAACCAAGAAAACAGGTCTAACCTCACCCGAGGAGAAGTTCAGGCACTCCCATCACCCCGCAACAGATGGTCAAACCAGAGGACAAAGGAAGTGCTGTTATGGTGTGGCAAAAGGACCTATATATAACGAAGCCTCCAGATAACTTACAAAACACTTCCTGCTACCATCCTCTTCCACAGGATCCTACCACTAGTGTTACAGCTGTAGATGACTAGAACGTGTCTGTTTAGATAAATTGTAAAATATTGCAAAGTTTACCTAGTTAAGTTGTGGGGAAATGATTTACTATGGGCAGTCCAGGAACACCATATAAGATCATACTGTAGACAGAGGAGTCGGAACTTGGAGCTTGTGCCAGGCAAGAACCCCTCATTCATGATCATCCAAGCACAACCTGATTGCAGTTGGAGAAAGAGGGAGGACTTTTTAGGCAGGTTCACCTACAGCTCGGCTACTTTGAAATGGTAAAACATTACCAACACACACTGAAAAAGAAAAGAAACACATAAACTTGCAGAAATCGAGGAGTCACTAAATCGGAACTGCTTCTGGGAAAAGTGGAACAATTTAAATAAACCAAAACCAGAAGAATTGGCCATACAAAATGGAACAATCTGGCAAACATACTTTGAAAATCTGTACCAAAAGCTCCCAAATACATCAGACCAAAGCATCATTTATGAAAACTAGAAATCTCGCCCGAATTGTCTTGTCCACCCTGTTGCCAAGACCCTGAAAAGACACCACACTGGGCAAACACCCAAACACCACCCCAGAGAGAAAAGGAGGACAACCAGAGGAACACCCCAGCATCCATACCCCCAACCCAGACCAGCTCAACCCACAAAGAACAGAACCAGTACCACCCTACAGCCCTCCAACCCAGACAAACAACCAAATGGGATCAGAACCAGCGCCCCACCCCACACCCCTCACCCAGACCAGCAGCTGAACCTGATCAGAACCACCAACCCACCCCACCCAGCACAACAGCAGAACCGGACCAAGCCCCTCCTGCACAGCTACGCCGCAGCCCTGGCCAGACCAGACCATCCCGAGCGGTTTGGAGCTGGGAGAAATCCGGCAGCTCCTGAATCTCATCTGCATCCAGCTTATGAGCTGAACTACCAGCACCCACATTGACAGACACACATCCAGCACAATACTGTTTTTGTTGATGTAAATGTCCAAAAGAATTTGATACAGTTCCAGATAACAATAACAAATTGCAAAGATAATTCAAATGCTAACAATGAGATCTCTAACAATTAGTATGTGGAGCATTCAGGGTCTGGGCTCATCAGCATTTGGGCTGAAGAGCATTGATCCTGAGTTTATCAAGAAAGTAAAGGAAACAGACATGATCCTACAGGAGACATTGTGTCGGGGAGACTTGGCTACAAGGAGATCATGGTGCCCTCTGTCAAAAAAACCCAAATCACCCGGGGCAGAGACTCTGGGGGGATCATTGTGTGGTACAGAGCGGAGCTCAGTCACTCCATACAATTAGTAAAGAGAGAAGAGTCACGAGTTTGGCTTAAAATCAAAAGAAATATCATCTGTACAGAAAATGAGGTTTTCCTGTGTGCCATCTACATCCCACCCTCAGAATCCCCCTACTACAGTGAGGGAATTTTCCCCAGTCTCCACTCGGAGATCGGTCATTTACAGGGCCAGGGAAACGTCTTGCTTTGTGGTGAGCTCAACACACGAACGGGCACACTGGCAGACTTCACCAGCATACAGGAAAACTCCCGTATTCGGACAATCCCCTCTGAACCACACACCGGTCACCTCACACAGGTGCAGCCATGACACCACAGTCAACAGCACTGGGCGCGAGCTGCTCCAGTTCTGTCAAGGGCTGGGCCTCTACATCATCAACGGCAGGACCAGAGGGGACTCCCTAGGCAGGTTCACCTACAGCTCGGCTCTGCGCAGCAGTGTGGTGGACTAGGCCATCACTGACCTGGACCCCTCCTGTATCAGTGCCTTCACTGTCAGGCCACAAACTCCACTCTCCAACCACAGCCAGATCACACTCTACATGAAGAGAGCACACCAGCAAAGAGACACACTGACACAGCCCAGCCTGCTGTACGACCTCAACCAGGCGTACAGATGGGACAGACGGCTTAGACAGATACCAAACTGCACTGGGCGATGAAGAAATTCGGACACATTCCTAAACATTCCGTATCAAACGGACAAATTAGGCATAAACTTGGCCACACAAAAACTAAAGCACCTATTTCACAAACTAGCATCAAAATCTAAGCTATAAACAACTAAAAAAAACTACCAAAAACAAAAGAAAAGTGGTTTGATACAGAGTGCAAAAACATCAGAAATGCACTATGAAAACTCTCAAATCAAAAATACAGACAACTACACAACACAGATCTACGCCTCAGATACTGTGACACGGTAAAACTTTACAAACACACTGGAAAAGAAAAGAAACACATACATAAACAACTTGCAGAAATTGAGGAATCACTAAATCAGAACTGTTTCTGGGAGAAGTGGAACAATTTAAATAAATCAAAACCAGAAGAATTGGCCTTCCAAAATGGAACAATCTGGCAAACATACTTTGAAAATCTCTATCAAAAGCTCAAATACAAATCAATCAGACCAAAACACCATTTATGGAAAAACTCAATTTTGGAATTGAGTATCAAAGACAACCAAAACCCCTTAGACTCTCCGATCACTGAGCAGGAGCTACTGGACAAACTCCAGGCCCTCAGACCACACAAAGCCTGTGGCCAAGATGGAGTCAACAATGAGACGCTGAGACACAGCAGCTCAATCTCATCATGACAGCCCGATGTTTCCCCTAGACCCGTAACCAAGGACTGATCACGCCCATCTATAAGAGTGGAGACAGACTCGATCCCAACAATTACCGGGGCATCTGTGTGAACAGTAACCTGGGGAAGGTATTCTGCAGTATCCTGAATACTGACCTTCCTTACCGAACGCAATGTCCCGAGCAAGAGTCAGATTGGCTTTTTACCAGATCGCATTTACACCCTATGCACACTGACAAACATGTCCACCAAAAAGCAAGGAAGAATTTTTGCCTACTTTGTTGACTTCAAAAAAGCATTTGACTTGATTTGGCACGATTTGTTCTTGGCGACTTCAGCATCCATACCGATTCACAGTCATCCAGTTAAGCTAAGAATGTCCTAGCTTTGTCAGAACGCTGTGAGCTAACCCAGCTTGTACTTAGGCCACCTCGTAAAGGACACACCCTGGATTTACTGTAGCAATTGCAAATGACTTGTTTCTCAGGTACCTTGAACCGACCACTTAGCTGTTCTCTTGGATCTTGAATTTCCCGTTTCACACTCTTCCCCCACCCCTCTCACATGACAGTTCATTTACCACCCTCAACACCGTAGCTCCTCTTAAAACACAAACCATTTCCTTCTCTCGCTCTGCCCTATGGTACACTGACAAGCTTTCTTCATTGAAGGCAGTTTCCCCATAGATTTGAGTAAGTGGCACCCTTTCTGGCCTCAATGTACATTTTCAGGCTCGGAAGGAGCACTTGTCTGTATACAAGAATGCAATAGTCCACTAGATCCAGCCATTTCTCACACAACCCTAGAAACCTCTCCACCATAAACCGATTGCTTAAACTAAACCAACCCACCTCTTTGGCTGCCTCATCCCAATGTTACAGTACATTAAGAGTTCATTAGTTACAAAGATTGACAAAAGCCATCATACTCTCTCCACGACCTCAATCCCACACTTCCTCCCTGCTTGCTTAGAGAGAAGGGGAACCAGTTTAACTTCTCTCCACTTGCCTCAATAAACAGGTTTTGCAAATGAAATCCACCATCTCCCTGTTAGATCCCACCCTCACTGCTTTGTTTCAGTCCTGCATCACCTCGTCCCCCATTGTCCCCAGTATGAGGAGTCCTTATAGGCTCTGGAAAATAGAGGGCAAAGGACTGTACCTCAAGACTCTGTGATAACTTTATCATGTAAAAGTGAAGACTGGGATTTGTCCCGTTTTGGAGTGATGAAAAATGACTTGGGGAAAAATGCACCTGCACAAGATAAATTGTTGCTACTGTATGTAACCGTTACCTTGTCTAAACTTAATGAGATGCATTCCTATATACTGTTTTAAGTATATATATATTTATTCATGTAAAGCTTTCCATTTTGGGATTCTCTGTATTTGTGAAAAGAAAATGAAGTTCTTAAAAATCAAAATCATGCTGGACGGCCTAAACAACTTACCCTGTCTTGGAAGAAATTTAGAAACTGAGTAGTAACAGCATGTAACGATTTATCTCATTACATACAACCTAATCAAACCCCTCCAATCTGGTTTCCAACAACATCCTCCCTCAGCTGGGCTTTCTGCCAGTACTGCTACAGCACCTCATAGCCCACAAGTCCCTGCTCCACCAGCACAGTCAGAGCTGCTCCCAGGAACCAGCACTCCACCCTGCTGCAGTCCAGGAAGACCTTCCCACTGCTACTGGCTCCACACAGGAGTGTCTTCAGTGTGGACAGCTTTCGCCCCACTTCAGCCACAGGCTCACTCCACCCACAGTCACCCAGGACTCAGGGCAAGAACTGACCTTGACCATTGCTGAAACAGCAGCACAATGCCTCCCCCACCTTGACTGAACCCAGTAACAGACCAGCCTGAGGAGGCCCCAGGGGTCTGCCTTAAATACTGCTACTGGCTCCACACGGGAGTGTCTTCACTGTGGACATTCCCCACCCCACTTCAGCCACAGGCTCGCTCCACCCACAACTCAGGGCAGGAACCAACCTTGACCATTGCTGAAACAGCAGCACAATGCCTCCCCCACCTTGACTGAACCCAGTAACAGACCAGCCTGAGGAGGCCCACGTGTTGGCCTTCAATACTGAAAGCTCCTCCCCCTTGTTACAGCCAACAGGGACTCTTAAAGGAGAATGTTCCCTATTCACACACTTTCAAACGGTAACTTTACAAATAATCTTCCCCAACAAAAAACAGAATAAAAAACAGTTTTTATTTTATTTTCCTAAAACTGCTTATTGTTAACACAAGTTGTATCCCGGTATTTATTTACACACATGGTTGAGAAGGACAATTTGAGGAGAGCAGTTCTCCTTTGCACCACAAGGGGGCGATGTGAAGCCAGTGCCTGACAAAGTTCCTTCTTCCTCAGCTAGATGCTGTAGATAAGACTTTATTGATCCCGAAGGGAAACTGATGTGTTTATCAAGCTATTTACTTGGCCCTGGCGTGGTTTTGTCTTATACTGTAGGTGGGTGATGTTCACCTGCAGCATAAAACTATCAAGTAAACTAATTTAAAATTATTTACTGGTCCATCGTCCAGCTTCATTACTCTGCTCTCCTCCCCACTGAGAGCTGGTGTGTGGTGAGAGTACTGGTGCACTATGGCTGCTGTCACGTCATCCAGGTGGGGCTGCACACTGGTGGTGGTGGAGGGGAGTCTCCATTACCTGTAAAGAGCTTTGAGTGGAGTGTACAGAATAGCGCTATATAAGTGTAAGCAATTATTATTATTATTATTATTATTATTATTTTGCTGCCTGCCCTGCTATCAGATTTTTGGCTTCCTGCTGGAAGTGGGATTCTCCACAGTAATTCCACAGTCCCCTACATATTGCTAAAGCTTATGTCCAACATTCCCAACAAACGGCATTTGGTGGCTTTGAAGTAGAGTCAGCTTTCGAATTCCCCGAAAACATAGCAGACAATTTATCAATTAATCTTACAATCTTACAATCCTCAATTAATGTTACAGATCCACTGTTACTGGGATAAAGAAACAAAGCATGAGTCTGGTTTTGCTCTCCGCACTGTTGCTAGGAGGTTTCATTATATTTATAATAATTATAATAATAATAATAATTCCTCACACTTATACAGTATAGCGCTTTTCTGGACACTCCACTCAAAGCGCTTTACAGGTAATGGGGATCCCCTCCACCACCACCAGTGTGCAGCCCCACCTGGATGATGTGACGGCAGCCATAGTGCACCAGAACACTCACCACACACCAGCTATCAGTGGGGAGGAGAGCAGTGATGAAGCCAGTTCAGAGATGGGGATTATTAGGAGACCATGATTGGTAAGGGCCCATGGGAAATTTGGCCAGGACACCGGGGTTACACCCCTACTCTTTTCAAGAAATGCCCTGGGATTTTTAATGACCACAGAGAGTCAGGACCTCTGTTTTACATCTCACCCAAAGGACGGCACCTGTTTACAGTAAAGTGTCCCCGTCACTATACTGGGACATTAGGACTCACATGGACCACAGGGTGAGCGCCCCCTGCTGGCCCCACTAACACCTCTTCCAGCAGCAACCTTAGTTTTTCCCAGGTGGTCTCCTATCCAGGTACTGACCAGGCTCACACCTACTGAGCTTCAGTGGGCTGCCAGCTGTGAGTTGCAGAGTGATAGGGCTGCTGATATGGCTGCATTAGGATTAATCACACGCAGAAGCCAACTGCCAGCTGACAAAAGATCTCCAAGAACTTTCCCTCTTCAAGACGAGGTACAGAAGCAATAAAAAGGCCAACAATATATAAGGATATATACCCTTAGAAATGAATAACATTCTAGTATGGCTTAAGTTAGAATATTGTTTATAGTTTTAATCAACATTTTACAGACAAAATAAGAAACAGTGCTCAATGGAGTGTCCTATACTGACAAGCTGAAGGAGCTGAGTCTCTTTAGTCTTAAGGGAGAGTCCTTTAGAAAAGAGAAAACTCTAATTTGACTTGACACAAGTATTCCAAATTCCTAAAGGCATTAACAAAGTCAACCCAGCGAATGTCCTCAGAAAGAATCGTGAAAGGTGAGCCGCAGGGCACCAGGAGAAATTGCAGCTGGGTGCAGTGAGGGGGTATGTGAATGACACAACCTGTATTTGGAATGATCTTCCGCTGTCAAACACCATCCAGAAGGTGGATTCTCTTATCTTTTACGTTAGCTCTCATCTTATCTGGAAGTCACACTCTGTCAAAGTAGGAACATCTCCATGGTTCACTGTCTTTCTCTTTCCAAGACTCAACCACTCCCCTGAACCTGCCACACATCAATCAGGAGGCACACAAAGGTGTACTGTACAGTACATAGGTTCTCAAAGTCACTTCAAATCGCAAACACGTTTCAGTTTCTAATCTGGACACATTTAGCAAGCTAATCACATCTTAAAAGATTAGGTTGGGCGGAGGGGGGGGGTAATTGGGGGGTTGACAGAGAGAAGGGAGACACCAGTGGTCATTCACATCTCTTCAGCTGAAGAAGGCAGAGACTGAGGAGATAGAGTAACTTTTACTTTTGTCTCTTTGTCTGCCTGTCTCTCTGTCTGCTTACCGTCTGTCTGAGGTGAGTAGCAGGCTTTTTCTGATTCGACTGTCTCTCTTCTTGTCTCAGGTTCTCTGTGTGTCTCTCTGTGTGTCTGTCTGTGTGTAACTGTGTGTCTGTTTGTCTGTGTGTGACCCTATGTGTCTCTGTCTGTGTGTCTGTTTGTGTGTGACTGTGTCTGTTTGTCTGTGTGTGACTCTGTGTGTCTCTGTCTGTGTGTGTATTTCTCTGTTGGTGTGTCCATTTTCTGTGTGTCTCTGTTTCTGTGTTTATGTGTGTTTGTGTCTCTGTGTGTCTGTGTCCCTCTGTCTGTGTTTTTCAGTCTCCCCTTGTCCCTATTCAGTTTGAATTTAAAAATCTTTTCCTCCTGTTCTGTCTTTGTTTCTTCAGTTTGTCTTTCTCCCTTCTGTTACAGAGAGCAGCAAGATCTTTCCCTATAAACTCTTTTTTCTATATATGAGGAAAATATTGTACATTTTGGTCTTATTATTCTTCAGCACAGAATGATGGACATATGTCAGGCTGATACCAGTGAATTCTGCTCAATGTTGACTCCTTAGTGGATGGGACAGTAGAGGAGGCAGGTACATACAGCACACACTGTCTCCACCTGTCTGAGCTGTGCTGCTGAAGATACATTGTCCTTGTCTCTCTGCAGGGACTCTGAAGCAAGGACTGCATCCTAGCACTCCAACAAGCCCAACTGCACTAACAGCTGAATCGGACTGATAACCTGCAGCACTCTCGCACAGACGCTGAGATAGTCTCTGATGCTGCTGTGTGCAAGGATCCACATTAGTACTGCACCCTGACAGGATCACCCCCACTGACACAACTCACCACGCAATGTCACAGAAGGAGAAACCTTCCCGCAAGAAGGCAGAGAAGGAAAGACTACCCTCCACAGACAGGTCAGAGAATTTCTTATAATAATAATAATAATAACACTAATAGAAACTTTTTCTGGACACTCCACTCAAAGCACTTTACAGGTAATGGGGACTCCCCACCACCACCACCAACAATGTGCAGCCATAGTGCACCAGAACACTCCCCACACTCCAGCTCTCAGTGAGGAGGAGTGATGAAGCCAATTCATAGAGGGGGATTATTAGGAGGCCATGATTGGTAAGGGCCAATGGGAAATTTGGCCAGGACGCTGGGATTACACCCCTACTCTTTTCAAGAAATACCCAGGGATTTTTAATGACCACAGAGTGTCAGGACCTTGGTTTTACATCTCATCCAAAGGACGGCGCCTGTTTACACTATAGTGTCCCCGTCACTATACTGGGGCATAAGAACCCACACAGACCACAGGGTGAGCGCCCCCTGCTGGCCCCACTAACACCTCTTCCAGCAGCAACCTTAGTTTTTCCCAGGAGTCTCCCATCCAGGTACTGACCAGGCTCACACCTGTTGAGCTTCAGTGGGCTGCCAGTGGTGAGTTGCAGGGTGATGTGGCTAATTCCCTCCATATTAACCAGGTTCAATCTGGGGCCACAGCTCCCCACCCTAGTCCCATCAAGAGTTTTCAGTTTTGGGGAGTAGCTCATTGAAAATAACTATCAACATTATTGGCTTTGCAGTAGTGAATTGGTTGTGTTTCAAAGGGGTTAGCTGCACCTACATTAACTTTGCAAAGCTATATTTTAGTGGAATACTGTATGTATAGCTGCACTGCTCTTATACTGTTTCTCTGGACCAGTGCGATTCTGAAAAACGTAAGGCTTTTAGAAATC
Organism: Atractosteus spatula; assembly: GCF_055471065.1. Taxonomy (NCBI): domain Eukaryota; kingdom Metazoa; phylum Chordata; class Actinopteri; order Semionotiformes; family Lepisosteidae; genus Atractosteus; species Atractosteus spatula. The sequence goes on along the minus strand of NC_142711.1, from coordinate 16,556,280 downwards.
CCGAGACGTTCCTCTCCAGATTAATATCTGTAGCTCAATCCATCTTCTTTCGCTCTGCTGCAGCCAGTCCGATCTGTAACTCACAGCAGCCTGTGTGACCAGTCCGCAGCGCACACATACACCTTCAGCCTAAGTTCGCAGCTCCCATCAGAAAAAGGGGCTTTTGTCTATCATTCCCAAACCCGAAATCTCTGTTCTAACCCTCAATCACAGCTGGTTTATCAGCTCTTCAAACCATCTTCTGTACTTGAGAGTGGGGTTTGTGTGCCCTGCAGCCCAAAATCTTTATTTTTTACTTCATGGGATAAAAGGTTAGTTTGATTTTTATGGGTTGTTTCCTGTAGAAATAACATTTAAAAACCAGATACGCCTGAAAGAAATTTGTTTCTTCATCTGACATTTCACAGGCATGTTGAGGGCTCAAATTAATCACAAAATGCCTATCATTCCAGAAGTCCAACGCTACGTGCAGTAGGAGCAGAGGGTTTCTTTTCTGGCTGTTTTCCTCTGGGAACGGGTCCTGTCTCAGTCTAGAGTGAATGAATGAACAAATGAACGAATGAATGAATGAATGCCTAATGTAGTGATGGCATGAAGGTCATCTGCCTGCCGTCATCGTTGTGCAGTTTGTAACTCCTGTGAGCTCCACTGCATCAGAGGCAGTGGGGCTGTTCGATTTTGAACCGGTAGCATTGTTGTACCTCCAGTCCGGTGCGCACCAAGCTGAGAGTGGCTCACAGATCAGTCCTCTGTTCCTGCACAGGTGCTACTGGACACTGCAGGACCTCTGGGCGTCGGTGTGGAATTGCAAGGGATATTTTATCACAGGTGGCACTAAATCAGCAGGATTTAAATGCTCGTGGTTTCTGCCTGAAGCAAAACCAAAGGACTAAAAACTGGGACACATTTACTGTTTCCAGGGCTGTGTGTGTTTTTGCACTGGCTCCTGTGTCATTAATTTTGCGTACAATACAGCTGAGCTAATCACCCCTGTCAGCACTATTTCACTGGTTTCCTTCAGCACTAAAATAAGAGCCACCAGAGCACTGCTGGCTCTGCATTGAGTCCCTGCCTCCTTGGGAAAGGGATTAACAGCTGCCTGCTCAGCCTCCGGAGTCACAGGAGGCGTCCTAGTCCGAGTGGATCTGGGAGGAGTAACAAACCAGCTGTCAGAACCTGTCCCAAAGTGTGAGAAAGACAGAGGACAATCATGGACGTCAATAACAACTCAAACACACACTTTAGGGACTCCAGTGGCTGCTGTGCTTATACAGTGCTTGAAAGACTGAAAAGGTCTCCATCAGTCATGTCTCTATTTCAGACTTTACATGGGCAAAGAGAATACCTAGATCAGCGTCTGCGCTGTTTCCTCAGCAGCCAGCTGTTGTTTAAAGTGCCTTTACATGCATGCAGACATTGTTACAAAGCCAGCTCCTCATTGCAACTGGCAGCCTTATTGGAGACAACTCCAGCTTTCCCCACCAGCATTTTCAATGACGCTTCCCAGAGCGTCTCATCAGACTCCAGTTCTCGACATTTCCTGTAATAGTGAGGGGTTTGCGTGGACTGCCTGCGCACCGGCAGAGCGCTTCTGTTCCTGAGCCAGGGAGCGAGCCGGTGTGCCGGTGTGTAGTCGTGTCGTTAGGCGAGTCTCCTCCGCTATATACAACGACGAGTCTTTCCACGAAAGGGAAGAGTAACAGTTCAGTAGTCTTTCCGCTACCACGTCGGTTCACAGCTTGAACCCTGTCCGCGCTCTCGTGGGGATCTTAAAGAGCAAACCTGGTGAGCCTCAGGCGCTGTAGCTGCGCGGAGTAGGGAGGGCGCTAACAGGCACCTTGTCTCTCCCCTGCTACGTCAGTGTGCCCCCCGGGCCGCGGGACCCCCCTCCCCCGGAGGCCGCCCCCCTGAAACCAGCCCTGCGGCGCGGCTCCTCCGTCTCTCAGCGAGGCTGCCCCGGGGACGCCCCCCCGCTGCGGCGCGGCTCCTCCTCGGACAGCCAGACCCCCAGGAACCGCGGCAAGAGGGACAGCGAGGTCTCCATGACAACCAAGATGTACTCCCCTTTCCTGAACGCGCTGTTTGGACAGGTAGGCCCGACACGTACAGATTCGTGTTTTAGCAGGAGAGACACTACTGTCTGAAGTTTCAGATGGACTTCAGAGCTCTCCTGGTCATCTCTACAGCACTGAGTGGCCCAGCTGCTAGTTATCTAATGGACTTATTTCATCAGTATAGTCTTTTTATTCATCTGTGCTCTGATGATATAAACTTTTGACTCACTCTGATGACACATTGGGGTGATCCAGTCTGCTCACTTTGTGAGCACCAGACTCCACACAACATTTTACAGCATTAGATTAAAAACAGACAATTAGCTGTGAGAGTATCTAAAACAACAACAACAATAATAATATTCCTTCCTCCAAACAAGCTTTTCATTGTTTAACACCTAAATGCTTTGATGGTATAAAGGAAGTAAATGCTCTCTTAGTCCTTATACAGGGGATCTGGTGCTCCTTCCAGAGGGTAGGAGAGTATATTCTAAAATGCGTGGATGAGAGAGGTTATGCAAGATTTTATGTTCCAGATTAATACTATGTCTTATTAAATGTCAAAGGCTGAAGCTGATTTGAGAATAGCAACTCCAGCAGCTGCAGAAGAGATACTGGTCATCAGTCACCTATCGCAGCTGAGACCCAGACTCGTTACTGTAAAAGTGATCAGCCTGACACGCAGACCGACGCAGACAAACAGAGGCACGCAGGGTGCTCACTGGTATCTAGGACCACATGATCTCATCTCGTTAGCATGTTAGATAACAGCCACTGAATGAAGAAGTTAAATCCCACCTTCTCCCCTTCGATCCACCTCTGTTTCTCTCTCTCTTCCTCTGATCTCTCAGCTCAATAATCCAGTCTTACTCCAGAATAAATAGCTCGTTACAGAGGCTGACTGCCAGGCCTCATTAGCAGTAATGAGGGCGAGTGATCTATAGAGGCATGCAGGAAGAGGAAAGCTGTGTGCAGGAGAGAAACCACTCATCTTTCGGAGAACTGCACAACATGTTTAAATTCTTTCATTTTATGATGCTTTATAACTCTTTTATTCATTAAAGCCACAAACATATACAACAATTACCACAAACTAAGTGTGTATGTCTATGTCAGTGTGCATATCCATGTCAGTGTGAATGTGTGTGTGTAAGTGTGAATTTGTGTGTCAATGTGAGTGTGTGTGTCAATGTGAGTGTGTGTGTGTAAGTGTGAATTTGTGTGTCAATGTGAGTGTGAGTGTGTGTCAGTGTGAGTGTGTGTGTCAATGTGAGTGTGTGTAAGTGTGAATTTGTGTGTCAATGTGAGTGTGAATGTGTGTCAATGTGAGCATGTCAGTGTGAGTGTGTGTGCGTCAGTGTGAGTGTGTTATTGTGTGTATTCTTGTCAGTGTGAGTGTTTTAGTATATGTGTTCATGCAAGTGTGAGAGTGTGTCTGTGTCAGTGTGGGTGTGTATGTCCATGTCAGTGTGAGTGTGTTAGTGTGTGTGTGTCCATGTCAGTGTGAGTATTCTTGTCAGTGTGAATGTGTTGGTATATGTGTTCATGTCTGTGTGAGTGTCTGTGTTAGTGTGGGTTTGTCAGTGTGTGTCCATGTCAATGTGTATTTTTCCATGTTTGTCTTACTAGAACTCTAATCCGATTAAAAAGGCAGAAATCCACTTTAACGGCTCTTTATTCCTTGTGGACACAAATGTGTCCAACAGGAAATCCCCTAATTTACCCAGAAATCAGGCAGTGGCTGTTATCTAGCTTTGCAGCCCGGTCAGTGACCTGACATTCTGGAGCAGGGGTGCTGACTCATTATCTGTACGAGTGACATCATCGGCACTGTCGGCTTATTGCATTAGAAAGACACACAGTCTCCTGGCATCAGACACACATCCGAACCTCTAATACCTAAGTCTGCACTGCACGCCTCTTCATCGTGCTCCTGTTAACTCTTAGAAATTATGATCAAATGTGGCCTTTTTGTGCTTTTATAATAACGATGCTCTGTTCTATTAACTGCTTCCCAGTGGAAAAGAACTTGTTTCTCTTTTCTTTCCTGTCTGGTTGTCTCAGGAGAGAGACCTGGTGCCTGAGGAGATAGACGGTAAGATTAATGCGGCTGTTTAAGCTGTCTCCGTGCTCCGCGAATTGGGAAGTAAAATGCACGAGAAGACAGCAGATCTGCAAGGGCCAAGCTCACCAGGAGGAGGAGACACACACAAATATCTTTACAAGTTTGCTCAGATATCAAAGGGGAATTGCTGAGTTATTTTTACATTTCGGGGGTTATAATGAATCTGCAACGATGAGTGCATTTCAGTCCAGAATGAAACATATACAGCCGTCAAGTTACATCACAAAAAAGAGAAAAGGCTTCAATGTACGCGTAGAGCCATATTGTCGTCATCCAGATCGAGGCACCACAACCTCTGGTGACTCAAAAGCATCCTTATTACATTGTAAACTAGCTTTAGACCAATTCTGCTGCTACTGTATATTCAGTTGAACTATTTTCACGAAACTGACACAGACCAGGCAACATGTTTCTAGATACTTTATCGAAGTATTGCAAAAAAAGAGCAACCTGCCAATCAACTAAAATACACACATATTCATGTGTCAGGTTTTTCAAAAGTGCTCTATTATTTACATGGGTGGCTATTTTATGGTAAATCACTCCTAAAAGAAAACTCCGAGCAGGACTTATATTTCTGGAGGGCATGCTGCGTCACTGCCAGTGCCATTGCCTGAACAGTTGGTTTGAATAAGTGCAATCGTACTGAATTCAACATATTGACCTCGAGACAATTTTGCCGACAAATACTACTTGCTTGTTAACTCTGCACGCAGATCGGATGGGATTTCTGGGATGAAATATCTGCTGCACAACCTGTAGTTATTTGATCATGCATCGCGGTGAGTCTCGTCAAGAGACTTGTCGATGGGGCCAGCATCAGTGCCCATGTTTATCACCCATCTCTTGGTTATCTGACCATCCCGTAGAAAAGGAAACCGTTGGGCTTCTGCTGATCCAATCCTCTGTCTTGTGCGCGTCCACTATGTTCAAAACAGCCAAATACTCGACATTATTTAAAATATATAAAGGAGTTCAGAAAGACAAAAAAGGATAAACGTTAGGAGACCACGTTTCTCGTCCACTAACAGAGACTGGTGAGTAGAAAGAGCCACTTTTACGTCACAATTCATGTGAACTCTCGTCGGTTTCGAGACCAGCAGTTTCTCCACTGCCAGCAACAACATGGCGTCCATACAGTACTTTCACAAAGTTCATGATTTTGCACAGGGAACTGGCCAGGGCTCAGAGGAGACTGTAGCTCTAGATAGACCTCAGGGAACTGTCCAGGGCTCAGAGGAGACTGTAGCTCCAGACCTCAGGGAACTGGCCAGGGCTCAGAGGAGACTGTAGCTCTAGACAGACCTCAGAGAACTGACCAGGGCTCAGAGGAGACTGTAGCTCCAGACCTCAGGGAACTGGCCAGGGCTCAGAGGAGACTGTAGCTCCAGACAGACCTCAGAGAACTGACCAGGGCTCAGAGGAGACTGCAGCTCCAGACCTCAGGGAACTGGCCAGGGCTCAGAGGAGACTGTAGCTCCAGACAGACTTCAGTGAACTGGCCAGAGCTCAGTGGAGACTGTAGCCCCAGACCTCAGGGAACTGGCCAGGGCTCAGAGGAGACTGTAGCTCCAGATCTCAGGGAACTGGCCAGGACTCAGTAGAGACTGTAGCTCCAGACCTCAGGGAACTGGCCAGAGCTCAGAGGAGACTGTAGCTCCAGACCTCAGAGGACTGGCCAGGGCTCAGAGGAGACTGTAGCTCCAGACCTCAGAGAACTGGCCAGGGCTCAGAGGAGACTGTAGCTCCAGACCTCAGAGAACTGGCCAGGGCTCAGAGGAGACTGTTGCTGCAGACAGATTTCAGTGAACTGGCCAGAGCTCAGAGGAGACTGTAGCTCCAGACTGTTGCTCTCAGCTGCAGGTTGGTGGATAAGCTGTGACCGTGTCCCTCCCTCCGCAGAGCTCAGCGAAGCATTCAGGGAGTTCGACACAGACTGTGATGGGTACCTCAGCTACAAGGACCTGGGCGACTGCATGCGGACCATGGGCTACATGCCCACTGAGATGGAGCTGATCGAGATCAGCCAGCAGATCAAGATGAGACGTCAGTGTTTGCTGCTACATAACCTTGTCTCTGTCTCTGTGTCTATACCTGTCTCTGTCGCTGTGCATCTGTCTCTGTCTATACCTGGTGTCTCTGCAGTGGGTGGATTGTGCTGTGTCACAGACATGACCTGTACCTGCTGTCTCTTCAGTGGGCGGGCGGATTGACTTTGAGGATTTCTGTGATCTGATGGGGCCCAGGATGCTGGCTGAGACGGCTCACATGGTTGGGGTTCGAGAGCTGAGGTGCGCCTTCAAGGAGGTTTGTATGTTTTGCCTAATGATTCACAATGATGTTGTCTATCAGTCTGAATAAGTATCACACTGTCTTCTATACAGCAAGAGAACTCTGATAATCCATCACCTTGTTTCTGTTTATCATCAGTACTGTCCAGTGTCTGTGTTCACCTTCAGTGAGATTCTAACACACAGAGAGATGTGGTGTCCACTGTCCTGTGTCTGTGTTCACCCTCAGTGTGATTCTAACACACCGAGAGATCTGGTGTCCACTGTCCTGTCTCTGTGTTCTCCCTCAGTTCGATGTGGATGGGGACGGGGAGATCAGTGTGTCAGAGCTGCGAGAGGCGGCCCGGTCTCTGCTGGGGGAGCAGCTGAGTGGAGAGGAGCTGGAAGAAGTGCTGAGAGACATTGACCTCAATGGAGATGGACATGTGGACTTTGATGGTGAGACAGAGGCAGGAGGAGAGTCAGAGAGGCACTGAGCTGAGGGGAGACTCTGAGCTCAGGTTCAAGGTCATTTATTGGTATAACACAGAGTCAGTTTTCCAAAGGCAAAACATGTAAGGAAATTATGGAAATAAATACACAGGAAATATACAGTTTATACAATACAGTATACTGTATAAGAGAAAAGTAAAAAACAAAATGAAATAATAGTTCTCCAGTAATTCCCCCTTCTTCCCCAGAACAGAAGGCAACAGTCTGCGCTCTTAGAGAAACAAACCCCCACTCCCACATAGCACAGCAGTCCCCCCTTCCTAAAAACATCTCAAATTCCCATCTGTCCCCCCATCCCGAGAACAGATCACCATCACAGACCCCCTTCTGTCCTCCATTCCTGAGAATATAACAGATCCTCATCAATATCTCATTCCTGAGAACAGATCCCCTTCTGTCCCCCATTCCTGAGAACATAACAGATCCCCATCAGTCTCCTCTACATCACAGATCATCCATCCCTCTAACATCACAGAAACCCAATCCTCTCTCCTTCTGACATCACCTATATTCCATCCCTCTAACATCACAGATACCCAATCCTCTCTCCTTCTGACATCACCTGTATTCCATCCCTCTGACATCACAGATACCCAAACCTCTCTCCTTCTGACATCACCACATTCCATCCCTCTGACATCACAGATACCTAAACTTTTCTCCCTCTGACATCACAAACATGCAATCCTTCAGTCCTTCCAACAAAACATCGTAGGAGTCTTGCAAACAATGGTTTCAAGTCACATTTTTGTGAAATCCTTTCTTTTGGGCAATCAGAGCAGTAAAACTGCAATATTGTAACTTCTTACGAGGCAGGAATATCTGGAATGTCTTTCTCAGTGATAACACGCAGTTTACCACTCAGGAGGAGAGTCTGTAAGACTGAGAACAGGAGGCACTTCTTTACTCAAGTGGGCTATGAGAGTCTGAAGAAAACAACTCAGCAAGTCTGTTGAACCTCAGAGCCTAGCATTCCTTGATAATGAGCCAGAGGACGAAACACATACTAGCAGCCTGGAGCTGTCCTTTGCTACCCTGTGTAGAGTCTCCCTCTGCTATTCAAGTCCTCTCCTGTGTCCAGGAGACACCCCTGGATTATTCAATGTCAGCCTTCTCTCTCTGAGGCTGCCCTCCTCTGCCCCAGGTCTGGTCTGTACTGGCTCAGCTCCACCACACACCTCACTGTGCCATCCCTAACTGTGTGGTAATCAACGAGCATCTGGGCGAACAGTGTGTCCTGCAGTCCACCGACTGTGCATGAAGACTCTGATCAGAGAGAGGAAACAGACACTGAGAACACTGACCGCTGCATGCAAGCTTACAATTCAGTACAGCCCCCGACTCCTGCTGCCCCACAGCCACTCTTGCCACTTGGTGACACAAGCCCAGCCCAGGGGACTTTCACAGAGGCAGTTCTGGGGGGCAGTGAGTTACGAGCCTTGCCTGTAAGGGCACAGAGCCCTGGGTTGTTATCAGAGCCCTGAAATTACCCCCTTGCACGACAATCAGACAAGAGGACACAGCCCTCAGAGCTGTGCCGGAGGTTGCAGCTGCCTAGAAATCGATGCACATTTTTTTGTGTTTTCACTTCAGATGAGTATTGATTTCTTTGATGACGCAGCCTGTGTGTTCAGCACTGAGCACAGCTGTGCTGCCGGGTCTGTGCAGGGAGAGCCTGGCTCTAGAATGCACTCCCACGCTGACACAGAGCTCAGAGGGGCAGGGCAGCAGACACACCTGCTCTTTCTTCCGTGCAATGTGAGTCCTGTATTTCCCCTGGAGCTTCTCCAGCCCGGTGCTGATCATGTAGAAGGCAAGGTCGGTGCCACTTTGTCCCCGGTGTTGCCATGACAGCAGCATATCGAATGATGGGGTGTTTTGTGATCCCTCTGTGTGGCAGAGACAGGGGGTGTTTGAAAGGTGACAAGGGTTGCAGAGACACACGCAGGTGGAGACTCTGAGTCTCTGAGATTCATAGAGACACACAGAGACACTCATGGGTAAAGACACACAAAGACTCGAATAGAGCCTCAGAGAGTCACACAAACCCACGGAGATAGATTCACAGAGACTCCCAGCGATCAGAGACGGTTCCGCTAACTTTGTCCCCCGTCTCCCGCTTTCCACAGAATTTGTCATGATGCTGTCGTCGCGGTGATGCAGCCTCGGGATTGGATCCCTGGAGTCCGTGCAGGCCACTCCTCCCCAGAGAGAGTCAGCCCCCTTCCCCTTTCCCCCAGCTCGGAACTCCAGCTCACTGCCTGGGTCCCGATGTCACCATGACTCTTCATCTCCTGTCGCCCAGATCTCCCCCGTGTCCTGCTCCCCCACCTGTCTGAAGGAATGAGCTGCTGTTCTGTGGGTGATCTGATGTCTCATGCTGCTCTCCCTTACAGGAATGGTGTGATCTCTCCATGGAGAGGTCCCTGTCCACTGTTTCGTAGTAATGAAAAGCTGCCCTGTAGCGATCCGATATCTGGTCCTTCTCTCCAACAGGAACAGTGAGATCTCTCCTTAGAAACTCTGGGCTTACAACTATGTCCACAGTTTTCTAGTAATGAGCTGCTGCCCTGTGGTGATCCAATGTCTGGTCATGCTCTCCAATGGGAACAGTGAGATCTCTCCACAGAGCCTCGGCGCCTTTGTCCACTGTTTCCCAACAATGAGCTGCTGCCCTGTGGCGATCTGATTAACCATTCCTGCTCTCCCACAGGAACAATGTGATCTCTTAACAGAAACTTGGGTCTATGTCCACAGTTTCCCATTAATGAGCTGCTGCCCTGTGGCGATCTGATGCCTGGTCATGCTCTCCCACAGGAACCGTGAGATCTCTCCTTAGAAACTCTGGGATTATACTATGTCCACAGTTTTCTGGTAATGAGCTGCTGCCCTGTGGTGATCTAATGTCTGGTCATGCTTTCCAACAGGAACAGTGTGATCTGTCTGCTGAGCTTCGTCATCTCTGTATTTGTTTCATATTAGATGCCTGTTTACCGGTAAGGGCTGTGTTAGAGGCAGGATGGCCTGCTCTGTTTTAAAGTCAGATCCTTTTATTACTGAGGATGAGAGAGTTGAAGACAGTAATTGTTATTGTATATCTGTGAATCTGTACAATGCCTCAGAAATGTACGTATAATGCATAATGATTTTTGTGAGTGTGTACTATAATAATAAACTAGATATGTATCAGTCTCTTTTAGAAAATGTGTCTAACACAATCTATGACAACAGGACCATGGTATAACAACAATCGTGAGTGACAGAAGACAGAACATGAGGTTATCCACACAGGGACATGTGTTACTTATTTGATCAAATAAACATTGAAACATTGTCGTGTAGGAAGGAAGAAGCACTGCATGTTTCCACTAAACTATTCAGCAAAGTGAAAACACGACATTAGAATCTGATGTTCATGAGCCTATCTTGCAGCTGTTGTTTGAGACAGCACCATAGAGCAAATTGAAAAATTTTAGTATGAAGGTAAGAGTTCTCTTGTGACTGTGCGAAGTACCTTAACAAAACAGTCTGACATTTATGATGTTCAACTGACATGCTTTGACAATTGTTTTACGCAGGAAACTGTATTCCACACCAGCCTCTTCACTATTGAGAGCTCATACTAACACCCGCATTAACATCGGAACATAAGAATATTTGCATATGACAGGCCGTGTGACAGCTGATGGAACTGAACCTCGTTAGTGTGAAGGGAGTGTCCCACACTAACAGACTGAAGGAACTGAATTTCTTTAGTCTGAAGGGAGTGTCCCACACTGACAGGCTGAAGGAACTGAGTCTCTTTAGTCTGAAGGGAGTGTCCCATACTGACAGACTGAAGGAACTGAGTCTCGTTAGTCTGAAGGGAGTGCCCTACACTGACAGACTGAAGGAACTGAATTCCTTAAGTGTTGAACATAGAAGACTATGATCATTCCTGAAAGGCATCGACAAAATCAATCCAGCAGATTTCTTGAGAATGACCAGTGAAACATGAACTAGAACTACTCTGCTTTAAAAGTGCAAATAATGGTTTAGCAAATCACCAGTACATCAGTTGGATACACGTTATAAACAAAACAAGGTGACCTCCGCACTGCCTGGCAGGACGTTAAACCAAAGGCCTACAGTAAGTGAATATCTATGAGGGCTGCAAATCCATCCAGGTGGATGGAATTAGCAAAGAGACCTGTTAAATGTGTTTTTTACTCTTTTTGAAAAGTATTATTTTTCCTCCCAACTTAATGATCTCCAACAACTGCATACTCCAGGAACTGCAAATACCAACTTGTGTGGTCGCAAACTCTGGTAAAAAGATGCCGGTCAACACAGCAGCAGGTGAACACTAAAGTATTGTCCGAAGAGCTGAGGGGAGAGTGTCAGCAGCTGTTCCAGCTCTCTGTAGACACTGGCACTGGCTCTGCTGTTTGGACACACTCCACAGCTCTACCTGCTCCCAAGAAGAACAGACTTAAAGCTTTGAGGCTGACAGCTCTGGCTCCATTAGTGATGCAGACTCTTCAATAATAGATACTGTGTGGCTGCTGTTGTTGAGTCATCATATTCCTCCCAGGTGAAATCGTGTCTGAAATCATCGCGGGCAGGGTTAGTAGCGGTCAAAGTTGCCGTATGTGGTCATGTGATCACCCCAAAAACAAGGCGCTATATCTCAGGAAGGAAAGCAGCTGGGAAGTTACTTTCAACGGCACAAACCGGCACAAACGCAGCACTAACTGAATAAGACCGGTCCGGCTCTCCTGCGCCATTTTGGGGCTGAGTGACGTCACACCCCTAAACCGCTATATCCCGGAAACAAAAACAGCACAAACTCGGCACTAACGCACGAGGAGGGTTTCATGGTTTGTGATGTTTGTGGGGGTGGCAGCTACATGGAACTTTACACCAGCACTGCTTTCTGCTGAAATTGCCGCTTGAGAATGATTAAACTGAATGACACCCTCTCATTCATAAACATATGTATAGCATGTAAACGTATACATGTATGTTCCTATGCTGTATTTAATCTATATAATCTATATAAAGGGTGGTGCGGTGGCTCTGAGGCTGGAAGGTTGCCGGTTTGAATCCCGTGGTTGGCAGAGGAATCCTACTCTGTTGGGCCCCTGAGCAAGGCCCTTCACCCCAACTGCTCCTGGGGTGCTGTATAAATGGCTGACCATGTGCTCTGACCCCCAAGCTTCTCTCCCTGTCTGGGTGTCTCATGGAGAGCAAGCTGGGGTATGTGAAAGGTCAAAGTCCTAATACAAGAAATTGTATATGGCCTATAAAGTGATCTTATCTTATCTATATAAAACTTATATAGTATATATTTTATGGTTGTTGCTTATTTTAAAAAATAATGTTGTCTCTTTAAATGGTGCAGTTAAAGAGCAGAGAGAATAAGCCTTCAATAATGAAAGGTCGGGAGTTAAAAAAATACCATTCCCATAGAGCTCTGCGACCCCATCTCGTGTTTATAAGAAAACCGCCGTGTACCTCGCGCTCATGGGAACTGTAGTTTTCCTTTGTTTGGCCCTGGCAGTGGACGGACTGCAGTGGCGATAGTGACGATGTGGGCGGAACATGAGGGGTGGGAATATGTCAGCCAATCGCTGCTCTTTGCTTCTGCGCGTCATCGTTATTTTGCAAACGGACCACGCCTCCCCGGGAAGAGCCCGGTGCAGGGCACGACGGGACAGGAAGCGCTGGCAGGCCGGTGTGGACGGCTGGTTTCCCGACGATCGCTCTGCTCCGCTTTTTATTACTGCTTTATTTAATTTCATTCTGCAACAGAGCGGGGAGCTGCATAACTATACAAATCCACAAACATAGCACACAAGGGAAGCGCTCTGGAGTTTTGAAAGAAACGACTTTAAAAAAAAAAACCCAAAACAAAATCGAAAAGCTCAGGTTCTCTTCCTTCTTTTTCTCCGAAACACAACTCGGCGGCGCTTCCCGGTTTGAAACCAGCTTTAAAAAGCCGAGATCCGCCATTGATCCGCCTCTGTCCGCATAAAGCGCGTTCCCTCCCGGTCGGGATTAAACTTCGCTCCTGAGCCCAGACTTCTGCTCTCCTCTGCTCCGTCTCCGTGCCCTCCGTGCCCGAGTCCCCCGTGGGAGATCGGCGTGTTTCGCCTGTGGACAGACAGCGAAGACCGGCGGAAGTCCGAGCGGCGCAGCGACCTGACGCTATGAGCTACAAGCCCATCGCCCCGGCTCCCTCCGGCACCAACCACACTCCCCCCGGTGAGAGAGACGCGCTGCCAGTGTGATTGCGTGTAAGAGTGAGAAACGGGGCACAGGCTGCCCTCTCGGGGACCACACGCCCGCCTTCAGGTTCTTCTGAGAGTCGGGGTGAGACTCTGCACGCCAGACCCCACTTACCCTCAGCCCCGCACTGCTGTGTTCGTGCCCCTCAACAGCTGTTTGGGTTAAACCGACAACGATGCGTTCGGTATTTATTGTCCATTCCCAAGCGATACGTGATCTCCTATCCGGAAGCGTGCTGCTAATGTGCTGGGGTGTCCAGTCACTAGAATCTCGTTTCCCCTCAGAGCCAGACCCGGCGGGTGAGCCAGCCTGCTTTCCTGGTGCAGTCGCCTGAAGAAAGCTGGACCGTGGTCCTTTCCTCGCACAAGAACCTGTAACACTGGTGCTGTTGTATATGTTCACCTCTTCTCCACTGATCGCACAACTACACATAATCGTCTCTCAGGGTCCGAGAAAAATCCCTGCCTGCGTACCTTTCTGGCTCACCTGGAATCTGAAAAAACTTCACTCTGTGTTACTCAAACTGAGCTGACTATATCTGAACATGGGGTACTGGCGCGTCTGAATTCATCTCTCAGTGTGTCTGTACTGTATTAACCCCTCTCTCTCTCCCAGTGCAGTGTTAATGTACTGGAGTGTCCAGTCAGTGTCTCTGGACTGTATTAACCCCTCTCTCTCAGTGCAGTGTTAATGTACTGGAGTGTCCAGTCAGTGTGTCTGTACTGTATTAACCCCTCTCTCTCAGTGCAGTGTTAATGTACTGGCGTGTCCAGTCAGTGTCTGTACTGAATTAACCCCTTTCTCTCAATGCAGTGTTAATGTACTGTAGTGTCCAGTCAGTGTGTCTGGACTGTATTAACCCCTCTCTCTCAGTGCAGTGTTAATGTCCTGTAGTGTCCAGTCAGTGTGTCTGTACTGTATTAGCCCCTCTCTCTCAGTGCAGTGTTAATGTACTGGAGTGTCCAGTCAGTGTGTCTGTACTGTATTAACCCCTCTCTCTCAGTGCAGTGTTAATGTACTGGAGTGTCCAGTCAGTGTGTCTGTACTGTATTAACCCCTCTCTCTCAGTGCAGTGTTAATGTACTGGAGTGTCCAGTCAGTGTGTCTGGACTGTATTAACCCCTCTCTCTCAGTGCAGTGTTAATGTACTGGAGTGTCCAGTCAGTGTGTCTGTACTGTATTAACCCCTCTCTCTCAGTGCAGTGTTAATGTACTGTAGTGTCCAGTCAGTGTGTCTGGACTGTATTAACCCCTCTCTCTCAGTGCAGTGTTAATGTACTGGAGTGTCCAGTCAGTGTGTCTGGACTGTATTAACCCCTCTCTCTCAGTGCAGTGTTAATGTACTGGAGTGTCCAGTCAGTGTGTCTGTACTGTATTAGCTCCTCTCTCTCAGTGCAGTGTTAATGTATTGGAGTGTCCAGTCAGTATGTCTGTACTGTATTAACCCCTTTCTCTCAGTGCAGTGTTAATGTACTGTAGTGTCCAGTCAGTGTGTCTGTACTGTATTAGCTCCTCTCTCTCAGTGCAGTGTTAATGTACTGGAGTGTCCAGTCAGTGTGTCTGTACTGTATTAACCCCTCTCTCTCAGTGCAGTGTTAATGTCCTGTAGTGTCCAGTCAGTGTGTCTGGACTGTATTAACCCCTCTCTCTCAGTGCAGTGTTAATGTACTGGAGTGTCCAGTCAGTGTGTCTGTACTGTATTAACCCCTCTCTCTCAGTGCAGTGTTAATGTACTGGAGTGTCCAGTCAGTGTGTCTGTACTGTATTAACCCCTCTCTCTCAGTGCAGTGTTAATGTACTGGAGTGTCCAGTCAGTGTGTCTGTACTGTATTAGCCCCTCTCTCTCAGTGCAGTGTTAATGTACTGGAGTGTCCAGTCAGTGTGTCTGTACTGTATTAACCCCTCTCTCTCAGTGCAGTGTTAATGTACTGGAGTGTCCAGTCAGTGTGTCTGTACTGTATTAACCCCTCTCTCTCAGTGCAGTGTTAATGTACTGGAGTGTCCAGTCAGTGTGTCTGTACTGTATTAACCCCTCTCTCTCTCAGTGCAGTGTTAATGTACTGGAGTGTCCAGTCAGTGTGTCTGTACTGTATTAACCCCTTTCTCTCAGTGCAGTGTTAATGTACTGGAGTGTCCAGTCAGTGTGTCTGGACTGTATTAACCCCTCTCTCTCAGTGCAGTGTTAATGTACTGGAGTGTCCAGTCAGTGTGTCTGTACTGTATTAACCCCTCTCTCTCAGTGCAGTGTTAATGTACTGTAGTGTCCAGTCAGTGTGTCTGTACTGTATTAACCCCTCTCTCTCAGTGCAGTGTTAATGTCCTGTAGTGTCCAGTCAGTGTGTCTGGACTGTATTAACCCCTCTCTCTCAGTGCAGTGTTAATGTCCTGTAGTGTCCAGTCAGTGTGTCTGGACTGTATTAACCCCTCTCTCTCAGTGCAGTGTTGATGGACTATATTAATCTCCCTCTTTATTTCTCTCAGGTTCCAGTGTTTCCTCTCCATCCTCCTCTCTTCCTGGTTCCTCCTCCAGTTACAGGCCTCTCTTCAATGACTTCGGTCCCCCATCCATGGGCTACGTGCAGGTACGGTCCTGAAACACAAGACACCTTGTGATTCTCACTCAGCTGTAACACATACTCCATGTCAAGGATGGGCCCTAACCTCCATGGTCTGTGTGCTGAATACACACAGGTACAGGCCTGAACGCACTCTGCAGTGATATACAGTATTTACATATATCCTGGGTGGCATTAGGAGGATGGGTGGAAGTGTTTGAAATTTAGGTAACAAATCTACAGTTGCAGACCCAAGTCACGGTTCTTAGTTTCAGAAACAACAAACTGAAGGAACTGAGTGTTTCTGGGGATCCACAGCTCACTTGCATACTCACAAAGAGAGAGTTGTGATTAGTATTTCTTATATTTTCGGTTTGGAAATTATATTTTTTTAACATCCAAATATGCATTGTTTTGGATTTCTTTATTCATTGACATAGTGAGCGCTTTACAAAACAACAATTTGCAGCTTTTTTTATAGCCTCTCCAGCAGCAGCATTCTCAGTGGAGCAGTGAGTGACGTCATGCAGGTCTGTGTCTAGTTGACTAGTTGTGAGGTAGACTACTGGGGAAAGGTTATGCATTTCCTGAAGGCTTTATAAAGGAAAATGTAGGGCTCTCTTTATCTGATGATAAGGTTAGAGTGCTCTGAGTTCCTGGGGAGTCCAGTGACTTTTTAACTCCAAGTTGGGCTGACCTGAGCCCTGGTTTCACAGTTAATCCAGAAGTATTATAACACGGCACAGCAAGCTGGTGTTTCACATTTCAGTGTGGAATTAACCCTCATTGTTCCTCTGTAGCCAGAGAACACTGACAATGACAATGCTCCCCTCTGAAACCTCTTTAACACGTTAGTTTCACAATGGCCGGTAACTTTTACCTGCAAGCCCCAGTAGATACTGGATGTGAGGCAGTCCTTTTCTAAGGAATCAGATCTCGTGCTTGTTCTGGGCATCAGTGTTGGAGCCGGACATTAACCCACCCCCACCTGGGTCAGACTGTGATCCGGGGGCTTTCTCCAAGAGATGAGGGGTGTTATTCATGGACAGCCACTGGTATCCTTGGTCAGTCAGTCAGAGTACAGAGATATGGGGTCCCCCTGATGGAAGGACATGAGGGGTCACTAGGATCCTTGGGTGGGCAGGTTAGGGTACAGAGATGGGGTCCCCACTAATGAAAGGAGATGAGGGGTCTCTAGGCACTCAGGTTAGGGTCCCTACTGACTGGAAAACCTGAAGTGATGAGACTTTCCACCAAACTACAGACCGATACGCCTGTTAAATGCTGATGCTGCATACTTGGCTAACGTGTCTAAACCAGACCTACAGGGGTTTGTTTCCATCATTTCATCACAGATCAGGGCAAATTGTGCTTTGCATTATCTACACCGAATATTACAAAAAATAGTTTTATTTCTTTGGACATTTTGCTGTTGTATAACTTAAACTGTAGCAATTTAATCCTCTTATTTCCCATCTGATGCTCAAACGGAATTATTACCATTTCCTGGAGTTGAAAGGGTGTCTTAGGGTTCACTGAGTTGGTTGCTTGTGTGGAGATTGTAGCCAAGTCAACAAGTGGTCAGTCTGGTCTCTCTCTCCCCCTCTAGAGCAAGAAACTCTCGAGTTCCTGTGGCTGTTAGGCTGTTGCACAAACACATTCACTGAGATTCACAGCTGTTTGGTGTGAATCTCACTGGGCGGTGTTGGGAGCAATTCTGCAGCTTTATACTAAATTTGGAAAGCTGAGCCCCTTAATGCCCTTTGATGCAGTCAGCTGGGAAACTCCTCTTCATTGCAAACCCTACAATCTTACTTGTCTGACGATCACATTAAGCAAAAAGGGTAAGATTGGCTCAGAAAGCCTGGGTTCCTCGATCGAAACCAGGGATTTACTGAGCTGGAGTGGTGGTCAGCGTTTTCAGCGAGAGCCTGCGTGGTCTAAGGGCTGACCGGCACTTTCCCTGGTCACCCGTCGTTCCAGTTATCTGAAACTGATGAACTAGACACCACAGAGTGAAGTGAATTGGTGCATCATGGACTTCAGGCTCATCCAGTGTTTAAACCACAGCAGAGCTCCCATTGTGAGGATATGATGCTGCTGGTTTCTCTCTGTAACTGAGCTCCTGGTTCTCTTGCAGTCCTTGAAGGCTCCAGGCTCGCAGGGCTCTCAGTCCACCTATGCCGACCTCTTGTCTGTAATCGAAGAGATGGGCAAAGAGATCAGACCGACCTACGCTGGGAGCAAGAGCGCCATGGAGAGGCTGAAACGAGGTACTGCACTCGGATACTGAACGCTGGCCAGTTTCTCTTGACTTAAAGAAACATGGAAAACCTGCTGGGTTCTGGAGTTGGGAACCCTTGCCCTACTTTATTACACAGATGTTTTCCCACTGATCAACACAAGTATGGATTTTGTATCAGTAACGGTACACTGATGTACAGCACACTGCACTAACACAGTCACACACCTTACAGACACTGTTGGTCTCCACTGACACACTGTACACACACTGCTGGACTCCACACACACACACACACACACACACACACACACACACACACACACTGCTGGACGACACACTGCGCACACACACACACACTGCTGGACGACACACTGCACACACACACACACACACACACACTGCTGGACTCCACACTGACACACTGCACACACACTGCTGGTCTCCACACTGACACACTGCACACACACTGCTGGACTCCACACTGGCACTGCACACACACACACACTGCTGGACGACACACACACACACACAAACACACACACACTGCTGGTCTCCACACTGACACACTGCACACACACTGCTGGACTCCACACTGACACAGGTGTTTTGTTCCTGCTCTGTCATCCTGGATTAACTCGCGCCTCTCTCTCAGGTATCATCCACGCCCGCGCCCTGGTGAGGGAGTGCCTGGCTGAGACAGAGAGAAACGCCAGAACATAACGACCGGCCCCCTCGCCCCCCCCAGCCCCCTCTCATGAGCTCAGTTCCCTCCTCTCTCCTCTCTCATGGATCATTACTTTTACAACTTCTAATCACATTTTGTAAACTGAATTTTTTCAATAAGTTAAATAAAATCGATTTGCAATGAAAACAGTGTCTCTTTGTATATCTGTGACTGGAGAGGTGAGTCTTGCCCTCGTGTCCGACGGGAGAACAGGGACTGTGTGCACACTGAGTCCAGTGTGACCCAATGCTCTTGTGATGCTGGGGGAGACCTGGGTGCTTCTCGGATTCTGGAGTGGGGATCTGAATCCATGAACCTGGCGGTGTATGGAAAGGATGTTAAGCAGCAAGGGTTTCCCACAATGCTCTTCTGATCAGCTGGTGTCGGGCATGGCGCAGCCCGTTCTGAGTGCCTGGTGTTGGGCTTCCAAGTAGTGGAATCTTGGAGTAAATGTAAGGATTTATATACTCTTTTATGCTTTTGAACATAAGAGTCACAGGTAAGAGGAGGCTTTCTGACCTATCGAGCCTGTTTGGTCATTAGGATCTTATCCAGCTGCGTCTTGAAAGAAACCAGGGTATTGGCTTCAACATCGGGGCTGGACAGCTTGTTCCACCCCCCTACCACCCTTCCGAGAGTACTCTTGTTTCAAGACAGGCCAGCCTAACATCGTAATGCCAAGCAGGTGTAGAGACTTCCTGTTCAGACAGCAGTGCAGAGAAACCCACAAGATTGCTCATGCTCTTCCTTTTCAAAAGCCATTGAGCCAGTTAGCTCAGGAACTGAGGGAGAAGATCTGTCTGTTTGAAGTGACTCTTGAGTTTGTGCACTGCTTGCAGCGAGGGAAGTTGCAGCACAAATTCTGATCAGTTTATCAGTCTTCTCAGCTCTAACTTCATGAGTCTCCAGATACTGGATCATTTATTCCCAGCTCTCCCTGTGGCACTAGGCCCTCTTATCTCTGGGACAGCGAGACAGTGGGGTCCTGGGACAGACGGGAGCGGAGGCCAGTGTCCCTGGATTGAAGACACAGAGACACTGGGGTCCCAGGACAGACAGGAGGTGAGCCAGTGTCCCTGGATTGAAGACACAGAGACAGTGGGGCCCCGGGACAGACAGGAGCCGAGCCAGTGTCCCTGGATTGAAGACAGAGACAGTGGGGTCCTGGGAGAGACAGGAGCGGAGGCCAGTGTCCCTGGATTGAAGACACAGAGACAGTGGGGTCCTGGGACAGACAGGAGCTGAGCCAGTGTCCCTGGATTGAAGACACAGAGACAGTGGGGTCCCGGGACAGACAGGAGCGGAGGCCAGTGTCCCTGGATTGAAGACAGAGACAGTGGGGTCCTGGGAGAGACAGGAGCTGAGCCAGTGTCTCTGGATTGAAGACACAGACAGGAGCGGAGCCAGTGTCCCTGGATTAAAGACACAGAGACAGTGGGGTCCTGGGACAGACAGGAGCCGAGCCAGTGTCCCTGGATTGATGACGCAGAGTCAGTGGGGTCCCAGGACAGACAGGAGCTGAGCCAGTGTCCCTGGATTGAAGACAGAGACAGTGGGGTCCTGGGACAGACAGGAGCGGAGGCCAGTGTCCCTGGATTGAAGACACAGAGACAGTGGGGTCCTGGGACAGACAGGAGGTGAGCCAGTGTCCCTGGATTGAAGACACAGAGACACTGGGGTCCCGGGACAGACAGGAGGTGAGCCAGTGTCCCTGGATTGAAGACAGAGAGACAGTGGGGTCCTGGGACAGACAGGAGGTGAGCCAGTGTCCCTGGATTGAAGACACAGAGACACAGGGGTCCCGGGACAGACAGGAGCGGAGGCCAGTGTCCCTGGATTGAAGACACAGAGACACTGGGGTCCTGGGAGAGACAGGAGCGGAGGCCAGTGTCCCTGGATTGAAGACACAGAGACACTGGGGTCCTGGGAGAGACAGGAGCGGAGGCCAGTGTCCTTGGGTTAAACAGGTAGAGAATCAGTGAGGTGCCTGTCCAGAGGGGTGTTTCAAACTACAGAGCCTCGGATGTCAGAAAGGTGGATAAATGGGTTTAATATTTGCGATACAGTGCAGAGTTTATATACAACAGTGCTTGGCAACTGAAGACAGTCCACTTCATAAACAGAATATCGCAGCAACAAAATAATATTGGTACAAATACAGGAATTACAAACAAGGGTTAAATATATATTTTTAAATGTTTCTATACAAGTTTAGGAAGATGCCCTGCGATGGGACTGGCATCCCTGTGCTTCCGGGCGCGGCTCTGGGCTGAGCGCCTTCTCGGCTCACACCAGCGGAGAGAAAGCCGAAGACAGCAGCTCGTAAGGAGCAGGCCGGGCCAGGGAGTCCAGAGCCTTCTCCGGTCCGGTCAGGGCTCAGCCGGGACCGGGACATGAGGGGAGACCGGGACGTCTTCACACAGGGAGGCTCACCCAGACTCGCCGCAGCTAGGCCTCGCCAGCAGCGCTGGTGTGGCCACCAGTACAAACATCCGCTTCCTTCGCCCGGCCTGACGTCGCAAGAGAGCGCTCTCACTCGGCCCTGAGAAACACACAGACAAGCAGAGGGCTCTCAGAAAACATGAACAAGAGCAGAGTGGTTTTTAATTCATTCAAACGTCCTGTTGGCCTCTCCATTCCTTCACCCCACATCTGTGCTCCCTTCTTCCAATCTTAAGCTGAAGAGCTTTGCTGGCAGGAGAGCAAACTGGACTGCAGCTCTATTTTTTTATTTGGATTATTATTAGAAGGTGGTACAGTGCTTAGCATAGTTGCCTCGCAGCACTGAGGCCCTGGGTTCGGTTCCTGGGGAGCTATCTGCATGGAGTTTGTATGTTATCCCTACGTTCACGTCCCTCTGGGTACTCAAGTTTCCTCCTAAAGGCCAAAGACCTACTGGTAGATTCACTGCATTCTGGGAAAGCTGGCCCTGGTGTGAGTGTGTGTTTCTGTGTGACCTGCGATAGACTGGCGTCCCTTCCAGGGTGTATCCTGCCTAGTGCCCAGGGGCATTTCTAGGCTCTAGCTCCTCTGTGACACTGGATTGGACAATGTGGTTAGATAACGGATGGGTGGATTTTTATTACAGAGGCCAACTCAAGGTTCCTCAGGCTAGCTGCCCACAGCCTGTCTAGAAACTGGACACAGACAGACCTGGCTGCCCAGAGAGGACAGGCTCAGAGACCACAGCCTGGACACAGAAACTGGACACAGACAGACCTGGCTGTCCAGAGAAGACAGGCTGTGCTCCCACTGCCAGAAGTAAGAGGCAGAGATACTGAGAGATCAGAGACTCCAGCCCCTCTCCCCCTCCTGTTCTGTCTGTGACTCACAGGGCGGTGCTCTGGCTGAAGATGCGGCGG
This sequence comes from Atractosteus spatula, assembly GCF_055471065.1. Classification (NCBI taxonomy): domain Eukaryota; kingdom Metazoa; phylum Chordata; class Actinopteri; order Semionotiformes; family Lepisosteidae; genus Atractosteus; species Atractosteus spatula. The sequence goes on along the minus strand of NC_142711.1, from coordinate 16,534,162 downwards.
TACTTCTCCTTCTCCTCTCTCTCCTTCTCCTTCAGCTTCCTCTCCAGGTCCCGCAGCTCGCGGCTCACAGCTGGCGCCAGTGAGGGGTCCAGCTTCAGCACCTGGGCGAAGTCCGAACGGGCTTCCTTCTCATTCCACACCGCAGCATGAGCCTTCCCTCGCTTGAAGTACGCCTTGACATTGTCTGAAAGAGAGAGAGGCACTATGACTTACTGGACACTCCAGTACATTAACACTGCACTGAGAGAGAGGAGTTAATACAGTACAGACACACTGACTGGACACTCCAGTACATTAACACTGCACTGAGAGAGAGGGGTTAATACAGTCCAGACACACTGACTGGACACTACAGTACATGAACACTGCACTGAGAGAGAGGAGTTAATACAGTACAGACACACTGACTGGACACTCCAGTACATTAACACTGCACTGAGAGAGAGGGGTTAATACAGTCCAGACACACTGACTGGACACTCCAGTACATTAACACTGCACTGAGAGAGAGGGGTTAATACAGTCCAGACACACTGACTGGACACTCCAGTACATTAACACTGCACTGAGAGAGAGGGGTTAATACAGTACAGACACACTGACTGGACACTCCAGTACATTAACACTGCACTGAGAGAGAGGGGTTAATACAGTCCAGACACACTGACTGGACACTCCAGTACATTAACACTGCACTGAGAGAGAGGGGTTAATACAGTCCAGACACACTGACTGGACACTCCAGTACATTAACACTGCACTGAGAGAGAGGGGTTAATACAGTCCAGACACACTGACTGGACACTCCAGTACATTAACACTGCACTGAGAGAGAGGGGTTAATACAGTACAGACACACTGACTGGACACTCCAGTACATTAACACTGCACTGAGAGAGAGGGGTAAATACAGAGGACACTTTAGTACGTCACTGTGCCTGTATTTGGTCAGCGTCTCTTCTCCTTGTCTTCTCTCAGCCTGGTCACACCAGTGTCAGAGACCCAGACTAGAGGGCGTACTACAGCACGGCCCGGCGCAGGGCTACAGTACCTTCATACTTGTACAGTATGGAGGAGCAGTGCTCCAGCACCTCGTAGTACTGCCCCTGCAGCAGCCGGCACTGGCAGTAGTTCAGCAGGAGGGGGGTGATCATGTGGTCCAGACGGATCCAGGACTGGTCCCCCGGCCGCTCCTGGTGGACACAGAGAGATCACTGTTACAGTACTCTTATATCAGTGCAGACTCTGGGGGGGGAAGACACACTGGCCATCTATGCCACTAGAAGTAGGCTCTACAACATCAACCACCCCCAGAACAATTTGGTTGCGATTATGTGAAAGTGTGATCAAACCCATTGCCCTATACGGCAGTGAAGTGCTGGTCTGCTTGCAGAGCTGGGTTACACTAAATGAGACAAATGTAGAAACATCCTCCATGTGCAGAGACAAACCTCAAACAGCCCGTGCAGGGCCGAATTAGGCCAATAAACATTTCTAAGAAACATACAGAAGAGAGTAATCAAATACTGGTTACACCTGAGAAATAGTGACCAGAATTCCTATCACCACAAGACCCCGCTGAGTCAAGAGCTGATCCCAAAGAAGAGCCCTCTGAGGCAGCTGGTCCTGAGGCTCGCTGCCACCAGCCAGCCACAGGACAGCACTGCTACAAATCACAACACAAACACTACTTCACCCACTGGGACACACACAAACACAAAACCAACTGCAATGCTACAGAACACCAAACACACAACACACACTATCTGAACATCTGACCAGGAGAAGAAACAGCAAGGAGAAACAGAGGCTGACGAAGTACAGGCTCCGTGACCACAGCCTGGCCATAGAGACTGAGCGACACTGGCAGGCTGTGCTCCCACTGCCAGTGGGGAGAAATAGAGACAGAGGCTTTGTACTGCACAAATATTCTGGAATTAGACAAACATGCTCTGTGTCAGGGGGCTCTGTGTCAGGGGGCTCTGAGTGAGCGGGCTTAGAGTAAGGGGGCTCTGTGTGAGGTGGTCTGTTTCAGGGGGCTCAAGTGAGCAGGCTAAGAGTGAGGGGGCTCTGTGTCAGGGGGCTCTGAGAGAAGGGGGTCTGTGTCAGGGGGTCTGAGTCAGGGGGCTCCGAGTCAGGGGGCTCCGAGTCAGGGGGCTCTGTGTGAGGTGGTCTGTTTCAGGGGGCTCAAGTGAGCAGGCTAAGAGTGAGGGGGCTCTGTGTCAGGGGGCTCTGAGAGAAGGGGGTCTGTGTCAGGGGGTCTGAGTGAGGGGGCTCTGAGTCAGGGGGCTCCGAGTCAGGGGGCTCTGAGTCAGGGGGCTCCGAGTCAGGGGGCTCCGAGTCAGGGGGCTCCGAGTGAGGGGGCTCCGAGTGAGGGGGCTCTGTGTCAGGGGGCTCCGAGTGAGGGGGCTCCGAGTCAGGGGGCTCCGAGTGAGGGGGCTCCGAGTCAGGGGGCTCCGAGTCAGGGGGCTCCGAGAGAAGGAGTTTTTGCATCAGAAGGCTCTGTATGAAGCAGCTCTGGGTGAGGGGTTTTCTTTCTTCTTCACAGATCTGTTAATTACATCATGATAACCTTCATCTGCAGGTTCTTCAGGCAGGCGATGGCATTGTGGTATTTCTCTACAGCAGCTGTGATCTGGCCCTGGCGGAAAAGTTCATTCCCTTCCTCATGTATAATAGGAACAGCAGCCAACTTCTCCTCATCGGACATTGCCCAGGCGTCCTGTCTGTACGAGCCTGGGGGCAGAACCTTAAACAGAGAGAGGGGTTAATACAGTCCAGACCTGACTGGACACTCCAGTGGTTAACCCCTTTCTCTCAGTGCAGTGTTAATGTACTGGAGTGTCCAGTCAGTGTGTCTGTACTGTATTAACCCCTCTCTCTCAGTGCAGTGTTAATGTACTGGAGTGTCCAGTCAGTGTGTCTGTGCTGTATTAACCCCTCTCTCTCAGTACAGTGTTAATGTACTGGAGTGTCCAGTCAGTGTGTCTGTATTGTATTAACCCCTCTCTCTCAGTGCAGTGTTAATGTACTGTAGTGTCCAGTCAGTGTGTCTGTACTGTATTAACCCCTCTCTCTCAGTGCAGTGTTAATGTACTGGAGTGTCCAGTCAGTGTGTCTGGACTGTATTAACCGCTCTCTCTCAGTGCAGTGCTAATGTACTGGAGTGTCCAGTCAGTGTGTCTGGACTGTATTAACCCCTCTCTCTCAGTGCAGTGTTAATGTACTGGAGTGTCCAGTGTGTCTGTACTGTATTAATACAGACACACTGACTGACCTGCAGCAGTTCTATAGTGAAGACAAGAGGCTGGTGCTCCTTCTGCAGGCGGTCAAGGTCAGCATGCCCCAGGGAATGATGGGAATGGATCTGGGCAACACCACAGCAGTGCCTCTGGCCTTCCAGAGGGTCCTTCCCTTCAGCGATGTTCCTCAGCGACTGAGAGACCAGGGGGTACACAGCTGTGTGCTGGAGAGAGACAGAAAAACAACATAAACTTGAATGCTACAGAACCCTAAACAGACAATACACACTAGCCGTATATCTGACCAAGATAAGAAAGAGGGAAAAGAAACAGACCCTGAGGAAGTACAGGCTCAGTGACCACAGGCTGGACATAGAAACTGGACACAGACAGACCTGGCTGTCCAGAGAGGACAGGCTGTGCTCCCACTGCCAGCGGGGAGAAACAGAGACAGAGGTGCACTTTCCACTGCACTGTGACAGATACTCTGGGATTAGAGAAACATTCTTCACCAACTTTACTGATCTAATCCCAGCACTTCCACACCTGCCAGAATAACAACAGGTCTCAATCCTGCTGGGAGAGGGAGGAGGGAACTCAGTTGAACAGGCAGCCCAGTATGTGATCTCCTGTCACAGCCTGAGGACCAGTGAGCCTGGCTCTCAATAATGCTCCATGTTTATATGTAAATATCTTATGATGTGTCTGTATTGTAAATGTCTGTAGATTTTATGTTAATTGTATTTGTTTTGCTTTGGCAGCACTGATTCACTCATTGGTCGTGCCAATAAAGCAGCTTGAACTGAACTGATTGCGGACACAGTGAAGACAAGACACTGCAAGCTCATTCACATCACGTCCAGTTCAGTCTCGTTCCCCTAACCCTCCCCTGAGCCACCCCAACACCTGACCCCATACCCCTCCACTGAGACACCCCAATACCTGACCCTATACCTCTCCACTGAGACAACCCAATATCCAACCCTGTACCCCTCCACTGAGACACCCCAATACCCGACCCTATACCTCTCCACTGAGACACCCCAATACCCAACCCCATACCCCTCCACTGAGACACCTCAATACCCAACCCTGTACCCCTCCACTGAGACACCCCAATACCTGACCCCACAACTCTCCACTGAAACACCCCAATACCTGACCCTATACCTCTCCACTGAGACAACCCAATACCCAACCCTGTACCCCTCCACTGAGACTGATGGGGTGCATCAGTGGGGTGCTCCACTGATGCACCCCAACACCTGACCCCATACCACTCGATTAGAACACCCCAATATCTGAGCCCAGACCCCTCCAGTCAATGAGGCTCCTGAGTGGTTCTGGGTGGTCTGAAGGCTGTGGTGAGAGAGGAGTGACGCCCACCGACGAGCCGGTAATTCCTCCTGACCTCAGAGAACTAGAGGCACTGGCCGCTGGCGTGAACAGGGGCTCAGGAGTAACCCTCGAGTGCGAGGTGATGGGGGGACACGCGGCAGTTTCGGGCTCTGCTGGTGCTGCTGACGGTCACGGGGGCTCAGCAGTGATTCATCACACCGCCGGTACCTTGGTGTCGCAGGTGAACTCGGCGATCTCGCCCTCCCTCATCGTGCTGATGATCGTCTCCCACACAGCCAGCTTGAACTTCTTGCCCAGGATGAGCTCCATGGGCTTGCAGCGCCCCCCCATGGTCCGAGAGTCATCCAGCACCGTCCCATCGGAGGAGAGGGCTGTGCGATAGTGAAACACCACCTGCAGGACAGGAGCGGGCAGGACATCACCACCAATGCTCCCTCGAAGGTTTTTCTCCTGCTGGGCGGATGACTTAAAAAGCTGTAGTGCAGGATGCCCAGGGCTTCAACCGGTCCCAGGTGAGAACTCGGTGATCGACCGAAAAGACCCCAGGCAAGGCCCAAGGGGCATAATGACACGTATATCTGTTGTTGATTTTGTGAAAGTTGGCAATAGTTAACTAAAAGAAAGTGCCTGCAGTACAGTATGTAGTATTAAGAGATGTTTTCAAGTACTACCTATTGGGCTGACTGATAATTAATTGCAAAATTGTGTTATTTAACGACTCCCCTGAAGGTCCGTTTGTTTTGGCACATTTTCTGAATTTTTGATCGTTTGCTGTTCAGTAATGTCATTAATTATGCGTGAACCGCACCTTCCGAATTCTAAAAAAAACTTTGATGAAGTTCTTGAAGATTCAATTTACACCGTGCAAATGTCTATTTTTCTATATTTCCTTTGATGTTTGTTCAACAGTTGATTGTTGTGAATTGCAATAAACCGCTTACTTACGTACTTAGTATTGTGCACGCTAATGCAAACAGTTTTACCATGGACTTTTTTATTCACAACATTGCAACTATAATGCAAATCACGCACTGCATATCTTTAACTTCGACAGTCAAGTTCAACAGTTCACTAATCACTATAAAAAACAGCAAGTTAAACCTAACTCGTGCGGTACACAACCATATTGTTCAGTTATCATTTCTGGCGTCTGTCTTTCAACGACAACCATCGCGTGTACTCCTCGTCGACATTAATATTCTCTCCAGTGTTTTGGTACGACTTAATTCCCATGAGCATGTCTAAATGTAACTCTTCCAGCCGGTGTCGAGACTTTGTTTTTATAATGTTCATCAGACTGAATCCGCGTTCGCAATCTGCGCTTAATGCAGGCAAGGTGGCGGTTCAGTACGGCTCAAATATTATACAATTGTCTTTTTACGCAACGCCTCACATAGAGAGGGGTGAAAGTATAATATAGTGCGTTAACTTATGTAAAAGACACGAAGTAAGTTAATACTAGAGCCACAACCGTAGATACACGTGAAGGTCAACATTAACGGGAAAATGCCAACATTCACAGTCACTGTCAAAATTATTTCCGCACAAAAAATGTCCCTCTGACTGTGCTGCGCCGCAGCTTAAAAAAAGGCACGCGTCCGCGCAGCTTAGAGGCAACAGTGATCACAACTCCAGAACAGAGAAAGGAACAAGTAAAGGTGTCTTCCATGCTGAAAAGAGAAGAAAGAAAACACAACGTTTCGGCTGTGGAGCCTTCTTCGGGTCTTGTCCCTATGTGATCTCGAACAGCCCACCCTGAGTCGGTTGTGGAGTCGAAACGTTGTGTTTCCTTATCTTTTCAGCATGGAATACACCTTTACTTGTTCATTTGCAGCCTACGTAGGCTCACGCAGCTACCCCCCTGAGGACTGGGACAGCCTGCTGCCTCAGGATGGGCTGTTTGAGATCACATAGTGACAGTAGTTAACACAATTAACACTGCACTGAGGGAGAGGGGTTAATACAGTACAGACACTGACTGGACACTCCAGTACATTAACACTGCACTGAGGGAGAGGGGTTAATACAGTACAGACACACTAACTGGACACTCCAGTACATTAACACTGCACTGAGAGAGAGGGGTTAATACAGTACAGACACACTGACTGGATACTGCAGTACATTAACACTGCACTGAGAGAGAGGGGTTAATACATCTGTGTTTTATACAGATCTGTATTTCCATCCCCCCCACTGTGTTGTATAAACTCCACTCCAGACTAAAGATCGCCCACAACCCCCCTGGTGCAGCAGTTTCTCTCTGCTGCCCTGATCTGTGTGCAGTGGGGCTGCTGTGTGTCACTTCACTGGGTGAAGGCTATTACTCCAGATCAGCAGTGCAGGTAAAGTGGGTTCTCATGGGATAGGACCAATAATAGCTCATGCATTGTAATATGTTAAATCCGGTACAACAAAAAATACGGCCCAGTATATTGTTTTAACACCTCCCCCAGGTAATCGCACAGTGTAAAACTGATACTTCTGGTACTGAAAACCGTTTTGCTAAAAGCCCAGACAAGCCTTGTTGTAAAATAAGTGACTTAATCACTGGAACAACATCGATGCTTTTATTTCTTCTTTTTTTTTTTGGTGGATGAATGATTAATAACTTAATTTATGCTAAAAAAATACGTGTTTTTTTTTTCAAGTGTTTGGCTTTGGGTAGTACCAAACCCAGGAGAGGCCAAAACGGACAGGAACATAAACCAATGAAAAACAGTGTCAGAGACCCGGACCAATAAACGTGCGGGGAATCCGTGACCGACAGGTGACTGGACCAATAAAAAGGCGAGAAGCGTGAACAAGACAGCCGGACGTTTGACACAAAGCATATCCGGTCAGCGACATCCCACCAACGCACAGAGCTCGTCCCAAGGGCTTAGGAACCCTTTGCCTCAAAAAAGCAGGGAAATATTGTGAAATAAAAATATTTAAAAGGTTGGATTTTATGTAAACGAAGACACAAAGCACACAACGTTATTCAGCTCAGCTGTGAAGGCGGTATCACGGCTGAGAAACGGAGTCCGGTTTCTGTGTTGCAACCAGGACCTAAGATAGCCAAGATTCAAACACGTCCAAACAGCCTCTTCCATCAAAACGACTCGCTTCCTACCTTGGTTCCGTCGAGGAAGGCCGACAGCTCTCCCTTACCGCCGCTGATCACCCTTTTCAGGATCCCCTCCTTACTGAGCCTCGCTATCTGCTCCTCCATGACTGCAACTCTCACTCGGTAAAGCTCGGCTCCACTCGGCTTCAGTCGGGTCTCTCTGATCGACTCGTGATGAATCGTGTCGGATCGAGTCTCTCCGTTGTATAAACAGCTCTATACTGTACGAGCAACATACTACAGCTTATAAATATGAATCAACAGTGTTGGAGATGACAAATATTTACTTACCATAAAGACACTATTTACAGTATAAATGTGAACATAAAATGAAAACAAATCAATTACAAAATTGATGGGTGGATGAAAACATGACCTAAAAATGATACAAAATATACTCCACAGAATGCATCTCCTCACCACACCTACCTACTGCTCTGTCAGAGTAGGGCTGTGTTTTACTACATCTCAGTGCGTCCTGGAGCTGGTGTCAGTTTGTCTCGGTGTCTCAGTGTGTGTCTGTGTTAGTCTGTCAGTCTGGAGCTAGTATCAGTGTGTCTCAGTGTTTCCTGGAGCTGCTGGTGACAGTGCCTCAGTGTGTCCTGGAGCTGGTGTCAGTCTGGAGCTCCTGTCAGCGTCTCAGAGTCGCTCTGTTCTGATGACGCGGACACCGATTGGCAGACGAGCCAGTAGCTGCACAGACTCGTATATCGATTATTCGTGCCTTTCTGTGTTTCTTCAAACCAGACATCGCCTGTCGATCGCCGTTCTGGAAAGAGGAAACAAAGTTTGGGAAGTTTAAGTTTTGGAGTGCCGGGGTTGTGCCGGATCTGCGAAAAATACTTAATGGTTTGTTTTGGTTTTTGAGTTCAGGACTGCATCACTCGTTGAAGGAGGAGGAGCGGTCAGGATCGAACGGTGCTAGGACCGGATACCCAAGCGGGAAAGAAGTAAGACCAGCTGGGACTGGGGCTCCCAGTTCAATACGTTATCATACAGTAACACGTACAATACACCGTGACCAAATACCCACAACAGACCATACAGTACACCTGAGGGTCATGTTGTACACTAACACGTACAATACACCCTCACCAAATACCCACAACAGACCATACAGTACAGCTCGGTGCATTATTATACAGTAACATGTACACTTCAATAGACAGTGCACTACAGATTGCAAAACTTACACCATGGTACAGCACAGTATACTGTACTTTATTATAGCAAGCTGTGCCAACACTACAGTATAATATTTCACAATTATTTATGCCTTCAGTAAATACAGTTTACAGTTATTTGTGCCTACACTAAATACTCCATAGTACTCATCCTACAGGAAACTATACTTAGAATGTGTCCCATGATGCAGTAAACTAAGTCTACAATGCAGTAATCCATTATGCAGTAAACTGATTCTACAGTATAATACTGCGTTATACATTAAACTGCACCTACAGCAAGGCACTAAATTCTACCCTGCGATAGTCCGTTATACAGTTAGCAGGACTGTTGTGCTGTTGATGTGGTTTAGTGTATAATTCATTGTGCGGTGGTGCTGCACTGTTCGGTATTACTCTAGAACCTCCAGACGGCACTATGCCAGCTGTAGTCAGGGCCGTGTGTGATGAGGAAGAGTAGGACTTGTACCTCGAGCGGGGGTGGTGTTTCGGGGTGTTCAGGCTGACCTTGTTCGTGTCCCCCTCAGTGTCAGTGTCAGGAGGGAGACTATAGTTGCCATGGCGACTCAGTTCAATATTGACGACGCCTTCTCCCTGGACGGGGACGAGGAGGCCGAGGTCGGGAGAGAGGGGGCTGAAGGGGGTTCCAGGTTTGGGACGCTCAGCTTCACACGACAGTCTGCCAACACGGGACCAGCCAAAACCACGAACACGACCATCGGGGTGTCTTCCTCCGCACAGGCTGACCAGTCCAGCCTGAAATACCAGGTACCAGGGGACTGGGGACTGGGGACTGGGGACAAACACTGGAACAGGGGAGAGAGGGAGAGGACACTGACTCTGGAGTCTCTCTATGGGTGTCTCGCTGTGGACACTGACCCTGGAGTCTGTGGACACTGACCCTGGAGTCTCTCTATGGGTGTCTCACTGTGGACACTGACCCTGGAGTCTCTCTGTGGGTGTCTCACTGTGGACACTGACCCTGGAGTCTCTCTATGGGTGTCTCACTGTGGACACTGACCCTGGAGTCTCTCTGTGGGTGTCTCACTGTGGACACTGACCCTGGAGTCTCTCTGTGGGTGTCTCACTGTGGACACTGACCCTGGAGTCTCTCTGTGGGTGTCTGTGTGGACACTGACCCTGGAGTCTCTCTGTGGGTGTCTCTCTGTGGACTCTGACACTGGAGTCTCTCTGTGGTTGTCTCTCTGTGGACTCTGACACTGGAGTCTCTCTGTGGGTGTCTCACTGTGGACACTGACCCTGGAGTCTCTCTGTGGGTATCTGTGTGGAGACTGACCCTGGAGTCTCTCTGTGGGTGTCTGTGTGGAGACTGACCCTGGAGTCTCTCTGTGGGTGTCTGTGTGGAGACTGACCCTGGAGTCTCTCTATGGGTGTCTGTGTGGAGACTGACCCTGGTGTCTCTCTGTGGAAACTGACCCTAAAGAAGTAATACTAAGAGAAATACAAGACAGAGAGGACGGGGCGTCCTTGAGTAAATGAATGGATGAGTTAATACGATGTGATTGTGAACTTTCCTCTTAAGCAATAACTGGTTCTGTCTGTCTGTCTGTCCATCAGAACCTGCAGAACGATGAGGACGGGTTGAGTTCTGGTGGACATGCCTTTAACAGTTTCTTCAAAATCAGGTCTGGTTCTCTGCTGCGTCTGAGAATCTGTCTCTCTGACTGCTTATTTGAATTACATAGGGATCCTTCCTCTTGTCTCCTCTGTCACTAACCCCTCTCTCTCAGTGCAGTGTTAATGTACTGGAGTGTCCAGTCAGTGTGTCTGTACTGTATTAACCCCTCTCTCTCAGTGCAGTGTTAATGTACTGTAGTGTCCAGTCAGTGTGTCTGTGCTGTATTAACCCCTCTCTCTCAGTGCAGTGTTAATGTACTGGAGTGTCCAGTCAGTGTCTGTATTGACCTCTCTGTCTCTCAGGGATCCCAGCTCTCTGTCCACTCGAAGCTCTCAGTGGTCCTTCAGTACTCTGAGCTCCAGCACCCAGCGGTCCTACAGGGAGTGTTTCAGGTGAGTCTGAAGGAGAAGTCTCTCCACTGTCCCGAACTGCGTTTTCCAGCGGGACAGCGCCTCCCAGTCCTTCGCAGGCAGAGGGGAAGTGCAGCTGGCAGCAGACAGGTGAGTGTGGACAAGGGGAGGCAGTGTGTGAGGAAGTCTTCGGTGCTTCAGCTGTGGGTGTTTTTGACTCTGCCACTGAAGGTGACATGACAGAGCTGGTCGGTCAGTTCTCCTGCCTGTCTTCTTCTCTGGGACTGGGACTTTCATGGGATGTTGTTGAGCTGCACGGGGGAGGTCAACTTTGAGGGGGAGTCTCTGCAAGGGGGTGTTGTGATACTGTGTGACCTGACTGCAAGGGGGTGTCACTATACAGGGGGGGGGGTGGTTGTGACACTGTGTGACCTCACTGGGGGTGTCACTGCAGGGAGGTTTGTGACACTCTGTGACCTGACTACGTGGGGGTGTCACTGCGGGGGGGTGTTACTGCAAGGATATGACCTCACAGCAGGGGAGGGTCCAGTTAGTCATGGCGTTCAGTTTGCTGCTGTTTCCACAGCTGGACACGACACCCCCTGATCCTGAAGAACAGGAGAGTCGTCTGCGCCTCCTTCCTGCTGCTGTTCACTGGACTGGGTCTGTCCGTCTCTCTGTCTTCTCCTCTGTCCGTCTGTCCGTCTGTCCGTCTGTCCGTCTGTCCGTCTGTGTCTGCGGCTGGGAAGGGGGGTGGTTTAGGGGTAACGTGTCTGCGACCGGGGGAGGGTGTGGTTTAGGGGGGACGTGTCTGCGGTGGGGGAGGTGGGTGTGGTTTAGGGGTGACGTGTCTGCCACAGGGGGATAATTAGTAATAGGATATAAAATAAGAATCAGACCTGCTGGCCACTGGTTCTGTCCTATTCCATTAGAAAAAAGAAAATCTTGTGTTGTTACCCTCTGACCTGGTGCCTCCCCTCTGTTCCAGCTCTGATACTCGCTGGTATAGCTGTACAGATGAATCCTGCTGCAGGTAAATAATACCCCCTTCTCGTCCTGTCTGTCTCTCTGTCAGTGTGCCTGTGTGCTATCTGTGTGCTCAGTCAGTCTCTCATCCTGTCTGTCTCTCAGTCAGTGTCCTGTGTTCTATCTGTGTGCTCAGTCTCTCGTCCTGTCTGTCTCTCTGTCAGTGTGCCTGTGTGCTATCTGTGTGCTCAGTCAGTCTCTCGTCCTGTCTGTCTCTCAGTCAGTGTGCCTGTGTTCTATCTGTGTGCTCAGTCAGTCTCTCGTCCTGTCTGTCTCTCTGTCAGTGTGCCTGTGTGCTATCTGTGTGCTCAGTCAGTCTCTCGTCCTGTCTGTCTTTCAGTCACTGTGTCTGTGTGTTATCTTGTCTGTCAGTGCGTCCTGGAGCTGGTGTCAGTGTGTCGGTGTCTCAGAGTGTCCTGGAGCTGGTGTCAGTCTGTCAGTGTGTCAGTGTCTCAGAGTGTCCTGGAGCTGGTGTCAGTCTGTCAGTGTGTCAGTGTGTCAGTGTCTCAGAGTGTCCTGGAGCTGGTGTCAGTGATCAGTGTGTCAGTGTGTCAGTGTGTCAGTGTGTCAGTGTCTCAGAGTGTCCTGGAGCTGGTGTCAGTGGTCAGTGGTCAGTGGTCAGTGGTCAGTGGTCAGTGGTCAGTGGTCAGTGGTCAGTGGTTAGTGGTTAGTGGTCAGTGTGTCAGTGTGTCAGTGTGTCAGTGTCTCAGAGTGTCCTGGAGCTGGTGTCAGTGGTCAGTGTGTCAGTGTCTCAGAGTGTCCTGGAGCTGGTGTCAGTGTGTCAGTGTGTCTCGGGGTATCTTGGGGTCTCTCAGTGTGTCTTGGCGTGATCTCTCTCCAGGTGTGTCCAGTGCCATCTTCTTTGTTCCTGGTTTCCTCCTCTTCATTCCCGGAGGTACGTGTTGGATCGTCTGGGACTTGTTTTGTTATGTGGTTCATGAAGTGTGTTTAGTATTGGGAGCAGTGGTCCCTGGCAGCTGTCATTCATTCCTGATCGGACATGAGCCTCAGCCTAACCTCGGAGTATCAGAGGGACCAGCAGTCCCTTCATGCACACGAAAGATTCTTGATTGCAGCGGCAGCAGTCAGTCCCTGTGATTTTCTAGCCTCTTGCCTGTCAAAGAGAGCGATCTTTGTGGGAACAGTATACGTCCTGGCCTACAGAATACAGTGGGCAGCGACGGTCTAGTCAGCTAGTCACACCATCTTCCAACATACTGGATGATTTCACACAGTAGTCCCATCAATTAACTACATCAACCTTAAGGGCTGTGATTACACCTGCAGACTCATACAGGTGGACGTAGATCTCACCTGGAATTTAAAGCCAAAACCTTCCATGTCTGAGTCCAGAACCACGGTTCCACACTGCTTCCATAGACCAAACACCCTCAGTGCAGTGTTAATGTACTGGAGTGTCCAGTCAGTGTGTCTGGACTGTATTAACCCTTCTCTCTCAGTGCAGTGTTAATGTACTGGAGTGTCCAGTCAGTGTGTCTGTGCTGTATTAACCCCTCTCTCTCAGTGCAGTGTTAATGTACTGGAGTGTCCAGTCAGTGTGTCTGTGCTGTATTAACCCCTCTTTCTCAGTGATAGATAGATACTTTATTGATCCCGTGAGGGAAATTGCAGTGCAACAGCAGCTTACAACACACACAACACAGCCACAGTGTAACAGTGTAACGAATTATATAATAATGGTACAATACATACAATACAATACAAGAGTTACTCACAGTCCGGACGCACAAGAACAAACTAGAACAGAACAGTACACAGAAAATCGTATCACACTCATATCACACATATGAATATAAATATAGATGTAACTATAGATATAAATATAAATGTATTGCACAGGTCCCTGGCATATATTGCACAAAATGTGGTTGTAAACGGGAAAAAGAAAAAGAAAAAGAAAGAGAACAGATGTAGCAGTAGATGTGTAGATGCGTTTAGTCCAGAAACAGGTCACTGTCGATGTTGCCTCTGCCAAGACGCAAGGTGGATGCGTTGTACAGTCTTATGGCAGACGGCAAGAATGACCTTCTGTAGCGCTCCCTGTCGCACCGTGGATGAATCAGTCTATTGCTGAACGTGCTCTTCATTCCTGCAAGCCTGTCATAGAGGGGATGGGAGAAGTTGTCCATGATGGCCTCTAGTTTGGACATCATTCTCCTCTCAGCCACTACCTCCAAGGAGTCCAGGTCAAACCCAATGGCAGAGCTTGCTCTCCTGATGAGCTTGTTCAGCCTCATCACAGCCTCAGTGCAGTGTTAATGTACTGGAGTGTCCAGTCAGTGTGTCTGGACTGTATTAACCCCTCTCTCTCAGTGCAGTGTTAATGTACTGTAGTGTCCAGTCAGTGTGTCTGTACTGTATTAACCCCTCTCTCTCAGTGCAGTGTTAATGTACTGGAGTATCTAGGCAGTCCTGGTAAGTAATAACCTGTCTCTCTTTCTCTCAGTGTATCATGTCATCTTTATCTACTGCGCTGTCCAAGGGAAGAGAGGATTCCGGTTCTTCTACCTGCCTTACTTTGAGAAGTGACATTTGAATTCTTAACCTTTGACCTCCAAGACATGTTTGAACTCTCACCTCTCTGTGACATCTTTGATGTTTGAAACACATCTTAACCATGGGTATTTTCAGTTTTTATGCATTTACATTTGTTCTGCATTGTGTCTATTTTGAACTGCAGAATAATAGTAAATTCAGATAATAGTAATTCGGGTTATCTTTTCCTCCTTCTCTGACACATCACTTTCACAGTAAAGTCTGGAGTGTCTCAGACTGCTCTGTTAGTGTCAATTGAGTATGATTATAATCTCACTTAATAACTAATCCAGCTAACAGTAAAGTCAGTCCAATACAGCCGGGAGTGTCTCAGACTGCAGTCAGTGTCACTGGGAGTCCAATTATAGTCCCAGTTAATAACTAATCAAGATCACAGTAAAGTCAGTCCAGTACAGCTTGGAGTGTCTCAGACTGCTGTCAGTGTCACTGGGTGTCTAATTATAATCCCAGTTAATAACTAATCAGTATTTTACCTAATTACTGTATTTCTACTTTTTCTTTTTGTTTTTGAATTTCCTGTTTTGATTTTAATATTGCAATGATTCATTCGGGTGTGTTATATAGCACAATCATGGGTTTTATCACTACAGTGGAAGAGAATGACTGGCTTCTTCCAGTGTCCCTGTTCATGAACTTGTTGTGTGATTCCTTAATGGCTCTGATGTACTGTGGAACAACCACTGAGTGTCTGTCTGTGGGAGTGACTGTCTGTCTGCTTGTTTGTGTCTCAGTGTGTCTGTCTGTCATTTACAGAGTGAAAACTTCATGTCTCTGTACCTGTGCCAAAATAAACTGAGGATGAAGCTGACAATAAAAAACAGAGAAAAATAAAAAACGATCTGTGTACGGGCTGTGACTTGCTTCTGTTCTGCTGGCCGGTTGTGATCTTGGCAGGCACCAGCAGAACTCAGGTTGGACGGGTTATGGTCCCCTGTGTGGACCTAGAAGCTGGTGAATGAAACCTTCAGATCTTTCTCAGAGTGAAGCTTTAAAAAACGTCCCCCTGCAACCCAGCGCGCTGTGAGGGGCTCTGTGCGTCAGTCTGGACCCTGCTGAGAAGACCAAAGCATGGAAGGGTGGATCCAGTAGAGGCAGCGGTCGAGAGGGTCTTGGATCTTGTTACAGGCTGGTCAGGTCCAGTAGAGCTCTCCCAGCGAACAGAACATGACATGGAGAAGTTCCTCAGTCTCTAGTGGCTCCCTGACGACCCCCATCAGGGCTGTCTCCTGGCTTCTTCATTGTCAACCTTACTGGTTTCACCGTTGATGGGTTTGGACCTTTGGTTCAGCACAGGTCTCTCACTTTCAAACGTTCCCATGTGGACAGTCCTGTCTCTCTCAACACCCGTCTCTCACTGTCGGAGGTTCAGTTCCATCTGTCCCCCTCAGTACCGGTGTCTCGCTTTCTGGCGTTCGGTTCTGTCTGTCCCTTTCAGTACCTGTCTCTTGGTGTCTGACCTTGAATTCTGACTGTTTCTGTCGGTACTGGTCTCTCGCTGTCAGGCCTTCGGTTCCTCCTTTACCTTGGCTTTGTCTGTTTGTTGACACCAGTCATCTCCAGAGCCAGTGTTTCGAGAATACCTCTGTGGCTGTAAGCTGAGTCCCCAGTCACCTGCTCCAGGACTGGCTCAGGAATTGCTATAGGCATTCAGTGAAGGCAAATGATGTTACAGACCCTTTTCAGTTGGAACAATGGGCTGAGTGCCCTCCTCTTGTATCTAACCTTTCTTATGGATCCCCCTGAGCATTCAAAATAAAAGTTGTGAGTCTGTGATGGTGATTCTTTACAGGTTGTTTCCTCTTGGACATAGGCTAAGCTGGAGCTTTGTTGGAGATTCCCGTGAGGACAGTTTTCCCTGGAGAACGAGCCATGCTGGAGATTCCTGTGAGGACAGTTGTCCCTGGAGAACGAGAAGTGCTGGAGATTCCCGAGAGGACAGTTTTCCCTGGAGAACGAGAAGTGCTGGAGATTCCCGAGAGGACAGTTGTCCCTGGAGAACGGGCCGTGCTGGAGATTCCCGAGAGGACAGTTGTCCCTGGAGAACGGGCCGTGCTGGAGATTCCCGAGAGGACAGTTTTCCCTGGAGAATGAGCTGTGCTGGAGATTCCCGTGAGGACAGTTTTCCCTGGAGATCTAGAAGTGCTGGAGATTCCTGAGAGGACAGTTTTCCCTGGAGAACGAGTCGTGCTGGAGATACCCCGAGAGGACAGTTTTCCCTGGAGAATGAGAAGTGCTGGAGATTCCCGAGAGGACAGTTGTCCCTGGAGAACGAGAAGTGCTGGAGATTCCCGTGAGGACAGTTTTCCCTGGAGAATGAGCCGTGCTGGAGATTCCCGAGAGGACAGTTTTCCCTGGAGAACGAGCTGTGCTGGAGATTCCCGAGAGGACAGTTTTCCCTGGAGAACGAGAAGTGCTGGAGATTCCCGAGAGGACAGTTTTCCCTGGAGAACGAGAAGTGCTGGAGATTCCCGAGAGGACAGTTTTCCCTGGAGAACGAGAAGTGCTGGAGATTCCTGAGAGGACAGTTTTCCCTGGAGAACGAGCCGTGCTGGAGATTCCCGAGAGGACAGTTTTCCCTGGAGAACGAGAAGTGCTGGAGATTCCTGAGGCGACAGTTTTCCCTGGAGAACGAGCCGTGCTGGAGATTCCCGAGAGGACAGTTGTCCCTGAAGAACGAGAAGTGCTGGAGATTCCCGAGAGGACAGTTTTCCCTGGAGAATAAGCCGTGCTGGAGATTCCCGAGAGGACAGTTTTCCCTGGAGAACGGGCCATGCTGGAGATTCCCGTGAGGACAGTTTTCCCTGGAGAACGAGCCATGCTGGAGATTCCCGAGAGGACAGTTTTCCCTGGAGAACGAGCCGTGCTGGAGATTCCCAAGAGGACAGTTTTCCCTGGAGAACGAGAAGTGCTGGAGATTCCCGAGAGGATAGTTGTTCCTGGAGAACGGGCCGTGCTGGAGATTCCCGAGAGGACAGTTTTCCCTGGAGAACGGGCCGTGCTGGAGATTCCTGTGAGGACAGTTTTCCCTGGAGAACGGGCCGTGCTGGAGATTCCTGTGAGGACAGTTTTCCCTGGAGAACAAGAAGTGCTGGAGGTTCCCGAGAGGACAGTTATCCCTGAAGAACGAGCCATGCTGGAGATTCCCGAGAGGAGTTGAATTAAGCCAACAATGCAGTTACAGCTGGACAACCCCAATATCAGTAATCTAGCTAGTGCTTCAGTTAAAAATTACACCAGGATGATTTTGAGCTACATGGGACTAGAGGTGACTCATACGCCTGGAGGTCTTGCACAAAACAATCATTTCATAATGTGAAATAATTTGTTTTACTCAATAATTCTAAGAGGGTCTCCGGCATTGAATAGCAACGTAATACAGACTAAGACCCCACAGTAAAGTACTACATTCGAACACCTCACAGTAAAGTACTGCAGTCTAACACCTCACAGTAAAGTACTGCAGTCTAACAAGCCACAATAAAGTACTGCAGTCTAACACCCCACAGTAAAGTACTGCAGTCTAACAACCCACAATAAAGTACTGCAGTCTAACACCCCACAGTAAAGTACTGCAGTCTAATACCCCACAGTAAAGTACTGCAGTCTAACACCCCACAGTAAAGTACTGCAGTCTAATACCCCACAGTAAAGTACTGCAGTCTAACACCCCACAGTAAAGTACTGCAGTCTAATACCCCACAGTAAAGTACTGCAGTCTAACACCCCACAGTAAAGTAGAGTAGTCTAATACCTCATAGTAAAGTACTGCAGTCTAATACCCCACAGTAAAGTACTCTAATCTAATACTGTACGTTGTAATATGTCTTGTGTTATAAGAGGAAAAGTACTGAGAAAGTAAAGAGCTGAACCCTGGATATATTTTAATGGAGCTGCTGACAGAGATAAAGACACATGTGTTGAGGTGATTCTAAGAGGTGGGGGTTGATAATGACAGTTGAAGTCAGTTTAAGAAATGTTTGAAGACACCTGGTTAGTGCTGATTGACTGAGAAATAGTAGAAGATTTCAGATACACTAAATACAGTACATTAACACTGCACTGAGAGAGAGAGAGGGGTTAATACAGCACAGACACACTGACTGGACACTCCAGTACATTAACACTGCACTGAGAGAGAGGGTTTAATACAGTACAGACACACTGACTGGACACTACAGGACATTAACACTGCACTGAGAGAGAGGGGTTAATACAGTCCAGACACACTGACTGGACACTCCAGTACATTAACACTGCACTGAGAGAGAGGGGTTAATACAGTCCAGACACACTGACTGGACACTACAGGACATTAACACTGCACTGAGAGAGAGGGGTTAATACAGTACAGACACACTGACTGGACACTCCAGTACATTAACACTGTACTGAGAGAGAGGGGTTAATACAGTATAGACACACTGACTGGACACTCCAGTACATTAACACTGCACTGAGAGAGAGGGGTTAATACAGTCCAGACACACTGACTGGACACTCCAGTACATTAACACTGCACTGAGAGAGAGGGGTTAATACAGTCCAGACACACTGACTGGACACTCCAGTACATTAACACTGCACTGAGAGAGAGGGGTTAATACAGTACAGACTCACTGACTTGAAACTATAGTAAGACAAGGGGCTGTAGACACACTAGTTTAAAAATTATAAGATATAACATAATACAGACAAACTAGTGTATAATATATAATATGAACATACTGTGGCACACTGTGTTGTGTGTCAGTGTGTGTTGTCTATCAGTGTGTGAGTTGCTTTTTGTCAGTGTGTGTTGTCTGTCAGTTTGTGAGCTGCTGCGTGCCAGTGTGTGTCTGTCAGTTTGTGAGTTGCTGTGTGTGTTGTGTGTCAGTGTGTCAGTTGCTGTGTGACAGTGTGTGTTGTCTGTCAGTTTGTGAGTTGCTGTGTGTCAGTGTGTTGTCTGCCAGTTTGTGAGTTGCTGTGTGTGTTGTGTGTCAATGTGTGTTGTGTGTCAGTGTGTGAGTAGCTGTGTGTCACTGTGTGTTGTCTGTCAGTTTGTGAGTCGCTGTGTGACAGTGTGTGTTGTCTGTTTGTTTGTGAGTTGCTGTGTGTGTTGTCTCTTGGTGTAGAGTTTCAGAGACAGCAGCTGCTATGTGAAGACCTGTGTGTCTATTTTGGGATTCCTGCCTGGTCTCTGTGACCTTTATTATCACAGAGGGAGAGAGAGGAGCACACTGGCGATGTGGCACTGAGAGAGCGTCTGGAAACAGAGGGAGGAATCGCTGAAGGAGTCAGACAGAGACCCGGAGGCTGAGGTTTCTTGCTTTCAGAGTAGCCTGCACTATTCACAGTGTGTATTAATTAGTCAGTTAATGAATTGCGATTTGAAAATGGACTCACCAGGTGTGGACAGAGACACAAGGGACCCTACAGCACCTGCTCGGGAGGATTCAGAGAGCTTGGAACTGACCAACCAGTCTGAAGAGAACCGGGACAAGGTCACTTATCTTTATTGTCACCTTCATCATCCTCACCATTCGTATTATGCTGTGTATGTTGTCATTATAATCTGTCTGTCTCTGTGTTGTTCTCCACACAGGAGGAAAGTGGAGCTGGAGAAGGAGGTGTATCCATAGAGCTGGAAGATGGGGATGTGGTCGTGAGAGGAGCTTCTTCTGAAGACAAAGAGGAGGTTGAGGAGTCCCCAGAAGAAACGGTGTCCCTAGGAGGAGAAGGTGAGGCTGTGAATAGCCAAGACTCTGAAGAACACGTGGATGAAAAAGAGGAAGGGATCTGCACACCGGAGCGTGAGTCTAGTGTCCATCAAGATCTGCCTTCCTCACATGAGCACAGTGCCAGTGAGGGCAAGGTGACGCCCACAGCAGACACAGCCATGAGCGCGGCCAGCGGAGGGAGTGAGACTCCAGAAGAAGGGAAGGTACCTTCGGAGCGGGTGGCCACGCCCACTTCAGACTCAGCCGTGGCTTCGGTCAATGGAAGGGGCGTGACTCAAGACGAAGAGGAGGTACCCTGTGAGCTCAAGACCACGCCTACATCAGACACAGATGGGGTCTCAGTCAGTGGAGGGGGTGTGGCTCAGGTGGAAGGGGAAGTACCCCCGGAGGACATGGCGACGCCTACAACAGACACGGCTGTGGCTTCGGTCAGAGGCAAGGGCGGGGTTATGGATGAAAAGGAGGTACCCTTGGAGCACATGGCCACTCCTACAACAGACACAGCTGTGGCTTCGGTCAGTGGAAAGGGTGGGGTTACGGATGAAGGGGAGGTGCCCTCGGAGCACATGGCCACTCCTACAACAGACACGGCTGTGGCTTCGGTCAGTGGAAAGGGTGGGGTTACGGATGAAGGGGAGGTACCCTCAGAGCACATGGCCACTCCTACAACAGACACAGCTGTGGCTTCGGTCAGTGGAAAGGGTGGGGTTACGGATGAAGGGGAGGTACCCTCAGAGCACATGGCCACTCCTACAACAGACACAGCTGTGGCTTCGGTCAGTGGAAAGGGCGGGGTTACGGATGAAGGGGAGGTACCCTCGGAGCACATCGCCACTCCTACAACAGACACAGCTGTGGCTTCGGTCAGTGGAAAGGGTGGGGTTACGGATGAAGGGGAGGTACCCTCAGAGCACATGGCCACTCCTACAACAGACACAGCTGTGGCTTCGGTCAGTGGAAAGGGTGGGGTTACGGATGAAGGGGAGGTGCCCTCGGAGCACATCGCCACTCCTACAACAGACACGGTTGTGGCTTCGGTCAGTGGAAAGGGCGGGGTTACGGATGAAGGGGAAGTGCCCCCGGAGGACATGGCGATGCCTACAACAGACACGGCTGTGGCTTCGGTCAGTGGAAAGGGTGGGGTTACGGATGAAGGGGAGGTACCCTCAGAGCACATGGCCACTCCTACAACAGACACAGCTGTGGCTTCGGTCAGTGGAAAGGGTGGGGTTACGGATGAAGGGGAGGTACCCTCGGAGCACATGGCCACTCCTACAACAGACACGGTTGTGGCTTCGGTCAGTGGAAAGGGCAGGGCTCCGGAGAAAGGCGACACTGCAGGACAGCAGGGGGCCAGACGTGTCGCTGAAGAAGAGAAGCATGCTGGGAACAGGGGGGAGGGGCCAAGGAAGAAGAAGAGTGCGCCCATCACCCCAAAGTCTTCCAGCTCCCCAAGCTCTGTCTCACTCCCTCGCTCCAGAACAGCCCCTCGATCCTCTGCGGGAGGGACGAAGAAGGACATCCTGGCCAAGTTCCAGCAGAGCTGCCCCGAGTGAGTCTGTCTGACTGTGCCACTGTGCTTGGATCCTGTAGGGCCTGTTGTGTGTGAGCAGCTGTCTGATCACTGAGGACTGACTGCTCTCAGGGCAGCATTCATGTACTGTCTCCGTACCCTTTACACTGACTACACGCACATGAGCATGTAGTAACTACTGCACTAATACATACCCAGCAATCAAGCCATTCTTACAAAGGAGGAGTACCTGTATCAATATAAGACGTGTCAGTGTCTGAGTGTGTCATTGTGTCAGAATGGCAGTGTGTCTCAGAGTGTATTAGTGTGTCTCAGTGTGCCCCAGTGTGTCTCAGAGTGTATCAGTGTGTCAGTGTTTCTCAGAGTGTCAGTGTGTCTGAAGCTGGAGTCAGTGTGTCAGTGTCAGTGTGTCTGGAGCTGGTGTCAGTGTGTCACTGTCTCAGTGTGTCTTGGGACAGTAACTTGTCAGTGGGTCAGTGCACTGTCCCTGTGCCAAGTCACCTCACGAGCCACAGGAGGAGGGGCTGGCCTGTTGCTTTAGTGGGTCAGTAAGATTGGGAGTTGTTGCGATTCTGGCAGGTGTGGGAATTCTGGGATTTAGATTTGTAAATTTGGTTTCTCTAATCCCAGAGTATCTGTCACAGTGCAGTAGAAAGTGTACCTCTGTCTCTGTTTCTCCTCGCTGGCAGTGGGAGCACAGCCTGTCCTCTCTGGACAGCCGGGTCTGTCTGTGTCTAGTTTCTATGGCCAGGCTGTGTCACTGAGCCTGTCCTCTCTGGACAGCCAGGTCTGTCTGAGTCTAGTTTCTGTGTCCAGGCTGTGGTCACTGAGCCTGTCCTCTCTGGACAGCCAGGTCTGCCTGTGTCCAGTTTCTATGGCCAGGCTGTGGTCACTGAGCCTGTCCTCTCTGGGCAGCCAGGTCTGCCTGTGTCCAGTGTCTGTGTCCAGGCTGTGGTCACTGAGCCTGTCCTCTCTGGACAGCCAGGTCTGCCTGTGTCGCCCAGTTTCTATGGCCAGGCTGTGGTCACTGAGCCTGTACTTCGTCAGGGTCTGTTTCTTTTCCCTCTTTCTTATCTTGGTCAAATATTGGGCTAGTGTGTATTGTCTGTTTAGGTTTCTGTAGCATTCCAGTTTATGTTGTGTTTGTGTGTGTCCCAGTGTGTGAGATATTGCTGTTTGATCTGTGCTGTGATGTGGTTGAGTCTGAGTTGTGGTGCTCTAGCAGTGCTGTCCGGAGGCTGGCTGGTGTCGGTATGGCTCGGCCAGTGAGCCTCAGGGCCAGCTGGCTCTGGGGGCTCTGTTTTGGGCTCAGCTCTTGGCTCAGCAGGGCCTTGTGATTTTGGTCGCTGTTTTTTTAGGTGTAGCCAATACTTTATTACTCTCTTCTGTATGTTTATCAATAATGGGTATTGGCCTAATTCAGCCCTGCACGCACTGTTAGGAGTTTTATTCTGCACGTGGAGGATGTTTCCTCTCCCTCTCTGGTCTGACACCTGCCTGCCCCCTCCTGGCAGATCAGAGCACTGCAGCACAGCGTCCACTTGCATTGGACTCAAGGTTGTCAGGAAGCTGACGTTTCTGAGGAGTGAAATGCTGTTGAAAGGGAGCTTCCGAAAAGACAGCAGCTCTAGAACACCATTCCTCATGGGCCATCCTGGGCTTTAGATTACTGGGTTTTAGATGATTGCTATTTGTCCTGTTCAATGTCATCAGCATTTCCGGAGTGCACCATACGCATTATTCTCTCTCTCTGTTTCTCACTCAGGGGGCCTGTTATCCCCAACTTCAAAGTTCAGAGGTCGCGCAGGGCAGGTGTGTCTGACGGGTCATCTGTGAAACAGCGCCTCCTGCAGTGGTGCCGCAAGAGGACCGCGGGATACCCGGTAATAATAACAAGAGTAACGAGTTGTATGAGCAGAGTGCCAGGCAGCGGACACTTTACTACAGTGTACACGGTTCTTCGTAGCCAGACTTCATCAGAACAGGACAATATATGGGGGTGCTGTCAGGGCTCTGGACTGCAGGGCTGTGGAGCATGTGGCACCCTGTATCTTGTCTGAACCCCTCTCTGGGCTGGATCCTCCCTAAAGATCACAACCCCCCTAGTGCAGCAGTTCCTCTCTGCTGCCCTGATCTGTGTGCAGTGGGGCTGCTGTGTGTCACTTCACTGGGTGAAGTCCAGTACTCCAGATCACCCACAACCCCCCTGATCTGTGCGTAGAGGGGCTGTACTACAAGGGGAGGAAGTGGTTGCTAGGTATGACTGTTTATATTTAAGAATGTGCAGTATGTGTGGCAGCTCAGCCATGCTGGTGTCTCTCCTCTCAGGGAGTGTCCATAGAGAACTACTCCTCCTCCTGGTCTGATGGGCTGGCGTTCTGTGCTCTTGTCCACCACTTCTTCCCTCACGCCTTTGACTTCTCTTCTCTGAGGGCTGAGGACAGAGAGAGAAACTTCAGCCTGGCCTTTACCACTGCAGAGTGAGTCTGCCTTCCAGGCTCTCTGTGTGATGACCTGCCTCTACATTGACAGTATCTGTGTGATGACCTGTCTGTCTCTGCACTGACAGTCTCCATGTGATGGCCTGTCTGTCTCTTCACTGCCAGTGTCTGTGTGATGACCGGTCTTTCTATTCACTGCCAGTGCTAGTGTGATGACCTGTCTGTGTGATGTCCTGTCTGTGTCTTCACTGCCAGTCTCTGTGTGATGACCTGCTTGTCTCTTCACTGCCAGTCTCTGTGTGATGACCGGTCTGTCTATTCACTGCCAGTGCTTGTGTGACTACCTGTCTGTGTGATGACCGGTCTGTGTCTTCACTGCCAGTCAGTCTCCATGTGATGACCTGTCTGTCTCTTCACTGCCAGTCTCTGTGTGATGACCAGTCTGTCTCTTCACTGCCAGTCTCTGTGTGATGACTGGTCTGTCTCTTCACTTCCAGTCTCTGTGTGATGACCTGTCTGTCTCTTCACTGCCAGTCTTTGTGTGATGACCAGTCTGTCTCTTCACTGCCAGTCTCTGTGTGATGACCGGTCCGTCTCTTCACTGCCAGTCTCTGTGTGATGACTGGTCTGTCTCTTCACTGCCAGTCTCTGTGTGATGACTGGTCTGTCTCTTCACTGCCAGTCTCTGTGTGCTGATGACCGGTCTGTCTCTTCACTGCCAGCCTCTGTGTGAAGACCGGTCTGTCTCTTCACTGCCAGTCTCTGTGTGATGATGACCTGTCTGTCTCTTCACTGACAGTCTGTGTTTCTCAGGCAGGAGGCTGGCTGCGATCAGCTGCTGGATGTGACAGACATGCTTCTGATGGGAAACAGACCTGACCCCCTGTGTGTCTTCACATACTTACAGTCACTGTACAACCAGTGTACAAGAGCAGAGAGGGAGAGGAGGGAGAAGGACTCAGCGAGAGAAGGAGAGACTGCAGGAAACACCAAGGAAGATAAGGAGGAGGGGAGAGGAGAGAGTAACACAGAGTCCGGAGAGACCACAGGACAGAGAGAGGGAGAGGGACAGGAGGGCGGGACAGAGAGGGAGACAGGGGGCGAGACAGAGGGACAAGAGAGTAGCACAGGGAGGAGAGACAGGGAGACAGAGACAGGAGACTGTGACACAGGAGACAGAGGGAGAGAAGACTAACAGAGAGAGGAGAGACAGTGGGACAGAGAGAGGAGACAGAGGGAGAGGAGACTAACAGAGAGTGGACAGACAGTGGGACAGAGACAGGAGACTGTGACATAGGAGACAGAGGGAGAGGAGACTAACAGAGAGAGGAGATACAGTGGGTCAGAGACAGGAGACTGTGACGTAGGAAACAGAGGAAGAGGAGACTAACAGAGAGTGGACAGACAGTGGGACAGAGACAGGAGACAGTGACACAGGAGACAGAGGGAGAGGAGAGAGCAGCAGAGGGAGGAAAGACAGGGTACACACAAAAACGAGGAAGGTAACTAATGAGAAGAGACTCTTAAGCCTAAAATGTGTGGCAGTTTAGTAGCTGAGTAAGTGAATCTCACTTGCCTGGCTTGGAAGATGTTTCATACACCCACACCTCTTTGTGTAAAGATACATTTCCTATTCTCCATATAAATGAATTCCTTTCTAGTTTCATTTGTGACCCTGTGTCTTTGTTTCAGAACTCCGGGTTATTCATATTGGTCCCTTACAATCTTATATTCTTCAATTAAAATCTCCTCTCACCCTCTGTTCTGGACTAAAGAGCTTTAACTTCTTTAACCTGAGATCAGGTCTGCCGACTGAAACTGAGTCCAATGATCTGAAAGAGATGTAGGTGTTGCGAAGCTGGAACTTGATTTAAAACCCACAGTTGTGCAGTGGATAGGATTGCTGCCTTGCAGACCTGGGGCCCTGGGTTTGATTCCTGGGGTGATGTTTGTGTGGAGTTTGTATGTTCTCCCTGTGGGTTTTCTCTGGGTGCTCCAGTTTCGTCGCACAGTCCAAAGACATGCTGGTGGATGAATGGGCTACTGGGACAACTGGCCCTGGTGTGAGTGTGTGTGTGGCACATTGCTTGCTGGGATAGGCTCTGGCTCCCCCACAACCCTGAATTGGATGAAGCAGCTAGAAGATGGATGGGTAGACTTGTTTATAGAAACGCAAGTATTCTGGAGTATTCTGTTTGTTGTTTATTGCTTCCCCACATAAAAAACACGGTCTCAAATATGGCAGTCCATTTAGTCTGTTTGGTGGTTGAGGATGTCATCCTGGTGTTTCTTGAAAGAAGCCAGGGTATTGGCTACAACACCACTTGTCCCACACTCCCACCACTCTTTTTGTTTAAATACAGGACTTAACTCCCTTCAGACTAAAGAGACTGAGTTCCTGCAGCCTTTCAGTGTGGGAAGCTCCCTTCAGACTTGAGAGACTCAGTTCCTTCAGCCTGTCAGTGTGGGACACTCCCTTCAGACTAAAGAGACTGAGTTCCTTCAGCCTGTCAGTGTGGGAAACTCCCTTCAGACTAAAGAGACTCAGTTCCTTCTGTCTGTTAGTGTGGGACACTCATGTTGCCCATGTCTGGACTGACTCCAGATAACAATATCTTGGGTATAACATGGTCACTAAAATTGTACACAGTATTGTAAATGACACTTTACTACTGTGCTACACAGTTTCAGCACAATGCTTTTGTCTTCTGTGACCACATCACATTGAGACCGAGCTGTCTGAGTCTTGAAAGATGAGTTGAGTGGGATTGGGAGAGAAAGAAAGAGACATTCTGAAAGTGAAAGCCCCAGGGAGACAGGAATGCCCGCTCCCTCAGTCACTCTGTGTGTTTGATCAGAGTCTCTGCCAGTTCCAGACTCCTGATTTCTTGTAACAGTGCCGCACGGCTCCAAGACAAACAGCACCAATCCTGGACTCTGTCCTCACTGTGAGCGCATTGCCCTCCTCATGTCTGTGGTGAAACTCATGTCCTACTGCTTTCTGGTGTCAACAGTGAAACTCACATCCTCCTCTGTCTCACTGTGTCTTTCTCCTCTGTCTCACAGTGTCCTTCTCCTGCTCTGTCTCACTGTGCCCTTCTCCTGTGTCTCACTGTGTCCTTCTCCTCCTCTGTCTCACAGTGTCCTTCTCCTCTGTCTCACTGCGTCCTTCTCCTCTGTCTCACTGTGTCTTTCTCCTGTGTCTCACTGTGTCCTTCTCCTCTGTCTCACTGTGTCCTTCTCCTCTGTCTCACTGCGTCCTTCTCCTCTGTCTCACTGTGCCCTGCGCCTTCTCAACTGACCTCCCTTGAGGTCTCTTTGCTGTTTGTAGTGCCACCCATCTCCTGTAGGGCTTGTGTCTTCCCTTTTACACCTGATGCACCTCTGTGCAGTGCAGTGTATTAGAAAGAGGTTAAATGCCATCAGCCAATGATCTTGCAGATCTTAAAGACTCTTACAGACCTCAGCATTCAAAAATATTTGGACAGCGAAGTCAAAACTATTATGTTTGTTTTATAGCCAAAGTATATATTCACTAGCAAATAATACTTTGTGTCTAAATGAGGGATTTCATGTCATCATATGTATTGTTACACATAGACATTAGGTCTATGTCACCATTTATAATATTTAGAAAAGCAAGATCTTGCCTAATCAGCTTGTTGGAAGTCTTAGATAAAGCACTAATGGATACTTAAAATACATCTGGTGATCTGGTGTATTTCTTTTCTCAGAAGGCTCAATGATACAATTAGTGGAGTCCCACAGGCCTGTGTGCTGGGACCACTGCTCTTTATATCAGTAATATAATTAGTGGTGTAGTTAGGGGTCTGTACTAACTACTAACAACCAAATAGGCTGGCTAATTGGCTCCTATCTTATTCCACCATTCTTATTTCATGGCTAGTTACCGAGTGACCACTGATTATATAAACCATACCACTGTAGTGTACCTGACAGCCAGTGTCTTGGAAATCACAGGGTTCTTTTTTTGAATTGTTGCAGCTATTTCTGATTTTGTTTGATTTCATGCTAGGAGCCCCATAGAGAGCAAATAAAGAAAAGCCGTGGTCCCAGTACCGACCCCTGTGGTTTCCCACTTATTATATCACTGCTAGAATTCAGATGAGCAGGGGTCTCAGTACAGACCCCTGTAGCACTCCACTTACATCATCACATCCTTGATTTTATTAGTTGGTCCCAGAAGTTCATCCCTATGACTCCACATCCCACCAGCCTTGGTGTAAACTGCCTCCTGTTCACAGCTTTAAATGCTCTTCCCTTTGTATAATAATCACACTTCTCATTGATAAAGCACCTTTCCAAACCCAAGGACACTGTAGACGGTGATAAAGAAGGAAAAGCGAAAAAATAAAACACGAGAAAGAGTCTCCAGGAGGGAGTGTAAACATGGAGCCAGATTGTTTAGAGCCTGGAAGGTCAATAACAGGATCTAATATTCAATACTTGACTTAACAGGCAGCCGATGGAGAGACTTCAGTGGAGGAGTGATATGCTGCCAGTGTGCGCTAGAAGTCTAACTGTAGAGTTTTGGACATACTGCAACATACTGCAACAGAGTTGGAGAAATCAAGCCTCGATGTTATAAAGGCATGAATCAGGCACTCAGCATCAGACACTGATGGAAATAATGAGGTCAGTATTTCTAAAGTGAAAAAAAAGACGTCTTAATTGAATTTTTCACAGAAGGCTCAAAAGACAGGACAGGATCAAGTGTGACTCCCAGATTCCAGAATACAGTTGACGTATAATAATAATAATTGCTTACACTTATATAGCGCTTTTCTGGACACTCCACTCAAAGCGCTTTACAGGTAATGGGGACTCTCCTCCACCACCACCAGTGTGCAGCCCCACCTGGATGATGCGATGGCTGCCATAGTGCACCAGAACGCTCACCACACACCAGCTCTCAGTGGGGAGGAGAGCAGAGTGATGAAGCCAATTCATAGATGGGGATTATTAGGAGGCCATGATTGGTAAGGGCCAATGGGAAATTTGGCCAGGACACCAGGGTTACACCTCTACTCTTTTAGAGAAACACCCTGGGATTTTTAATGACCACAGAGAGTCAGGACCTTGGTTTTACATTTCATCCGAAAGACGGCGCCTGTTTACACTATAGTGTCCCCGTCACTATACTGGGGCATTAGGACCCACATGGACTGGAGGGTGAGCGCCCCCTGCTGGCCCCACTAACACCTCTTCCAGCAGCAACCTTAGTTTTTCCCAGGAGTCTCCCATCCAGGTACTGACCAGGCTCACACCTGCTGAGCTTCAGACTGACAACTGGGTTGCCAGTTGTGAGTTGCAGAGTGATATGGTTGCTGGCTGTAT
Source organism: Atractosteus spatula (assembly GCF_055471065.1). Lineage (NCBI taxonomy): Eukaryota > Metazoa > Chordata > Actinopteri > Semionotiformes > Lepisosteidae > Atractosteus > Atractosteus spatula. The sequence goes on along the minus strand of NC_142711.1, from coordinate 16,504,626 downwards.
GAATGGGGAAGCCATCCACCATTATTGTTCCAGCTGACATTAGCGGCCCACCAGTAAAATTTCTGTTTTTTGCTTCAAGGAATTTGATGTCAACCAGGGCTTGATGTTATGCAGACAAGAGATCAGAGTATGGAGACTCTATGGGACTCATAGCGTCATCCCGGAATATAAGAAACCTAAATGCTGGATGAATGGGAAACCTGCAGGAAGCACGCAGGGAATAGCCCAGAGCTGCGAGTTACTGGAACAGGGCTGAGTGGGGGAACACACACTCCGCAGGGGACACGCAGGCTGCCTGTGTGACCGTCACGGTTCCGCACAGGCTTGTTCCTTGTTCCTGCAAAAAGAGATTCGCAGGTGTTCGTTATATGTCTGACTGCGAACCACTAGGCTGCATTTTTTTGCTAAAGGCTTCCAGACACCATCCAGTTAGTTTCAAAGAGTCAAGTTCAGGTGAACACTGTACCGTAGAGAGGAGCACCTGAAGGAAGCTGAGTGAGTTTTAATGGGGACGAGTTTATCTAACGTATTGGTCAACGCAATGTTCAAATTAGTGACAGCTGTTGAAGATTACCAGTCTTGAACAAGTGGAGGACTAAGGATTCAAGGAATCACGGTGGTTCACAGATTTCAGATTTCCAAAACAAACTGTGTGTTTACATATCACTGAAGAAAGAGGGATACAGACATGAGATTACACATCACTATGATCAGAAATGTCTTCTTCGAGGTCATGAAGATTATGAATGTTTGAGACATTCTGGCCAGGAGCACAGCCCAGGTCAAGGGTGTGACCACAGATGTTGGGGGGGGGGGACGTTTACCAGTTGAGTCAGATCAAAACAGTCTGAAGTGGATAAAAATTCAGAATCAACATGAATATTAAAATCACCAAGCTTTAATATTGGACAGGTCATAGTAGTTAATGGAGGGATTTGGAAAAGGTAGATCTTGCCAGAGCAATCTCTTAGAGATCTTTGAATAAGCAACAGCAGTAGATGACACACACAAAATAAGGCGTATTTAGATTTTCATAAGGCTTTTGATACAATTTCTCATAAATGATTAATTCTCAAATTGCACGTAGGCATTCAGGGAAACTCAAGTATTTGAGTTGAGACTGAGAATTCGTTTTTAAATAAAAAAATATTCAAATCCAAAGCTGAGATATCTTTACTGTGAAGGAGTCCACAGCAAGAGATTGAACTACAACCAAGTCCCTGACCCCACTGCCCAAATACCGAATGGGCCATTATTTCTGATTGTTACTGTTTAACATTCCAGACTCACACCGACAGGCTGCAGGAACTTATTCTCTTTAGTCTGGAAAGAAGAAGACTATAAGGAGACCTGATACAAGTGTTCAGAATCCTCAAAGGCACAGCCAGCATCAATCCAGCAGACATCTTCAGTATCTACAGCATTTAAAACAAGAGGACAACAGGAGACACCTCTTTACACAAAGGGTTGTGGGAGACTAGATAGTTCCTAGAAACAGTTGGACTCTTGTTTGTAACAATTTATTTTGTCATGTGGTTGCTGTTTAAAGACAATAGTATAGAATTTTATCAAACATCTGAGACAGTCTCTGCTTCTTCAGGGTACATTAGAGGAGGGGACTGTAAATATTAGCAGAAGCTACTTGTTTGTGTTTTGTGAGCAACAGTATTAATTATTACCTTGCTGGTTAACATTTTAACCCTCCCTTCCCTCTCCCTCTCTCCCAATCATCTCTGTTAGGCCTGAAGAGCTGTATCGACCAATCAGGATCGAGAGAGAAAGAGATGGCATTTCTCACAGAAACACAGTCAGACAGTCTGAGAGTCAACACTGACGAGCACTGAGAGAGAGGTAAGTCTGAAAGAGAAAAAGGCTCAATGACCACAGCCTAGATATAGAAACTGGACATAGACAGACCTGACTGTCCAGAAAGGACAGACTCAGCAATGACAGCCTGAACTTCAAACTGGAGATAGGCAGGCCTGACTGTCCAGAGGGGTAGTCTCACTCTCTCACTCCGGCACAAGTGACCACAGCCTGGACATAGAAACTGGACACAGACAGACCTGACTGTCCAGAGAGGACAAGCTCAGTGACCACAGGCTGGACTAGAAACTGGGCGACACAGGTAGACCTCACTGTCCAGAGAGGACAGGCTGTGCTCCCACTACCAGCAAAAGAAAACACTGGGAGAGATCTACTGCATTGTGAGAAATACTCTCGGATTAGACAAATATTATTCCTGAAAAATAATAAATCTAATCCCAGAATTTCCACATCTCCCAGCGACTTCCAAACATGCTGGTGGAGGAATCACAATAGAGCTGCAGCCCAGTATGTGATCTCCTGTCACAGCCTGAGGAACAGAGAGTGAGCCTGACTCTCAACAATGTTCTCCTATTTTTGTAATTGTGTAGATATGCCAGTGAAACTCTTGAGTCTGAGTTTGAGAGACAGACACAGGCTGAGTGTCAGGGACAGACAGAGGGGAAGATGGAGGGCGCTGGTTTCTTCGTTACACTAATACTGACTAATTATCCTAGACTCTTCTTTATTTCTCAAGCCTGTGTTTTAGCAGGATTTGTAAAAGTAATTGGCGTGGAGCCCAGGAGAGGTCGCTGCTCCTGTCTGCTCCTGCCTGTATTTCACTCTCTCCTCATTCCTCTGTCTTTAGACATGAGGACATTGTGGATCTTGAGCGTCTTCACACTTCTGCTGCTTGCCGAGGTAACAACTCGCTGTCATTGTATCACACCGTTGCATTGTCACATTGTCACACTGCTGCATTGTCACAGTCTCCCATTGTCACATTGTCACATTGTTACAGTATCACAGTCACATTTTCTCATTCTCACATTGCTACAGTGTCACATTGTCACACTGCTCCATTGTCACAGTCTCCCATTGTCACATTGTCACATTGTTACAGTATCACATTGTCACATTTTCTCATTCTCACATTGCTACAGTGTCACATTGTCACACATTGTGTGCTGCATTGTCACATTGTGTGCTGCATTGTCACATTGTCACACTGCTCCATTGTCACAGTCTCCCATTGTTGCATTGTCACATTGTTACAGTATCACATTGTCACATTTTCTCATTCTCACATTGCTACAGTGTCACATTGTCACACTGCTGCATTGTCACAGTCTCCGAGTGTCTCATTGTCACATTGTTATAGTGTCACATTGTCACAGTTTCAAATTGTCACGCTGTAACAGTGTCACATTGTCACATTCTCACATTGCTTCAGTGTCACACTGTTGCATTGTCAGTCACAGTCTCCCAGTGTCGCATTGTCACAGTTTCACATTGTCACATTTTCTCATTCTCACATTGCTATAGTGTCACATTCTCACACTATCATATTGTCTCCGTCTCCCAGTGTCACACTATCCCATTGTCACAGTGTCACACTGTCTCTGTCACACCCTCTACAGCTGGAGGGCGCTCCTGCTCTGTCCTGTTCCTAGTTTCCCTCTGCTGTTCTTGTTCTTCCGGTGTGTCTTGTTGTCTGGGGTTTTATATTTCCGGGTCTCCCTATCCTCCTGGCTCAGCATTGGGATCGGTTGTCGAGAGGCTCGCCTCACCAGGTCACCTCATGTCCACTACCTGAGGGCTTACGTCTCGTTCCGACTCCACCCGATACCTTGAGCCCGGACTGAACCCCCATGTTTGCTCTGTTCCTGCCGCTACGCATACGGTCCTCCTGTCTCGCCGGTCTCTCTCCACGGCTAGCCCCTGACTTCCATAACAGTCTCCCTGTCTCATCTGCAGAAAAGCTGCACTCTTCCATATATCTCACCCCCATCCTATGTCTGTCTCACTCCAGTCCCATGTGTTCTCTGTGTGTCTGTCTCACTCCAGGCTCAGGTGTCCTCTTTGTGTCTGTCTCACTCCATGCTCAGGTGTCCTCTGTGTGTCTCTCACTCCAGCCCCAGGTGTCATCTAAGTGTCTCACTCCCAGTCCCAGGTGTCCTCTGTGTGTCTCACTCACAGCTCCAGGTATTCAGCGTGTGTCAGTCAAAGTGGTGGAGGTGGTGCTTGAACACTGTAGGCTTGCAGACATGCCTATCCCCTGTTGTCACTGCTCTCCTGTCCCTAGAGAATTTCATCGACAATAATCCTATAGCATAGCTTAGACTCTGGACAGGGACTCCAAGAGCTGCTACAAGAGTCTTCCCACCTGATCTGGTCAAGCCCCAGATGCTGAGGGGATGGGAGGTAATAGCAGTGATGGACCAGCAGGTGGTGCTCTTCCCCCTGGACCCCAATGTCCGAACCACCTCTCCAGTATGCTGGTGAGGGAGGTGACGTGGAACTGAGGTTGTGAGCACTTGACCACCCATGTCTCTTTGTGAAAGTAGAGTGTTTGGCTTAAACCCCACTCTAGACTGACTCTTGGAACTCTTGGAAGTTCAGGGGCACTCGGGATTCCTCAGCGGAGACCACCCACTGCTTGGGAATGAGATGTTTTGGGATAAACTGCAAAAGCCTTACTATTATTTGTGCTTCTGGAAGATTTTCTTGAAGATAATCGCCACACTGACGTTGTTTCTGTCTTCTCACAGGGCAAGACAGGAGAGTCAGACGAGACCAGCCAACAGGACACGCACGGTGAGACAGGAGGCGTGAGTGGGGGCAGGGGGGCTGGACAGCAAGTCAGGATGACACACCGACACGTGTCCTGAAAGCTCTGGAGCTCAGATCTCTTCTCAGTCTTCTGCTGGTCGGGAGGGAGACAGTTCTGGCGCTCAAAGAGGAATTCTTGGCATTCTGTCCCTTTGTTTGGTCAAAAATGAAAATTCTAGCTGTTTAAGAGTGAAACACCTTGAGGGTCCTTCTGGAGGGTAGTTTTCAGGGAGATGTTGTTCAGATGCTTGCAGAGCTGGAAGTAAATTTGAAACCGAAACGAGGGGAGAGAGGGCGTGGCGCCGTCAGGACTCACAGTGATTACACACCACCAGCCCCGCACACTGTTACAGCTGATGCATGATGGGTAACAGAGAAAAGGGCAGTCCTGCACAACCTGCAGGGCCCCACACAGCCACAAGAGCCCCAGCAAACACGCACCCAGGATTCCCAGTCTTGGGATCCCTCTGGAGCTAAAAGATTTCCCCACACGTGCTCCAGCTGGGCCAGGGTGTCTTCTTCTAGCTGCCCCCAGGAAACTCTTTTGGGGTGACCATTGTACTGTGCCCTCTCTGCTGCCTGAGCTCTTCACCTCATGGGTCATGGAAACCAGAGGTTGAGAGTTTGAATCTAACTGACTGTATATCAAGTTTCTAAACAAAAGGGAAACTGAAATTAGCTGTCTCCCCACATATCACAAAAATAGCCCCAAATTTCTACAATAGGGCTGGTGATTTCACCTAATCTTCCTGAAGCACCCCCAGATTTGTTTTGCTGTTTAATATTATTGAATCAGAAGCAGGTCAGCCAGCAGCACCAGTGTGTGGAAGTTAATGAGTGACCCATCAAAACCAGCGCTGATCAATACTCCCACACAGGGTTGTTTGTTGAGTGACAAAGTGCAGAAGGAAGCTGCAGACATGTTCTTGTTACTTTGTGCAGGCTCGCGTGTGAATTAGCACTATTCTCTGCACAGACACGTGCATCACACTGACACACTCATCACAGACACACACATCACACTGACACACTCATCACACTGACACATCACACAGACACACTCATCACAGACACACTCATCACACTTACACACTCATCACAGACACACTCATCAGACTGACACACTCATCACAGACACACATCACACTGACACACTCATCACACAGACACACTCATCACAGACACACTCATCACACTGACACACTAATCACACTCATCACACTGACACACTCATCACAGACACACTCATCACACTGACACACTAATCACACTCATCACACTTACACACTCATCACACTGACACACTAATCACACTGACACACTCATCACACACACACTCATCACACTGACACACTCATCACAGACACACATTACACTGACACACTCATCACACAGACACACTCATCACAGACACACTCATCACACTGACACACTCATCACAGACACACATCACACTGACACACTCATCACACAGACACACTCATCACACTGACACACTCATCACAGACACACATCACACTGACACACTCATTACACTGACACACTAATCACACTCATCACACTTACACACTCATCACAGACACACTCATCACACAGACACACTCATCACACTGAAACACTAATCACACTCATCACACTGACACACTCATCACAGACACACTCATCACACTTACACACTCATCACAGACACACATCACACTGACACACTCATCACACAGACACACTCATCACAGACACACTCATCACACTTACACACTCATCACACACACACTCATCACACTGACACACTCATCACACTGACATATTCATCACACACACACTCATCACACTGACACACTCATCACACTTACACACTCATCACACAGACACACTAATCACACTGACACACTCATCACACTTACACACTCATCACACAGACACACTAATCACACTGACACACTAATCACACTCATCACACTTACACACTCATCACAGACACACTCATCACACTGTCACACTGACAAATAGAGACAGGACTGGGAGGAGACAGGAGAGTGAGTAGACAGGAAAGTTAAGAGACATGAGTGGGAGGAAACAGGAGAGTTAAGAGACAGGAGAGTGAGGAGACAGGAGAGTTAAGAGACAGGAGTGGGAGGAAACAGGAGAGTTAAGAGACAGGAGAGTGAGGAGACAGGAGAGTTAAGAGACAGGAGTGGGAGGAAACAGGAGAGTTATGAGACAGGAGTGGGAGGAAACAGGAGAGTTAAGAGACAGGAGAGTGAGGAGACAGGAGTGGGAGGGGGTTTGCTCTCTATTCTATTGCCCAGGTACAGAGGTACGAAGCTTTTCCATCACTCTGGTCCTCTTCCTTCTTCTTACTATAATAGCTGTTAATGACACGGCCTGGTCTATATTCACATTGCAAATCTGATCTGCATGATCGTGAATGAGCTGCTCCGAGCCCCGCAGGTGCTGCAACAGTGAAGTCAGTTCACCAAGGAGTTCACACCTGTGAGTCCAGAGGCCTGGAGCTCCAGCTGGACTTGCTTATTTAACATGTCAGCCATGTTGCAGCAGGGATCTCCGGCCAAGCCGCAAAGACTTGAGGAACCAGACACAACCCTCTGCCTGTAGGCCGTGGTCAGCTGACCCACACACCTCTCGTCCTGCCGTGGCATGTGCTCTTCTCCTGCCCTCAGCAGGTGGCACTCTTCCCAGAATGCCCAAGCCATCTTCTCCAGTGTGGAGATCACAGGCATTGTCCTGTAGGAGGCACTGTTCTTCCTGTGAGACATTAAACTGAAGTCCTGACGGGTTGCTCATTAAAATCTTATCCTAAAATTAGGGGTGATGGCCCTGGTGTCCTGTCAGAACCCCCTCAGGGCTCACTGAAATCACCCACAATCCCCCTGGTGCAGCAGTTTCTCTCTGCTGCCCTGATCTGTGTGCAGTGGGGCTGCTGTGTGTCAGTTCACTGGGTGAAGTCCAGTACCCCAGATCACCCACAACCCCCTTGGTGCAGCAGTTCCTCTCTGCTGCCCTGATCTGTGTGCAGTGGGGCTGCTGTATGTCACTTCACTGGGTGAAGTCCAGTACCCCAGATCACCCACAACCCCCCTGGTGAGGCAGTTTCTCTCTGCTGCCCTGATCTGTGTGCAGTGGGGCTGCTGTGTGTCACTTCACTGGGTGAAGTCCAGTACCCCAGATCACCCACAACCCCCCTGGTGAGGCAGTTTCTCTCTGCTGCCCTGATCTGTGTGCAGTGGAGCTGATCTCTGTGGCAGAAGTGGGTCTGTACTGTTTGTGGAGAGCTTTAGGATCCTTCATGGTGAAAGGTTCTACTATTATTGTAATTATTGTCATCAATGATATCTTTTTGAGTTTTAATACAGATTCACAGATGCCAGTAGAAATAGAAATGGCATACTGAGTAATTAAGGACAGGTTGATTAAAAAAGATCTGTTGAAGCTCAGGTGAATACTTTCTCCGAACTATAGGGAAAAGTGCGCCTCCTGCTGTCTGTCAGCTGACACTGAAAGGAAACCTGCGCTGTCTTCCAGGAGCTGTGATGGGGGAAGATGTGATCACTCAGGTCCCAGGTCTGGTCACTGGGACTGAGGGGCAGTCGGTCACTCTCAACTGTATTGTCCGTGATACAAGGGCTGGAGCAGTGAGGTGGAGCAGAAACACAGGCAGAGGCAGACAGCCCTTCTTCAATACAGGAGGTGACATCAGAGACCCCCGCGTGTCCTTTATATTAGAAAACCATCTAACAGACAGGTCCATCAGAATAGACAACCTGACTCTGGGGGACTCTGGGGTCTATTACTGTGACAAGTACAGACCTGGTTCCTCCAGTGACATCGCAGTCCCAGGACCAGGAGTGACTCTGACAGTGACAGGTGAGTGTCTTCAATCTCACTCCACTCTCTCCAGGATCAGAGCTCTCCCAGGGGCAAGAACAGATAACCAGAATAACCAGAGCTGCTCCAGCATTCACCCAGGCCTGATCCTGAGAGGTGAAGATACTGTACTGTACATCACACAAGAGAAAATACTTGCAACAGTACAGATACTGACTTTTCTAAACGTTGCTTTTCATCTTCTTAGACATGCTTACAGTACATAAGAGCTGTGTGTCTATCAGTGACTGAGTATGTCAGTGAGTCTCTGTGTCGTAGCGTCATTGTAGTACATTTCCTTCAGATTAAACAGACTCAGTTTCTTCTGCCTGTCAGTGTGGGACACTTCCTTAAGACTAAAGACACTCAGTTCCTTCAGTCTGTTAGTGTGGGACATTCCCTTCAGACTGAAGATATTCAGTTCCTTCAGCCTCCAGTGTAGGACATTTTCTTCAGACTGAAGAGATTCAGTTCCTTCAGTCTGTCAGTGTAGGACATTCCTTTAAGACTAAAGAGATCACACAATAAATGAGTTAAAACTGTTCATAGCTTCCTAGAGCATTGTGCAGTTTTATCAAAACATCTCGTGAATTCTGTTTATAAATATGTGTCCTAGCTTTGTGTTTGCACTTTTTATTACTTCCCCACTGTGTAGAAGATGTAATTGATGCCTCAATGAAAACACCTCAGACTTTTTAAAAGCAGCATTTTATAGCTCAGCGTTTCCCATTTTGTATGTAGCATGTAATGTTATATAGAATCTGCGGGTCACTTGAGGATCCCAAATGCAGGGCAGAGCAGGCACAAGCAGGCAGGGTAATGAATAGGCAAATACAGTCCAGAGTCGTAGTAAAGAACAAGGTGCATAGCCTGGTAGACACAGAGACACAGCAGATCACAGTTCAAAGAACAAAGGGAAAAAACAGGAGAAAAATGAGCGAGACAAGCGGGTCGAGAATCCAGGGAGAAACACAAGAACTAGGGCATGAAGATTAGGCTCTGAACAAAACTCCACAACAGAGACCAGAGCACTGACAAGGAAAAACCTTAACAGTCTACTCTTCACGAGACAGGCGTGAGTATAAAGTGAACGCAGGTGGAACAGAGTTTCTGCCTGAGCTGATAGTTACGGCAACCGGCTGACAGGTGAATAGCAAATTTGCTGGTTGCCATGGTAAGGCTAGCTTGTTTTACAGCTGTCCAGGCGGGGCGAGCATGACATGCAGTTTACATTTTTACAACCTTAATCAAAAAACCTGCTCTTGTCCACATTAAACAGCATCTGTCAGATGTTTGTCCAGTTTTTAATTTTATCGAAATCTTTCTGAATTTCAAGTGCTGCTTCAACAGTGTTTGCTGATCCTGCTTTTTTTGGAATCAAAAAGCAATTCTGAATCCAAACACAAGAATCATTTTCTTAGTTGGCTGGAGTTCTAATATGCTGGAGATCTTTTCTGTGGTCTTCTAGGTACAACAGACACAGCTGAATCACTGGGAAGCCCTGACACCAAGCCTATTGTACCTACTACTGCAGCCTCAGGACCAGAGACCACCCTGCCTCTCCAGTTCAAGATGAAGCTACCTTTTCTCAAATTTCTTGATGTTGAAAAGTTCCACAGCTCCCACACCTTCAGGCAAGGAGTTACTGAACAGGTGAGAGTGTGAGATTCTAGATTTCCCTATATACAAATCAAGAGCTTTGATATCATAAAACGGAGCAGTAGTCCTAGTACAGACCTCTGTGGTCTGCCATTCAGTGGAGGAGTCAAGGGGATAGCAGGGTTCATAACTGGAGAGCAGAGTTCCAAAGTGAGTGTTCAACTAATCACAATCCAGGAAAGTAATCCAAAACGTAGCAAAGTTCATAGCCAGGAAGTAACAGAAAGACAGTGCATGGGACGATCCGAAAGACAAGACTGAAACAAGCAAAACAAAGTCCAGAACCAGGAGATATCTTCAAGTGAAATCCGATAAAGAGATATACAAGGAAGTGAGGTCAAAAAGCCAGGAGAGCAAACACAAGCAGTGCCGAGTCTTGAGAGGAATTTCTGTGAGAGTGTGCAAGAGTGTGACATGAGTTCTGCTCTCACACTGTACTAAATGAGGTAGGTGGTCATTAACAGCCAGTTTCCTGCCAGATTGCCTTGTCATGGAAATGGGTTGAATGTGAGTGTGGTTCAGGTTACACTGATAGCGTAGTTACTCGAAAGCATCTTCCTGCAATCTGGCGAGTGGGTTGGTATGACAGTACCCAGAGCCCGAAAGAGAGGAAGTAAACTCCAGACCATCTCTGATTCTCTTGCAGGTGGAGAAGGCGTACAAGAAGAAATATGGCTCTAAATTCCTTCATTCCCAAGTGACAGAGGCAAAACTCGAGTAAGAGCTGGGCTGTGCCTTCGAGGCCATTTTAATAAACTTGTACCGATCCCTAGTCTCGCATCTGAGAGATAATACCACCCCTGAAACCCAGAGTGCAGAGCTCAGCACAGCTCTAACACACTGAGTTACAAAGCTCAGTGTTCAGTACAACTCCAACACATGGATGAGATGTAAAACCGAGGTCCTGACTCTCTGTGGTCATTAAAAATCCCAGGGCGTTTCTCAAAAACATATAGGGGTGTGATCCCTGGTGTCCCTGGTCTTTACCACTCATGGCCTCCTGATAATCCCCATCTCTGAACTGGCTTCATCACTCTGTTCTCCTCCCCACTGAGAGCTGGTGTGTGGGGAGCGTACTGGTGCACTATGGCTGCTGTCCCATCATCCAGGTGGGGCTGCACACTGGTGGTGGTGGAGGGGATCCCCATTACCTGTAAAGAGCTTGGGGTGGAGTGTCCAGGAAAGTGCTACATAAGCATAAGGATTATTTATTATGACACAATGACTGTTCTGTATAACAGTCATTGTTCAGTATAGTGTTCAGTACAACTCTAACACAGTACGGTGCTCAGTATATCTCCAAGACTCTGAGTGAATGGACAGTGTAGTGTTCTGTCACGCTTTAACACAATGAGTTATTGGTCAGTACAGTGTTCTATACTTCTAACGCACTGCGTTACACATTGCAGTGCGCAGTACTGCTGCAAAACCATTGAGTCAATGGTTGTTATCTGTTCAGTACAGCTCTAACACACTGAATCATTGATCACGAAAGTTTTCATCACTGCTTTAACACACTTATAGTTGTATAGTGTTCAGTACATCTCTAGTTGTTGTTGTTCAATATAGTGTTCAGTATTGTGAATCCATGTAAGAAGATCATGCTGACAGTTCATTACCATACTGAGTGCAGAGTGACAGGCTGTGATTCCTTCTGTCTGTCTCTCTGTCTCTTCTCTCCTTGTTTTTCCTATGTGTCTAGTGAGGAATTCATCGTTGTCAACATGAAGCTCATGTTTCATCAGAGTTCTGCTCCTGGTTTGGACGATTTTGTCGAAATCCTGAAGAAGGCGCTACTGGACTTCACAGTTCTGTTACCAATAGACCTGAACTCCATCACTGCCCCAGGTAAGAGCAGGTCTGGAATCATGTTAGCTCTTCCAGATACAGAGAGTGTGTGGGGATCAGAGAGCTGTCCCAGATACAGCAAGAGTGTCCAGGAGTCTGAGAGCTCTCCCAGATACAGAGAGTGTGTAGGGATCAGAGAGTTGTCCCAGATACAGAGACAGTGCCCAGGAGTCTGAGAGCTCTCTCAAATACATAGGGACTGTCGTGGAATCAGAGAGATCTTCCAGATACAGGAAGAGTGTGGGGATCAGAGAGCTCTCCCAAATACAGAGTAATTCCCCACAAATGGAGGATCATAGGAGGTGTCTTGGAATTCAGGAGGTGTCCTGGAGGGGAAGAAAGATTGTGTGTGACTGGGTGTGATTTCCTACATACTGTACAAATTTTGCAGTGCCAGTCCTGCCTCTGATGCCCAGTCTCTGCTGAGGGTACTGTGGGCTCACAGTCTGAGAATATTGCAGTGCCAGTCCTGCCTCTGATGCCCAGTCTGTGTTGAGGGTACTGTGGGCTCACAGCCTGAGAATATTGCAGTGCCAGTCCTGACTCTGATGCCCAGTCTGTGTTGAGGGTACTGTGGGCTCACAGCCTGAGAATATTGCAGTGCCAGTCCTGACTCTGATGCCCAGTCTGTGTTGAGGGTACTGTGGGCTCACAGCCTGAGAATATTGCAGTGCCAGTCCTGACTCTGATGCCCAGTCTGTGTTGAGGGTACTGTGGGCTCACAGCCTGAGAATATTGCAGTGCCAGTCCTGACTCTGATGCCCAGTCTGTGTTGAGGGTACTGTGGGCTCACAGCCTGAGAATATTGCAGTGCCAGTCCTCCCTCTGATGCCCAGTCTCTGCTGAGGGTACTGTGGGCTCACAGTCTGAGAATATTGCAGTGCCAGTCCTGCCTCTGATGCCCAGTCTGTGTTGAGGGTACTGTGGGCTTGCAGTCTGGGAACATTGCAGTGCCAGTTCTCCCTCTGATGTCCAGTCTGTGTTGAGGGTACCGTGGGCTTGCAGTCTGGGAATATTGCAGTGCCAGTCCTGCCTCTGATGCCCAGTCTGTGTTGAGGGTACTATGGGCTCACTGTCAGAGAATATTGCAGTGCCAGTCCTGTCTCTGATGCCCAGTCTCTGCTGAGGGGACTGTGGGCTCACAGTCTGAGAAGAAGTATGCTGTCAGTGATCACTCATATCTATCACCTGATGGAACACAAGCTGCAGCGTAGTTCTCTTTTCTTCTTCTAAAATCATTTATTTTTGTAATAATATGTCTTTGACTGATTTTACTCTTTTTCCATAACAAAATCATGCATGTGTTCCTGGGTCTAAAGGGAGCAGTTTATCAGTGTGGACCTATTGAGGCTGGATTCTTTAAAGGTTTCATTGGCTTTATTGTACTTTAACAAGTTGATTATTATGACATCTGCCTTCTTTGCATTTTTTAAACCACTGCTGCTCTGTTGTGACTGATCTTTCCAGAACACTGTTTTCTTCAGTTAGCTGGTACAAGTGGAATGCCATTCGCATAATACATACCATCTGTATATTACACTTTTCTCTTGGTTTTGATTGTTGATATTGCCATTGAAGTTTGATTCTTGGATTGATACTTGAACCGGTCATTGATCTTCAGTCTGGGCTTCGATAACGCTGTCTTCTACATTGCAGGCATATTACCAGGGACCACGCTGCCTCTCCAGTTCAACATGGATCTAAGTACAAACGAAGGTCTTGATGATTTGGGGTCCAAGGTCTCCGAGACCTTTAAGGCTGGACTTACTGAGCAGGTGAGAGTGTGTGAAGATTGACCTATATTAAAATCTAGAGTATTGATATAATAACAGTATAGAGAGCAGTGGACCTCGTACCAGATTCCTGCAGAACTCCACTAATTACATCATTGATATTCTTAGGAAGAGCAGTGGTCCTATTAGAGATTCCTGTGGTACTTCCCTCATTACATCTTTGAGTTGTTAGACAACTTTCCAGTCGTAGTCTTGAGGATTATCCAGGGGCTTACTGGGCAACGAGAGATGGGCAGCAGTGCTCTTTTTAGAGAGCCAAGAAGTCTTCCTGTCTGTCCTTCTGTGGCTCTTGACTGCCAGACAGACAGAATTTCAGAGGCTCTCGTCTTGGCCGATCCCAATGCCAGCTGGTTCTATTCATACTGACCTTAGCAGCCTCCTGCCCATGATAACCCTACATGCCCTGTGCCAGCTGGGTAACCTCATCCAGTCTCCTGCATAATAATATCCAGACATGCCCAGTGCCAGCTAATGTCACATGAGACTACACACACTTATACCCACATGTACCCAGTACTAGCTGTGTACCTTTGTAAGACTAAGCAGCCTCCTGCCAGCTGGCAGTTTCTCATGAACCTCTGTGCTGCAGTACCTGCCCTCCACAGTCTTGCCAGTGACTGTTTGGCTCCTTTGGCAGGTGGATGCTTGTGGGCTCTCACTGTAGCCGTGCCTCTTCCTTGTCCTCCTCCCAAATATGGTCTCTGCTGAGTCTCACAGGCATCTCCCCCTGTCAGGATCGGCTAGCCAAGAGACAACAGTCACTGCTAGTTCCTGTACCTGTAGGACAGGGTGCTCAGACAAGAGCCAGAGATGGTGTCATCTCCAGAGCATCTCCAATTCTCTTGCAGGTGAACAATGTGTACAAGAATAAATATCCCACCGGATTCCTTCATTCTGAAGTGAAGAAGATAGAAGTCGGGTAGGTGTTGGGCTGTGCCTTTGAGGCTGGTTTAGGGATGTAACTGAACCCATGTGTAATCCCATGTCTCCCATGTGGGAGGTGAGAACACCCATGAGATCGGTATTCCCAATGATCCTGGTGGAGCTCCTGAGGCTCCTCCTGTGTCCCAGTCAGGAGCAGCACAGGACGATCAACAGCTGGAATCATATCTATTGTGTCTGAATCTGTCTATAAGGAACCAGCATCTGATACAGACACTGATCGCATATCTCTGATACAGACACTGATCACACATCTCTGATACAGACACTGATCACACATCTCTGATACAGACACTGACTACACACACACATCTCTGATACAGACACAGATCACACATCTCTGATACAGACACAGATCACACATCTCTGATACAGACACAGATCACACATCTCTGATACAGACACTGATCACACATCTCTGATACAGACACTGATCACACATCTCTGATACAGACACTGACTACACACACACATCTCTGATACAGACACTGACTACACATCTCTGATACAGACACTGATCACACATCTCTGATACAGACACTGATCACACATCTCTGATACAGACACTGACTACACACACACATCTCTGATACAGACACTGATCACACATCTCTGATACAGACACAGATCATACATCTCTGATACAGACACTGATCACACATCTCTGATACAGACACTGACTACACATCTCTGATACAGACACTGACTACACATCTCTGATACAGACACTGATCACACATCTCTGATACAGACACTGATCACACATCTCTGATACAGACACTGATCACACATCTCTGATACAGACACTGACTACACACACACATCTCTGATACAGACACTGATCACACATCTCTGATACAGACACTGACTACACATCTCTGATACAGACACAGACTACACATCTCTGATACAGACACTGACTACACATCTCTGATACAGACATAGATCACACATCTCTGATACACTACACATCTCTGACGTGTAGTGATGCGCTGATCACACATCTCTGATACAGACACTGATCACACATCTCTGATACAGACACTGACTACACATCTCTGATACAGACGCTGATCACACATCTCTGATACAGGCGCTGATCACACATCTCTGATACAGACGCTCACCACACATCTCTGATACAGACACTGACCAGTGTGCTCTAGCACACTGAAATAACACCATGCTCAGTAGCGCTCTAACACACTGAGATACACAGTGTCATGTTCATTACGGCTCTAACACAATGAGATACACAGTGCTGTGTCCAGTACAGCTATGACACAATGAAGTACGCAGCACAGTGCTCAGTGCAGCCCTAATTTACTGAGTTACACAGTGCAGTGTTCATTAACACACTAAACAATTGGTCAGTGCGGTGTTCGGTACATCTCTATGTTTATAGTGTTCAGTATTGTGAATCCATGTAAGAAGATCATGCTGACAGTTCATTACCATACTGAGTGCAGAGTGACAGGCTGTGATTCCTTCTGTCTGTCTCTCTGTCTCTTCTCTCCTTGTTTTTCCTCTGTGTGTCTAGTGAGGAATTCATCGTAGTCAACATGGAGCTCATGTTTCATCAGAGTTCTGCTCCTGATTTGGGTGATTTTGTTAAAACACTGAAGGAGGCACTGCTGGACTTCATGGTTCTGTTACCAATAGACCTGAACTCCATCACTGTCCCAGGTAAGGAAGTCTGCTCTCCATGTACATGTAGCACTTCGAAGTCATAATTTATTCACAGAGCTGGTCTGGAATACAAGGACAGAGGTCACATGGTTCAACTGTGACCAATCAGGCTCTGTCTAAATAAGTAGAAAACACATATAGATCTATTTTGTGCTTTAAAGTAGCAATGTGATCATGTCTGATAAGCATGTGTTGTATTCAGATGTTTCTGAATTGCCTATCGGGTTGTGGTTTATTGCTCTTGTGCGATGAGGCACAGGAGTGTCTTTTATCTTTGGCTGGGGGTACGAGTGATGCTGTTGTCTTAACTGTGTCACAGGTTGCTGATTCACTGAAATTCAAATTCAGTGGCAGATTAGAACAGAAGTACAGCTGGGCTAAACAAACCAACCCACCAAGCCACACAACACGTACAGAAACCCGCCAGCAAACAGACACAACCCTGCATTACCCTGGCAAATTGCACTCAGAACGCAACCCTGCCAAACACATCCCCATAAAGTACTGCACTGCTTGGGCATTTTGCTCCTACCAAGATGGCCGAATTGTCAGCTACAAAATGGAAGCTCTCGGCAATCAGTAGAGCAGGGAGCAGCCATGTGCCCTTCCCCAGTCTATATAAGCAGACTGCCGAGCAGGTGAGGGAGGTTAGAGAGTGAATGGTAACTCCAGAAGTGACAGTGATTCTGACAGTGACAGTGACAGTGACAAGTGTCAGGGACAAATGACAGTGACTGTAAGCAATCAGCACACCACTACTGTTTGATGTTAGAGGACTCTCCTGTCCTCTGAACTTTGAACTTTGAACTCTGAACTTTGAGCTGTTGAAATGTTATGTGATGATCTTTACCGTGTGAACTGTTCAGCCCCTGCTCTCGGATTAGCACTCCATGTACCACAAGGTGAATCACTCCTATAACTCGCATCCTTCTCTGATGTGATAGGCAGCTGAGAAGTACAGTACGCGCAGATTCTCAGACAAGTGCAAATTCATGCTTTTATCTCTCTAAACTGATGCAGCAACCCCAGCTCCAACAACTCCGCCATCGCATTGCCACGGCCACAGCAAGCCCTGGCCGCTGTGCACGGAGGGTCCCTCCGCCTCAGGCAGGGGGATTCTGGGAGAATCGCTGACGGAGTTCGCCCTGCACTTCTACAAGGAGGCCCGCCGAATCGAAGACAAGGGGAACATGCTGATATCGCCAGTGAGCGTCGCTGAGCTGCTGACACTCCTCCTGCTGGGTGAGAGAGCCTGCTGTGTTCCAGCGATATTATTAAGCACGGACACTGTGGTGTTCCCACGAGATCCGGCAACAGGAAGTTGTAACACTTACTTCCTTTGCTACTACTTTTACCAATTCTTTACCAAGAAGTTTGTTTTCTTAATTCAAACTTTTGAGTAGACAAAACATTCTCTTAATCTTCCAGTCATGAAACCGGTGGGTTCAGTTTGGGATTAAGTGACACAATAAAGCTGTGTTGGACTGAGGCAGCAGGAGTGTGGGACCCTGGTCTGCAGGATTATAAAATCTTTTGTCTCTGTGCCATTTTCAGTATGAAAGTAGCTCTTCTGTCTGTCCTGAGTCTCCCCTGTCTCTCCCTGTAAACCACCTTTCTAAACCCCTCTAATATCTGTAACGGCTAGAATACGAGACAGTAAGAATGGATACAGCTGAGAGGAGGCCATGAGATAACCACCTATCTCATTTGAGATCAATTGAGAAGATCGATCCCAGGATCTCATCCCGCTGTGTCTTGAACCAAATCAGGGTGTCGGCTTCAACAGTGCGACTGGGCATCTTCTTCCATACCCTCACCACTTTTTTGTGTAAAGTTGTGCCTCCTGTCCAGAGATCTAAAGGCACTGTTTCCAAACAGTGAGAAGCATCTGTCTCTCTCCACCTGCCAGGTGCCCGGGGGGACACTCAGACTACGCTGGAGAATGTGCTGTCTCTCCCCCAGAACTTCACCTGTGTCCACGAGGAGGTGCTGAGCCTGACCAAACACCTGAGGGGCAGCGTGGAGATGGCTTCCCGGATCTACTATAAGCCTGGTACACAGGGCCTGATCCCGTCGCTCTGTGTCAGAGGAACAGTGCTGAACTCACAGACCACAGCTTGCTGGGGTCACAGATATCATCATATACATAATGTTATAGCTCTGGTAGTGCTGCAGGTGCTACTAGTGCCATGATAGCAGCTCTGTTACTGATCAGAGGAGAGCATTCTGGCTGTCTGGGCCAATGGGTTCACAGATATCATCACACCTCAGTCATCAGCTGAATGACCTGCTGGGTTCCCAGATATCATCTCACTTCAGGCATCAGCTGAATGACCTGCTAGGTTCGCAGATATCATCACACCTTAGGCATCGGCTAAATGACCTGCTGGTTTTGCAGATATCATCACAACTCGGGCATCGGCTAAACGACCTGCAGGGTTTGCAGATATCACCACACCTCAGGCATCAGCTGAGTGACCTGTTGGGTTCATAGATATCATCACACCTCAGGCATCGGCTGAATGACCTGTTGAGTTCATAGATATCATCACACCTCAGGCATCGGCTGAATTACCTGTTGGGTTCATAGATATCACCACACCTCAGGCATCAGCTGAGTGACCTGCTGGGTCTGCAGATATCATCACACCTCAGGCATCGGCCAAATGACCTGGGTCTTCACCTAATGGCCTGTTGTTCTTTCTGCTTCTACCTCTAGGGCTGAAACTGACAGACTTCTTTGGTGACCAATCGCAGCAATTCTATGGGGCAAAGCCTCAGCAGTTGACCAATAACGGCGCCACCAACCTGCAGATGATCAATGATTGGGTGGCCCAGAAAACCCACAATCAGATCAAGCATCTGGTTGACTCAGTCCCGCAGAACACTGAGTTCATGCTGCTGAATGCCGTCTACTACATTGGTACTGTTCTCTACTGCTACATGAGGGGACTGTTTTTCTGAATGTATCTCCTCACTTTAAACCCTTGAGAAACCTCTGAGATGAGACATCTGCAGCTGATTCAAGTTAATCAGGGATGAAGTGGGTTTTGCTAACCTTGATGACTAAAAATTAGGTGTTTTCTGGGCTTTCTGTAAATGGTATTCTTTGATGCCTGTCTGGGTGGTAATAGGGTTAATTAATGAATTGATCTATACATGTATATTATTCGAGAGGTTAAATCAAAACAGTGACAGAGTAGCATGCACAGGTGTCAACACATATGGAGATCAGACCTGCCTCCTGGTCCAATGACCCCTTAGAATGACTTAGAATGACAAGCAGCCCTTCAGTCTCAGAATCCAGCACAAGCCCTGTGATCTCCCCTTGCAGTCCATTCATCTCACAGGCAGAGAAAGCCCGTCAGGACAAAGATACAAGAACATGGTGACGTGGCAGATACACTCCTCTGAACCCTCTCAGGGACGTGCTGGGACTGTTACTCCTGCAGCTACACTTCAGTGTGGTTCAGGATCTGCGGAACTTAGACGTCACCCTTGTCTAAGAGTTTTGGGATCCAAGTGCAGAGCTTGGCTAGACTCAAGCGTGTCTCTGGATCAGAATGGTGGGCTTGGCTAGATGCAGGCAGAGAGCGGGTCTCTTGGGATCAGAGTGTGGGCTTGGCTAGATGCAGGCAGAGAGCGGGTCTCTTGGGATCAGAGTGTGGGCTTGGCTAGACTCAGGCAGAGAGAGAGTCTCTCGGGATCAGAGTGTGGGCTTGGCTAGACGCAGGTGAGGAGCGGGTCTCTCGGGATCAGAGTGTGGGCTTGGCTAGATGCAGGCAGAGAGCGGGTCTCTTGGGATCAGAATGGTGGGCTTGGCTAGACGCAGGCAGAGAGAGAGTCTCTCGGGATCAGAGTGTGGGCTTGGCTAGACGCAGGCTGAGAGGGAGTCTCTCGGGATCAGAGTGTGGGCTTGGCAAGACGCTGGCAGAGAGCGGGTCTCTCAGGATCAGAGTGTGGGCTTGGCTAGACGCAGGCTGAGAGGGAGTCTCTCGGGATCAGAGTGTGGGCTTGGCAAGACGCTGGCAGAGAGTGAGTCTCTCGGGATCAGAGTGTGGGCTTGGCTAGACGCAGGTGAGGAGCGGGTCTCTCGGGATCAGAATGTGGGCTTGGCTAGGATGCAGGCGAGGAGCGGGTCTCTCGGGATCAGAGTGCGGGCTTGGCTAGACGCTGGCTGAGAGTGAGTCTCTCGGGATCAGAGTGCGGGCTTGGCTAGACACAGGTGAGTCTTTGTGAGTCTCAGGATCAGAGTTTTGGCTTGGCTAGATGCAGGTGAGTCTCTGTGAGTCTCAGGATCAGATTGAAGGGTTTGGTTAGACGCAGGTAGAGAGAGAGTATGAGTGACTTTCTGTGTCCACAGGGAAGTGGAAGATGCGGTTCAATGAAAATGAGACAGACGAGCAGATATTCACCACGCTGGAGAACAAGCGTGTCAGAGTCCCAGTCATGAACAGCAAGAACTACAGGCTGGCCATCCAATACATCGCGGAGCTGAAGGCCAAGGTACTGGGATTGGGAACTGAGACAAAAGGTTGACAGCCTTTACACACATGGTTAGAGAATGGAACAAGCTGCCCAGCTGTGTGATTGAAGCTGGTGCTTTGGCTTCCTGCAAGAGACATTTGAAGGAGAACTTGAGATTGATCTAAATGCCAAACAGGCCAGATAGGCTGAACAGCCTCCTCTCATGTGAGATGATTGCCATGATCTGATTCGCCGAAGCTGGGCTGAAGTTCTCAGAGTCTGGGAGCGAAAGAGAAAAGAGAGGGTGAGAGATAAATCCATCCTGCTCGCTCTGCTCCCTGCCCTCTCTAAGCCGAGTGAACTTGAATTGCTTTTCCGGGTGTGGTGGGGACGAAGTCCACCATTCCAATATGCCTCGAACTTCTGTCTTCTCTCAGGTGGCCAGGTTCCTCCTGTCTGGAGATGTCAGCCTCTATGTGCTCCTGCCTCGGGTCTTCTCCACCTCGGCTCTGAGGGAGGTGGAGGACAGGCTGAACCTGGAGACTCTGACGAAGCTGGTGAAGACCATGGAGAGTGTGGAGCCCCAGGAGGCCACAGTGGCCCTGCCTCACCTCAAACTGGACTCTAAAACTGATCTGCTTCATCTGATGGAGAGTCTGGGTGAGATAGAAGCCTCTAACTCTGCACTAGAGAGAGTGGCCAGTCAGGGTGATCACTCACAAATTCATACTAGGAGACTAGGAGAGAGTCTGTAGTAACCCCTCTCTCTCAGTGCAGTGTTAATGTACTGGAGTGTCCAGTCAGTGTGTCTGTACTGTATTAACCCCTCTCTCTCAGTGCAGTGTTAATGTACTGGAGTGTCCAGTCAGTGTGACTGGACTGCATTAACCCCTCTCTCTCAGTACAGTGTTAATGTACTGGAGTGTCCAGTCAGTGTGTCTGTACTGTATTAACCCCTCTCTCTCAGTGCAGTGTTAATGTCCTGCAGTGTCCAGTCAGTGTGACTGGACTGTATTAACCCCTCTCTCTCAGTACAGTGTTAATGTACTGGAGTGTCCAGTCAGTGTGTCTGTACTGTATTAACCCCTCTCTCTCAGTGCAGTGTTAATGTCCTGCAGTGTCCAGTCAGTGTGACTGGACTGTATTAACCCCTCTCTCTCAGTGCAGTGTTAATGTACTGTAGTGTCCAGTCAGTGTGTCTGTACTGTATTAACCCCTCTCTCTCAATGCAGTGTTAATGTACTGGAGTGTCCAGTGTCTCTGGACTGTATTAACCCCTCTCTCTCAGTGCAGTGTTAATGTACTCTAGTGTCCAGTGTGTCTGTACTGTATTAACCCCTCTCTCTCAATGCAGTGTTAATGTACTGGAGTGTCCAGTCAGTGTGACTGGACTGTATTAACCCCTCTATCTCAGTGCAGTGTTAATGTACTGGAGTGTCCAGTCAGTGTGTCTGTACTGTATTAACCCCTCTCTCTCAGTGCAGTGTTAATGTACTGGAGTGTCCAGTCAGTGTATCTGTACTGTATTAACCCCTCTCTCTCAGTGCAGTGTTAATGTACTGGAGTGTCCAGTCAGTGTGTCTGGACTGTATTAACCCCTCTCTCTCAGTGCAGTGTTAATGTACTGGAGTGTCCAGTCAGTGTGACTGGACTGTATTAACCCCTCTCTCTCAGTGCAGTGTTAATGTACTCTAGTGTCCAGTGTGTCTGTACTGTATTAACCCCTCTCTCTCAATGCAGTGTTAATGTACTGGAGTGTCCAGTCAGTGTGACTGGACTGTATTAACCCCTCTATCTCAGTGCAGTGTTAATGTACTGGAGTGTCCAGTCAGTGTGTCTGTACTGTATTAACCCCTCTCTCTCAGTGCAGTGTTAATGTACTGGAGTGTCCAGTCAGTGTATCTGTACTGTATTAACCCCTCTCTCTCAGTGCAGTGTTAATGTACTGGAGTGTCCAGTCAGTGTGTCTGGACTGTATTAACCCCTCTCTCTCAGTGCAGTGTTAATGTACTGGAGTGTCCAGTCAGTGTGTCTGTACTGTATTAACCCCTCTCTCTCAGTGCAGTGTTAATGTCCTGCAGTGTCCAGTCAGTGTGACTGGACTGTATTAACCCCTCTCTCTCAGTACAGTGTTAATGTACTGGAGTGTCCAGTCAGTGTGTCTGTACTGTATTAACCCCTCTCTCTCAGTGCAGTGTTAATGTACTGGAGTGTCCAGTCAGTGTGTCTGTACTGTATTAACCCCTCTCTCTCAGTGCAGTGTTAATGTCCTGCAGTGTCCAGTCAGTGTGTCTGTACTGTATTAACCCCTCTCTCTCAGTGCAGTGTTAATGTACTGGAGTGTCCAGTCAGTGTGACTGGACTGTATTAACCCCTCTCTCTCAGTGCAGTGTTAATGTACTGGAGTGTCCAGTCAGTGTGTCTGTACTGTATTAACCCCTCTCTCTCAATGCAGTGTTAATGTACTGGAGTGTCCAGTCAGTGTGTCTGTACTGTATTAACCCCTCTCTCTCAATGCAGTGTTAATGTACTCTAGTGTCCAGTGTGTCTGTACTGTATTAACCCCTCTCTCTCAATGCAGTGTTAATGTACTGTAGTGTCCAGTGTGTCTGGACTGTATTAACCCCTCTCTCAGTGCAGTGTTAATGTACTGGAGTGTCCAGTGTGTCTGTACTGTATTAACCCCTCTCTCTCAGTGCAGTGTTAATGTACTGGAGTGTCCAGTCAGTGTGTCTGTACTGTATTAACCCCTCTCTCTCAGTGCAGTGTTAATGTACTGGAGTGTCCAGTGTGTCTGTACTGTATAATGCTGTATTAATCTCTCTCTCAGGTCTCAGGGTGCTCTTCGATAGTCCAAACCTCTGTGGTCTTGTGGAAGAAGATATCCTGGTCCTCTCGGATGCCCGTCACCAAGCCCGCATCTCCCTGAACGAGGTTGGAGTCGAGGCTGCTGGCGCCTCGTCCATCTCCCTCGCTCGCTCCTTCTCCTCCTTCTCCGCCCTGCACCCCTTCATCACCCTGCTGTGGAGCGACCAAGCCAGGGCCCCCCTCTTCATCGGCCGCGTGGCGGACCCCAGCCAGAGCTGAGGGGCGCAGGAGGGAGCGAGGGGAGGAGGTTCAGGCAGGGAGGTGGGAGTGGGAGAAAGCAGCTGCATAATAAACCGATATTGAGATCTGCCACCCTGGGGGACTGAGTGTTGTTTTTCTGCACAATAATGACAGAAGCAAAAAAATCTTCTCTGTCCTGTGATCAGAGTGTCTCTCTTTCCCAGGTCTCAAGATCCCTGACTGTCCACTCTAGGCTGGACTAGTTAATCAGGACCCTGACTGTCCACTCTTGGTATCTGGATCAGGGCGTTGGGATGCAGGGATTCTGGGATGGACAAGGATATGGGGAAGCTGACTGCCCA
Organism: Atractosteus spatula; assembly: GCF_055471065.1. NCBI lineage: Eukaryota > Metazoa > Chordata > Actinopteri > Semionotiformes > Lepisosteidae > Atractosteus > Atractosteus spatula. The sequence continues at coordinate 16,480,298 of NC_142711.1, read as the reverse complement.
CACTGGGCTGGACCAGGGTGTCAGGACCCTGACTGTCCACTCTGGGTATCTGGACCAGGGTGTCAGGACCCTGACTGTCCACTCTGGGTATCTGGACCAGGGTGTCAGGACCCTGACTGTCCACTCTGAGTATCTGGACCAGGGTGTCAGGACCTCGACTGTCCACTCTGGGCATCTGAAGCAGGGTGTCAGGACCCTGACTGTCCACTCTGAGTATCTGGACCAGGGTGTCAGGACCTCGACTGTCCACTCTGGGCATCTGAAGAAGGGTGTCAGGACCCTGACTGTCCACCCTGGGCTGGAACAGGGTGTCAGGACCCTGACTGTCCACTCTGGGCATCTGGACCAGGGTGTCAGGACCCTGACTGTCCACTCTGCTCCTTTAGGAGGCTTCTGACTTCACCCCTTACCTTCCCAGTGTGCCACGCTCCCGAGCTCGAACCACACCAGCCTGCTGCCCACGACTGCCATTGAGCGGACGAGCTGCGTCAGGACTGCATGAAGTCTTCTGGCTTTCCCGGGACCGTCACCGGAGCACCCTCCTGCCCCACTGGGCACTGGAGGCGGGAGAGAGGGTGCTTCTCCCTCCGAGGGGGGAGTGTGGGCTCCCCGAGGCTGCTCGGAGAGGGAAGAGGTTAATTCCTCCGTGTTCCCTCTGCACCGGGAGAGAAAGGAGGACGCAGGGATTTGAAAGGACGCGCCGTTATTGAGGCCGAGCGCGAGGAGGGGGTGGGGGAGGTGGGGGGGTCTGGGGGAGTGACAGAGTGAGAAAACAGCAGCTCAGCGCTGGGAGCTGCTCAGTGGAGCGTGGAGCTGAAACACAGCGGACACACAGAGGAGACGGGGAAGCAGAGAAGCCCACTGATGTCGATCTGCCGTAGCGGGTACGTCTGTCTCTGCCTGTGAGCCCGTGACACGCTGACTGCATGTGCACCTGTTTCTGCAGTGTCTGTGTGTCCAGAGGCATGTTTGTGTGGAAACCTGTGTGTGTGTGTGTGTGTGTGTGTGTGTGAGAGAGTCTGTGTGTGTACTACACGGCAGTAACAGGGCTTGTCGCTGTGTGTTTATCTGTTTGTAGACTGTGCATTTAAATGTTTCTGTGTCTGGGCTGATTTCTGTAAGCAGGTGGTGATCATTAACATTCTCTCTCCCAGGCTGATCTCCCGCTCCTGATAAACCAGCTCCATCCATACATTTTCCAATCACGTTATCCAATTCTGAGTCGCAGGGGAGCCAGAGCCTATCCCAGCAAGCAACTGGCGCGAGGCAGGGTACACCCTGGATGGGACACCTGTCCATCCCAGGACACACAGACCCAAACACACACTCACACCAGGGCCACCCCCCCTTCTGATAAACCTTAGACACACACAGAAAGGTCTGTACCTTCTCTTCATTCTCAAAGGTCTTAGAGGAACTAGATCTCCTCGGTCTTGATGGACGGCGACGGAGCCTGAGATTTGAAGCCCAGCTCAAACAACCGCATCCGGAGCACAGGAGCTCGTTAGCACAGTTTGAACACTAGCGGTCTCTGCAGGTGCGAACGAGCTGTAGTGTGTGTTTGACTGATGGTGTGACTGAGGCCGGGGATAGACAGCTGCTTACGTCCGTAAATATGTAAAAATAAACACAGACACACTAAAGAGAAGTAAATTTAGACGCCATGTTTTCACGGATTCATGTCAATCTGCTCTTTGGGTGTGTGAAGTCACCAGATGAGATGACAGCAGCCAGTTATCAGAAAGCACCCATTGGTTTGTGAGATCAGTTCTATGAATAACCCTTAATTACTCCAATTAACAGCCAGAGTGCCACTTTACTGTTAATCATGAATTTCTTTGTCATGGTAGAGAGACTGCAAGGCACAGATAAGAACTCCTATCCTCACCAAGACTTCACAAAGACACAAGTATCACAGGTGTTATAGTGCACAGCTCTGGAGCAAGTCAGAACAGACACCTACCAGCTAAGAGGTCTTCTGCAGCAACAGACACAGAGCTCCTCTACACTAACCCTGTACTGACACAGAGCTCTGCTACAGTAATCCTGCACTGACACAGAGCTCTGCTACACTAACCTTCCACTGACACAGAGCTCCTCTACACTAATGCTACACTGACCCTGTACTGACACGGAGCTCCTCTACGCTAATCCTGCACTGACACAGAGCTCAACTATACTAAACCTGCACTGACACGGAGCTCCTCTACACTAATCCTGCACAGACACAGAGCTCCTCTACACTAACCCTGCACTGACACCGAGCTCTGCTACACTAACCTTCCACTGACACAGAGCTCCTCAACACAAGCCTTCCACTGACACAGAGCTCTGTTACACTAACCCTGCACTGAAACAGAGTTCAACTATACTAACCCTGCACTAACACAGAGCTTTGCTACACTAACACTGCACTGACACAGAGCTCCTCTACACTAACCCTGCACTGACAAAGAGCACAACTACACTAACCCTGTGATGACACAAAGCTCAACTACTCTAACCCTGCGCTGACACAGAGCTCCTCTACACTAACCATGCAGTTACACAGAGCACAACTACACTAACCCTGCACTGACACAGAGCTCAACTATACTAATCCTGCACTGATAAAGAGCTTCTCAACACTAACCCTGCATTGACACTGGACTAAACTGCACAGACACAGGGCTACACTGCATTGACGCAGAGTAACTCTACACTAAAAATGCTCTGATACAATAACAATTGTATCTACAATAACAATGCACAGACACAGGGCTACACTCTACTAACCCTTGCAGTAATAGATACAATTATCACAGATTATCACAGACCTCATATTCCCTCTTATTGCACCGACACAGAGCTCATTTATCCTAACACTAAACTGACACAGGGTCACACTGCACTAATGCAGAGCTTAACTACATTAACCCTGCACTGGCACAGAGCTCTTCTGCACTAATTCTTTATAGCACAGCTTTCCTCTACACTAATACACTGTAGCACAGAGCTCCTCTACTGTAACGATCTGTAGCACAGAGCTCCTCTACAGTAATACTCTGTACCACAGAGCTCCTCTACAGTAATACGTTGTAGCACAGAGTTCTTCTTCAGAAACACTCTGTAGCACAGACCTTTTCTACAGTAACAATCTCTTGCACACAGCTCCCCTGTGGTAACACTTTATAGCACAGAGCTCCTGCATAGAGGAGAGTAAGACTCCATAGCACAGACCTTTTCTACAGTAGCACTCTGTAGCACAGAGCTTCTCAGCAGTAACTTTTTACAACGAGCCAGCAAGTCTCTCAGTATGAGTGTCCCCAAATCCCACAAAATCTCTATCCAGGAGCACATGGCGATCAATGTGTGCCCTGGGCCCATTCGGCCCATCAAGCAGATCTCAGACTTCTTCCCCCGATTCCACGACTTCCCTGCTACGGTCCTGCCCAAGAGGGATCCCCCCATCCAGAGCTGTGACCCCCCGGAGCCTCCAGAAGAGCAGAAGGACAGAGATGAAGAGAGGGAAGAGGAGAGAGAGCGGGACAAGGAATCGGACATCGAGGCAGAAGGGGACAGTTACGACTCGGATGATGCTAGTGAGCGCATTTCTCTCTCATCTCTCCATCTCAAACCGGTTGATCCTTTGCTCAACTACTGATCTCTCTTTGGTTATTGATGTGTCTCCCAGCATACCTTGGAACCCTGGAGTTCAGCCTATTGTTTGATCAGGAGAACAACGCTCTCAACTGCAGTGTGCACAGAGCCAAGGTGCGCCATCACCATCATCACCATTAATCACCATCATCACTATCATCACCATCATCATTATCACCACTACACCAGTATGTATCTCAGTGTATCTCATTGTTTCCCAGAGTATTACAGTGTCTCAGAGTTTCCCAGTGTATCCCAGTACCTCCCAGAGTCTGTCAGAGTACCACAAAGCAAAAATCTCCATATGCCCAAACACAAACAAAGGAAACTCCAGGAAATGCATTTAATAACTGAGAACACAAAGGGTGGTGGGAGTGTGAAACAAGCTGCCCAGCCATGTTATTGAAGCCAGTGCCATGGCTTCTTTCAAGACACAGTTAGATGACATCCTTGATCAATTAACAATCAACTTTCCTGTAATCTTATGTTCTGTTGTAGCTTCCATGTTTTTGAAGCCAGTTCATTCTGACTAATTCCAGGACTGTTGCTGACTCTCCCTGCTCCAGTGACCCCAGTATCCTGACCCTGATCCCAGCGGAGCACTGAGATAATGGCTGACTGTCCAGTAGCTAAATGAGTCCCCACAGAGTGCTCAACATTCATCACTTCTGTCTCTACAGGGGCTGAAACCCATGGATTCTAATGGCCTGGCTGACCCATATGTCAAACTGCACCTGCTGCCTGGGGCAAGTAAGGTACATCAGTGGTACCAGATTGAAGATTATATCACACAGTGAGAACAGTACAGAGACACTCGCTGACACTAGAGTACAGACACACACACTGACACTGGAGTATAGACACACACTGGCACTGGAGTACAGAGACACCCGCTGACACTGGAATACAGGCACACACACAGACATTGGAGTACAGACACACACACAGACATCGGAGTACAGAGACACTCGCTGACACTGAAGTACAGAAACACACAGACATTGGAGTACAGACACACACACAGACACTGGAGTACAGACACACACACAGACATCGGAGTACAGAGACACTCGCTGACACTGGAGTACAGACGCACACTGGCACTGGAGTAGAGAAACACACACAGACACTGGAGTACAGACACACACACAGATACTGGAGTACAGACACACACAGACAGTGGAGTACAGACAGACACACTGACACTGTAGTACAAACACACACAGACACTGTAGTACAAACATACATTGATGCTGGAGTACAGACACACACACGGATACTGGAGTACAGAGACACAGCCACTGGAGCACAGAGACACACAGACACTGGCGTACAGACACACACTGACAGAAATCCACACAGAAACACAGTGACTGGGACACAGAGACAGAACTGGCGCTGAGGAAGCAGCCCAGCTGTGCTGAGCCAATGGTGTGTGAGGGGCTGTTCCCATTGTCCCTCCCTCCTTTCCGTGCCCTGCGTAACAATCTCTCCAGTTTCCATGACAACCTCCCACTGCTGTCACAGCTCCCTCCCTCCTCCCCCCCCCAACCCCCAACCCCCAACCCCGAAGGGACGAGTGCAGATTGTCAAGGTCACGGCAGGTCACTGGGAGAGGGACACAGACACATGAGCCCCAGCTCAACTCAAACAGCAGCCCAGCGGAAAACACAGGGAGCTGGGAATACCTGGGCCTGTCAGTCCGCAGAGAGAGAACAGGAGCTTGATACCTGCTGACTCCACCCCAGACCAGCAGGGCCCGAGCAGGACATGGGTCCAGCCCTCCCCAGAACCCTACTGAGAGCAGCTCACAGTCCGAGCAGCAGGGGGCGCTGCAGAGCCCTGACCGGTCCTCTGCACAGCCACTGCTGAGGCAGACATGGGCAGGTACAGAGACCGAGATTGCTGGGGGCAAATCTGGGGACCATGGCACTACTGGGCTGTGTGAAGTCTCACCTACAAGAGGAAGAGAGGGAGACAGACAGCCTCCTCTAACAGTGTGAAAACCACACAGATGTCTTCCCAAAAATAGAGAGGAAATGAAATATTTAAACCACAGGAGAGAGGGAACAGAACTTCACTGCGACTTCACTGCGACATGCTGGTGCTGACAAAAATACCCCAGGACAGACACTGAGAGACAGAGGACAAGGATGAAAAAGAGGTTACTACAGGCACACTGACTGGACACTCCAGTACATTAACACTGCACTGAGAGAGAGGGGTTAATACAGTACAGACACACTGACTGGACACTCCAGTACATTAACACTGCACTGAGAGAGAGGGGTTAATACAGTCCAGTCACACTGACTGGACACTCCAGTACATTAACACTGCACTGAGAGAGAGGGGTTAATACAGTCCAGACACACTGACTGGACACTCCAGTACATTAACACTGCACTGAGAGAGAGGGGTTAATACAGTCCAGACACACTGACTGGACACTCCAGTACATTAACACTGCACTGAGAGAGAGGGGTTAATACAGTACAGACACACTGACTGGACACTCCAGTACATTAACACTGCACTGAGAGAGAGGGGTAAATACAGTACAGACACACTGACTGGACACTACAGGACATTAACACTGCACTGAGAGAGAGGGGTTAATACAGACACACTGAGTGGATACAGGATACAGAGGGGGAGATCGAATGCTAGGTTGATGGGAGGGGTTAGTGTTAGTCATTACTGCAGATGTTATTTGTTCAGATAAAGCTCCTGTGTGCAGCAGAGCTGGTGATGCAGTCAGACAGCTCACTGCTCCTGCATGACTCAGTGTCCCTCTCCGGCTGTAACTCATCAGTGCCTGGAAGCTGAAACAATGTGCATGCTGACTGTAGAAATATCCATATGTTTCTATTCATTCACACAACACCTCATCCCTCCAGAGACTTCGAGAATATCTTCAGAAACGTCTTTAGGTTCTGCTCAGCGCTCTGATGTTTTCGCCCCCCCCGCGTCTCGATCGGCTCATCTACGTTCTCTGGCACAGATCTCAGACCTCTCCTTGTCCATCTCCTCCCTCTGTCCAGCCGCATGGACGGCCCGCGGGGGTGAATTTCTTTCTGGAGAACCAGGAGGGCCCGTCCCTCTTCTCCAGCGAGTTACTGTCGTCTCCAGCAGCCCCCCGGTTTCATCAGGGTCCTCGGTAGGGGTTTCGGAGCTCTTTCGCACCGCTCAGGTCGTGCCCGGCCGACATCGCTGCCTCTCCTGGGGCAGCAATTGCAAACCAGAGTCCGTTTCGCTGTTCCAGCTCACCTTACACCCCTCGGCTGCGATGACTTCCTATTTCAAGTCAATTTGATCTCTTCCAGCTCCTGCTCTGGGCTTCTTCCATACCACGGCTCTGTCTCTCAATTTCATTTTCAAGTTCGAAGGCAGTGCAGTTCCGAATCACTGCCGGTTCTGATCTCATCTGCCTCCTAACATCATTTCCGACTGTACCTTCAGACCACCCAGACAACGTCATTTTAGCAGGAACTGAAGTTGCCTGAGTTCCCACTGGTCTGCTGGGAAGTGATTTCCATCATTCCTTCTCTCTTCTAACACATCTACCACATAGTGATGGGGTCACAACTCTGTCGTAAAGGTGCCGTCCTTCGGATGAGTTGTAAAACCTGTGGTTATTATACCCAGGCCATTTCTGGAAAACAGTAGAGGTATTAACCTTGGCAGTCATATTTCCCCCTGGTCTTTACCACTCATGGCCTCCTAATAACCCCCATCTCTGAACTGGCATCATCACTCTGCTCTCCTCCCCACTGAGAGCTGGTGTGTGGTGAGTGTACTGGTGCACTATGGCTGCTGTCACGTCATCCAGGTGGGGCTGCACACTGGTGGTGGTGGAGGGGATCCCCATTACCTGTAAAGAGCTTTGAGTGGAGTGTCCAGAAAAGCGCTATATAAGTATAAGGAACTATTATTTTCCCCCTGGGTTGGTTTTTTATTTTGTTAGAATCCACCTGCACTCATTTCTTCCACCAGCCTGTAAAACCAGAAACAATTCCTAGGCCCCTCATTTCAGGTGAGCACAGTCTTTCCAGTCACCTGTCCTGAGTACAAGCCCAGCAACGTGTTCGCTGGTCTTCACAGGTGCACCGCCCGTACCCCAGAACCAATCTCAGCACCCCGAAATAAGGCCCAGTGAACGATGCTCTCGGTGCCTGGGGGGGTCCTCTCAGCTGCTGGGTCTGCTCCAGGGTCCCGCGCGTATCTTCTGACGAGCCCCAGGCTCCTCACCCGGCGGGTTAAAACCAAATCTCTCCAAACCTCAATAATCAGTAAACCTCCACAGACACTTCCTGGTGAAATAGAAACTGAAATTCAGGAGGAATGACAACCAGGTCACTTTCATTGCAGTTTTCATAATCATTCCTGCCGACGATGACCTAGAGGAATCAAGGGTCCAGAGTTATTCATATCTATCAGGGGCACAGAGATAATGGTCCAGTAAAGACCAGCACATTCAGACGTCTGATATCACACAGTCTGATCTGATGGAATCAGGGATGTCTTTGTGCAGGAGAAGTGGTGATAATGGGGGATTTGAATTTCCCGCACACAGACTGGGAAGAACTGATAGGAAAGACTGCAACTGAAGCTGATATCATTGACATGGCTAAAGACTGTTACTCTCTCCGTCTGTTAGAGCTACTCCGGGAGGGAATGTCCACTTGATCTGGACTTGTCAAACACTCAAGACAGAGGTGATAGAGACATCAGGGAGCTGTGATCACAGCAGCCTCCAGACAGCTGAAGGACAAATGTGCTGTTGGATAACATTGGTGTGTTATTAAAAGGCCACTGACTCACTTATTCCAAAAACCACTGAAGACACAGGTACAATCCAGAAACTGGAAAATGGTCAGACAGTGATCATGAATAAGAGGGGTGAGTAAACTAACCCATTTAGTTACAGACCAATATGTCAACTTTCATTAAAATCTATAACATGAATCTATTACAGTACAGTCAGTGTGTCTGTACTGTATTAACCCCTCTCTCTCAGTGCAGTGTTAATGTACTGGAGTGTCCAGTCAGTGTGTCTGTACTGTATTAACCCCTCTCTCTCAGTGCAGTGTTAATGTCCTGCAGTGTCCAGTCAGTGTGTCTGGACTGTATTAACCCCTCTCTCTCAGTGCAGTGTTAATGTACTGGAGTATCCAGTCAGTGTGTCTGTACTGTATTAACCCCTCTCTCTCAGTGCAGTGTTAATGTACTGGAGTGTCCAGTCAGTGTGTCTGTATTAACCCCTCTCTCTCAGTGCAGTGTTAATGTACTGTAGTGTCCAGTCAGTGTGTCTGGACTGTATTAACCCCTCTCTCTCAGTGCAGTGTTAATGTACTGGAGTGTCCAGTCAGTGTGTCTGTACTGTATTAACCCCTCTCTCTCAGTATAATATAGGTCAGACAGAGCATTTTCTTTCTCTCTCAGGCAAACAAATTACGTACGAAGACTCTGCGTAACACTCTGAACCCAGTGTGGAATGAGACTCTGACCTATTATGGCATCACAGAGGCCGACATGGCACAGAAGACACTGCGGTAACATTGACCCTGAAATGTTGGCTTCTTTCACTAGGCCGAGATTAAACCCCCTGGCTGAGATGATGCTCAGACCTCCTAAAGAGGGAGGAGTTAGGATGACACAGAGGCTCTAGGAGCATTTCAGACCCATTCAGGAAGAGACATCAAGGAGCTTATCAGTTAGAATAGCAGAGGTGAAGGAGAGCACTGATGAGTCAGTAAGGAGAGAGGAGAGCAGTAGGGAAGGACACTGATGAGTCAATAAGAAGAGAGGAGAGCAGTAGTGAAGGACGCTGATGAGTCAGTAAGGAGAGAGGAGAGCAGTAGTGAAGGACGCTGATGAGTCAGTAAGGAGAGAGGAGAGCAGTAGTGAAGGACGCTGATGAGTCAGTAAGGAGAGAGGAGAGCAGTAGTGAAGGACGCTGATGAGTCAGTAAGGAGAGAGGAGAGCAGTAGTGAAGGACGCTGATGAGTCAGTATGGAGAGAGGAGAGCAGTAGTGAAGGACGCTGATGAGTCAGTAAGGAGAGAGGAGAGCAGTAGTGATGGACTCTGATGAGAGAGGAGAGCAGTAGTGAAGGACGCTGATGAGTCAGTAAGGAGAGAGGAGAGCAGTAGTGAAGGACGCTGATGAGTCAGTAAGGAGAGAGGAGAGCAGTAGTGATGAACTCTGATGAGTGAGTAAGGAGAAAGGAGAGCAGTAGTGAAGGACGCTGATGAGTCAGTAAGGAGAGAGGAGAGCAGTAGTGATGGACACTGATGAGAGAGGAGAGCAGTAGTGAAGGACGCTGATGAGTCAGTAAGGAGAGAGGAGAGCAGTAGTGAAGGACACTGATGAGTCAGTAAGGAGAGAGGAGAGCAGTAGTGAAGGACGCTGATGAGTCAGTAAGGAGAGAGGAGAGCAGTAGTGATGGACACTGATGAGAGAGGAGAGCAGTAGTGAAGGACGCTGATGAGTCAGTAAGGAGAGAGGAGAGCAGTAGTGAAGGACACTGATGAGTCAGTAAGGAGAGAGGAGAGCAGTAGTGATGGACTCTGATGAGCCAGTAAGGAGAGAGGAGAGCAGTAGTGAAGGACACTGATGAGTCAGTAAGGAGAGAGGAGAGCAGTAGTGAAGGACACTGATGAGTCAGTAAGGAGAGAGGAGAGCAGTAGTGATGGACGCTGATGAGAGAGGAGAGCAGTAGTGATGGACTCTGATGAGTCAGTAAGGAGAGAGGAGAGCAGTAGTGAAGGACACTGATGAGTCAGTAAGGAGAGAGGAGAGCAGTAGTGATGGACGCTGATGAGTCAGTAAGGAGAGAGGAGAGCAGTAGTGATGGACACTGATGAGAGAGGAGAGCAGTAGTGAAGGACACTGATGAGTCAGTAAGGAGAGAGGAGAGCAGTAGTGATGGACTCTGATGAGAGAGGAGAGCAGTAGTGAAGGACACTGATGAGAGAGGAGAGCAGTAGTGATGGACACTGATGAGTCAGTAAGGAGAGAGGAGAGCAGTAGTGAAGGACGCTGATGAGTCAGTAAGGAGAGAGGAGAGCAGTAGTGATGGACACTGATGAGAGAGGAGAGCAGTAGTGATGGACACTGATGAGTCAGTAAGGAGAGAGGAGAGCAGTAGTGATGGACGCTGATGAGTCAGTAAGGAGAGAGGAGAGCAGTAGTGAAGGACACTGATGAGTCAGTAAGGAGAGAGGAGAGCAGTAGTGATGGACTCTGATGAGTCAGTAAGGAAAGGAGAGCAGTAGTGATGGACGCTGATGAGTCAGTAAGGAGAGAGGAGAGCAGTAGTGATGGACACTGATGAGAGAGGAGAGCAGTAGTGATGGACACTGATGAGAGAGGAGAGCAGTAGTGAAGGACACTGATGAGTCAGTAAGGAGAGAGGAGAGCAGTAGTGATGGACTCTGATGAGTCAGTAAGGAGAGAGGAGAGCAGTAGTGATGGACTCTGATGAGTCAGTAAGTAGAGAGAAAAGCATAGTTTGGAGCTGAGATTTTTACAAAACTTGATGTGGATTTTGTTGTGAATTTCAGACCCTCATTCTTCATCCTTTGTGCTTCTGTGGCTCTCTCCCCTGTGTCTCTCTCAGGCTGTGTGTCTGTGATATGGACAGGCTGGGGCGCAATGAGTTCATTGGGGAGACTCGGGTTCCCCTGAAGAAGCTGACAGCTGGACAGACGAAGAACTACAACATCTGTCTGGAGAGGCAGCAGCTGGTAGTAACACGGTGTTTTTGTACAGTTACACAGCTGCTATTTAATACTGGCACTGCAAATAGACAGTTAATGCTGGCAATTAGGGCACCAGTAGAGAATCCAGACTTTGTTAATACAACTAGAGTTAATAAAGACGCAGCTAATACAATAAATGGTGCTGTTCTGTCCCTCAATGCCTACTAGTGCAACTGTACAGTCTCTCACTGCCCCCTAGAGGAGCAGTACTATCAATTCATTTCAACAAGCTTTATTGGCATTACCAACGAATTACAATTTGGCCAAAGTATGTAGAATCAACACAACATCTACAGACATTTACATATAATATGCAACTTGTATTTGGCTCACTGTTCCTCAGGCTGTGACAGGAGATCACATACTGGGCTGCCATTTTAGCTGAGGTCCCCCCCCCAACTCTCACAGTGAAGCACAAAGTGCAGAGAGTGTTTATGTTTCTCCCCGCTGGCAGTGGGAGAACAGCCAGTCCTATCACCCAGTTTCTATGGCCAAATTGTGGTCAGTGAGCTTGTACTTTTGTCAGGGTCTGTTTCTCTTTCCTGTTTCTTAACAGCAATATTTGCTGGTCAATTATTAAGCTCGTGTGTATTGTCTGTTAGGGTTCTGTAGCATTCCAGTTTATGTTTGTGTGTGTGTCCCAGTGTGTGAGATATTGCTGTTTGATCTGTGCTGTGATGTGGTTGAGTCTGAGTTGTGGTGCTCTAGCAGTGCTGTCCTGAGGCTGGCTGATGTCAGTGTGGCTCAGGGCAGTGTGCCTCAGGACCAGCTGGATCAGAGGGCTCTTTGTTGGGCTCAGCTCTTGGCTCAACAGGGCCTTGTGGTGGTAGGAGTTTTGGTTACTGCTTTTTAGATGTGACCATCTATATTGATCTTTTCTATACTGTATGTTGATCAGCAGTGGGTATGTGCCTAATTCTGACTTGCACATGTTTGGAGATTCTCTTTGCACATGGAGGATGTTTTTTACAGAACCCCATGTTCAGGGTTTCTATGGGGTGTTTAGCACATTTTATGTGAACCTGTTCTCTGAGGGGACCCCACACTTCATTGCTATATAGGACAATGGGTTGAATTACACATTCAAATATTTGAAGCCAGCTTCTTGTGGGAGGGTTGATGGTGAAAAGCCTGCTTTTTATGGCCTTTTCTACAGACAGCCCTTCATTGTCAGGTCACAACTTCCAGATGAACTGATTATCAGACCCAGGTATGTGTAGCTGGTTGTGTGTTTCAATGTGTTGTTGAGTGTGAAGTGGTCCCTGTTTCCCTGAGGTCTGGCTTTCTTCTGGGAAACCATGACTCTGGTCTTGTCCAGGTTGACTGTTAGTGCTCAGGTTTCTCAGTACTGTTCCAGCAGTGCCAGGCTCTGCTGCAAGCCCCTGTTCTGTGACAACAGGTGACAACAGGACCAGGTCATCCATGTAGAGCAGTTAACGTGATCTGCGAGTCATGTAGTTCAAGGCCAGGTGCAGCAGACTGTTCTAACATCCCTGCTTGATAAATTTATTCTCTCTCTCACTGCCCCCTCGTGCAGCTGTTTCTTCTCTCACTGTCCCCTAGTGCAGCAGACCTGTTCGCGACACAGATAAGCAGAATCAAATCTTCGCACCCCGACAGCTGCACACACAGGCTGATCTTGCTTTTGCTGTATTTGTAGACGAAGCTCACCATGAACACAGAGAGAGGAATGGCTCTATATGAGGAAGAGGTCAGTGCACTTTTTCTTCATCAACGTGGCTGCGTTTTGGGGGTATTTCTGTTCCTGTTCTCGGAGGGGCTGTAACATCATTGAATCTTGTGAGTTTTAGGAGTTTCGGCTCCCATGAAGATTCACTTTTCTCTGTCTCACTCCTCGGTACAATTGATCAGCATGTGAGGGAGGTAGAGGTGGGTTACGAGAGAGCAACCAGTATAAAATGAGGCGCCCCTAGGATAATTAGATAACAGGCATCCAGAGGGAAGAAGCAGATAGGATAGTCTGTGAGTGGAAATGAACACTCTTCTGGATTAATGGGACGGCGTACGAGAATAGCTGGATAGGGGAGTGGGAGGCTGGATATCACTCCTGGTTACACCATCAATGGACAGGCGTGTGGCCTGAGAGAGAGAGTAGGATGAGAGAGGAGTGCATACAAACAGGTGTCACGGGCCAAACAGGATCAGCAGGGAGGGAGGAGTTAGATGAAACTGAGATTAATGAAGAGTGAAGGCATTGAAGAACGGTGGCGGGGTGATGAGTGACGATAATGGAAGATCCGAGGGAATGAAACTCCGAGTGGAGAGCAATGAAACAAGGCTGTGCAGACTTCACTAAGAGGGGCCGGCGATAACAGCTAGGAGCCGTGGGCGTTGGGGAGGAACGTGTCAGTGTGGTTACACAGGAAGACAGGAGAAGACCATGGTCCGCTCTGGGGCGGGTTTGCTGTGACAGTTCAAGAGCGACTGAAGAATTGAAGTTAGAAAGTCAAACACGAGAGCAGGCTTTTCAGTCTTTGAGTGCTTTGCTTCACACTGGATATACAACAGCTCTTCTCTCTTTCCCTTCTGGCTGCTTGGTGTATCTGTTTTACCAGGAGCTGCCCATACATAGAGCGATATCCTAACTCTCACTTCTCTCTCTCCCAGGCTGTGGCCAGTGTAGATCGGGGACGCGTCTTGGTTTCACTGTGTTACTCTGTCCAGCGGGGGGCGCTGTTGGTCGGCATTGTCCGCTGTGCACACCTGGCAGCCATGGACTCCAACGGATACTCTGATCCCTTCGTCAAGATGTCAGTCTGGTCTTGTGTCTCTCCTGCTGTGCCCTTTCTGTGCGCTAGTCTCTCCTGTCTCTCATGCCTGCTGTCTATCTCTCTGCAGTGTTCTGCGTCCTGACACAGGCAAGAAGTCCAAGTACAAGACAGCTGTCAAGAAAAAGACTCTAAACCCTGAATTCAATGAGGTGAGTCTGTTGCTATATCACCTCTGTTAGTGTGTCTTGAAGCTGGCATTAAAATATGCATTATTACTGTGGTACCTCTCTCAGTGCAGTGTTAATGTACTGTAGTGTCCAGTCAGTGTGTCTGGACTGTATTAACCCCTCTCTCTCAGTGCAGTGTTAATGTACTGGAGTATCCAGTCAGTGTGTCTGTACTGTATTAACCCCTCTCTCTCAGTGCAGTGTTAATGTACTGGAGTGTCCAGTCAGTGTGTCTGTACTGTATTAACCCCTCTCTCTCAGTGCAGTGTTAATGTACTGGAGTGTCCAGTCAGTGTGTCTGTACTGTATTTACCCATCTCTCTCAGCGCAGTGTTAATGTACTGGAGTGTCCAGTCAGTGTGTCTGTACTGTATTAACCCCTCTCTCTCAGTGCAGTGTTAATGTACTGGAGTGTCCAGTCAGTGTGTCTGTACTGTATTAACCCCTCTCTCTCAGTGCAGTGTTAATGTACTGGAGTGTCCAGTCAGTGTGTCTGTACTGTATTTACCCATCTCTCTCAGCGCAGTGTTAATGTACTGGAGTGTACAGTCAGTGTGTCTGTACTGTATTAACCCCTCTCTCTCAGTGCAATGTTAATATATTGACTTGTCTGTCTCTCAGGAGTTTGTCTATGAGATCCCTCATGAGGAGCTGGCAAAAAAGACTCTCGAGATCTCAGTGTGGGATTATGACCTGGGGATGAGCAACGACTTTATCGGTGAGCCTGTAGGGACTGGAGGATTGTGAGGACATCACTGGGCACCAGAGACTCCAGGCCCTACTTGACTTCATCACTGAGCACCAGATAGGACTTCACGCAGTCACAGGGCTCTACTTCATTTGCACTAAGCTCATCAGCATATTCATCAATCACCAATAACCAGCTCATTCTGAAGAATAAGAGCACGTAGCTGTGACTTTAAACTGCTTTTCAAATGTTTTTTTCATAGTGTGGAAATTCTGCACAAGTTTCTCATACCAGATAAGAAGTGTGAAATTACATATATTCAGACAGATGTCTAGATTAGTATTGAGCGATGTGCACGGTATGAGCTCCTCAGTGTTTCAGCAGGGAGGGATGTGATGATGTCTAAGATAGGGTGGCAGGCAGGCATGTCCTCAAGAGCACAGGCACTACAGTCACTCAGAGCAGAGATTACTGAATGTTACAGATGAGAAGGTACAGTCACTCCATACAACCTGTAAAGAGAAACAGGTCATGCATTTGGCTCAAAATCAGTAGAAATATCATTTGCACAAAAAAAGCAGTCTACAGTACATTCCCCCTACCAAATCCAATTATTACATTGAGGGAATTCTCCACATTCTTCCCACAGAGATCTGTCATTTCCAGAGACTGGGAAACGCCCTGCTCTGCGGTGACCTCAACACACAATCAGGCACACTGGCCAACTTCACCTGCACACAGAGAAACACCCATATTTGGACTATCCAATCCCCTCTGTACCACACACCGGTCACCTCACACAGGTGCAGCCATGACACCACGGTCAACAGCACCGGGCGCGAGCTGCTCCAGTTCTGTCAAGTGCTGGGCCTGTACATCATCAACGGCAGGACCAGAGGGGACTCCCTAGGCAGGTTCACCTACAGCTCAGCTGTGGGCAGCAGTGTGGTGGTCTAAGCCATCACTGACCTGGACCCCTCCTGTATCAGTGCCTTCACTGTCAGGCCACAAACTCATTAGTCTCTGACCACTCTACATCAGAGCACACCAGCACAGAGACACAGTGACAGACCAGCCATGTATGACCTTAACCAGGCATGAAGATAGGCTACAAACAGCCTGGACAAATACCACTAATGATGAGAAAATTCAGATATTACTGAGCACACTGCAAAAGTGGAGTAATCTAAAAAGTCATTACCTGTAGAACAGGGCGTGCAAAATGAAAGAATCTGGAACAACACGCTTCAAAACTCTTGACTACAGGTAACCCAGTGCAGAAGCATTACAAAATCTGTAAAACAGTAATAATCATAGATAAACAGACCATCACAACCCTCTTAGACTTCCTGATCACAAACCAAGAGCCACTAGACAAACTCTAAGCCCTCAGACCACGAAAGGTTTGTGGCCAAGACAGAGTTAACAGCAAGATGCTGAGTCACAGTAGCTCGGAGATGCAGCCAGCTCTGCCCGGCTCAAAATATTCTGCTGTATCATGAATGCCTCAATACCGGCCTTCCTTACTGAGCACAGTGTCCTGAGTGAAAAAGACAGAACATCTCCTACAACACTGCCCCACTGATCCTGAATCTCAGTGCAGTGTTAATAGTCCACAGTGCAGTGTTAATAAACTGCAGTGCTGTACTCAGTGCAGTGTTAACAGACTGCAGAGACCCCAAAAGCCTGTATCAGTCAGTCCCTTCTTTCTGTCTCTATGCCCACAGGTGGTATCCAGCTGGGAATCGATGCTAAAGGAGAGAGACTGAGGCACTGGTTTGAGTGTCTGAAGCACAAAGATAAGAAAGTAGAGTACTGGCACACACTGACCAATGACAACCCAGACGTGAGCGACTGATGGCACAGCTCCCTGCTCAACAATGAGATCAGATTCAAGCTGTGTCAGTGTGCCTCCTGTCCTATCTTGTGTGTTTATTGCTGAGGGATTCTCTGTTATCTCGTGCCTCTCCCTGTGTCTTCTGTCCTGGTGTCTGTTTATTGCAGAGGGATTCTCTGACATCTCTCTCCAACTGTGTCTTCTGTCCTGTTTTCTGTTCATTACAGAGAGATTCTCTGTTGTCTCCTCTCTCTTGCTGTATATCTTATGTTGTTTATTGCTAAGGTATTATCTTCTCTCTCATTGTGTCTTCTGCCCTGTTGTGTGTGTTTATTATTCAAAGAATTTCTGTTGTCTCCTCTCTCACCATATCTCCTGCCCTGTTGTGTGTATTTGTTATTAAAATCATTTCTGTTGTCTCCTCTCTCACCATATCTCCTGTTCTGTTGTGTGTTTGCTATTGAAAGAATTTCTCTTGTCTTCTCTCTCACTGTGTCTTCTGCCCTGTTGTGTGTGTTTGTTATTGAAAGAATTTCTCTTGTCTTCTCTCTCACTGTGTCTTCTGCCCTGTTGTGTGTGTGTGTTATTGAAAGAATTTCTGTTGTCTCCTCTCTCACCATATCTCTGTTCTGTTGTGCTCTTGTGAACAATAGTGTGTGGCCAGACTAGCATTCCCTTGAGCAGACAGAAATTCTGAACTGTTCTACCAGCAGGGTAGAAACTCTAACTGTAGTCGCCAAAGCATGAAACTTTCTTGAAGACCAGGGACAGCTTAATGATCTTCCCCTGTTGTGATCCTTGTGTCTGACCTGGACCTCAGATGACGTGGACTTGGCTCTGCATTGGACAGATTGTTACAATTACTGGCTAAGGCCTTGGGGACAGAAGTCCTGAAACACGTGTTCTAACTATGCAAGGCTCTAAAGAGACAATATTTTGACTATTGTGACCAATCCTGGATGCCACACCACAATGAAGGACTGGGCTGTCTTGGAGAAACTTCACAGGACGAGAGCTGGAAAGGAGATGGCGAGGAACTGTGTCTCTGAGACTGTGTGGGCAGGATGTCAGGGCCACAGGAGGAGGTGGCCCAGATGAGGTGCTGCCCCGACTCTCCTGGGACCTCTGAAGGACAGGCTGGGTGAGCTCCGGGCTCTGTGCCATGGGGGTGAGGGGGGCCCACAGTGCTCTTCATACATACAGACCATTTCTGCCACAGGCCCCTGGAGCCCAGAGATTGTGAGAAGAGTATGGGTTAGAGCCCAGGGCACAGTGACTGAACAAGCCTCACCATTAAGAGCAATAACAGAAAGCACAAAGCCAGAAACAATGTCTGCTGCTGCTTGCAATATAATAATAGGATATGCATGACTTACAGTAACTTCCCTTTATGGACTTCTTCTTAAGGTAGCCATAGAAAGAGAGAGATATGGACTTGAGGCACAAGTAGTACTGACTTACTGACTCAGAGAAGTTGAGTGCTTGGTGCTTGCTGTGGTTTGCATCTGCTGCCACCTACAGGGCAATTATGGTAATAGTGGTTTTCAGGCTTCACAATTACTAAGTAGTATACTATAGGTTCAGTGATCAATTCAATTAAGTGAAAGATACGGTTCTTGTTCTCTGTCAAGCAAACGATTTACAGTCTGCACTGTTGAGCTACACTGCAAATTGACATCATGCCTGACCATTGACCTCTACCACAAAGAGATACCATGCCAGATCATCAGCCTCCACTGACAACACACCCACCCATCGACTTCCATCATAAATCCACACCTGTTCAGACCACTGATCTCCACCATAAATCCACACCTGTCCAGACCATCGACTTCCACCATGAATCCACACCATTGACCACCTCCATGAATCTACACCTGTCAAGACCACTGATCTTCACCATAAATCCACACCTGTCCAGACCATCAACCACCACCATGAATCCACACCATTGACCACCACTATGAATCCACACCTGTCCAGACCATTGACCACCACCATGAATTCACACCATTGACCACCACTATGAATCCACACCTGTCCAGACCATTGACCACCACCATGAATCTACACCTCTCCAGACTGTTGACCTCCACCATGAATCCACACCATTGACCACCACCATGAATCCACACCTGCCCAGACTGTTGACCTCCACCATGAATCCATACCTGTCCAGACTGTTGACCTCTGCCATGAATCCACACCAGTACCCTATGGAGGGAGTGGAGAGTGAACCAACATTCTCCACTATGACCCAACATTGGACACCTGTCCAGTGTCGACCTCCAGCATTAATCCATACCTGTTCAGACTGTCAACACCATAAATTGACTCTGCACTAGACTATCAACCACCTTTGCAAATAGGCTCTGAATACGGGAGAAGAGTTAAGAGCATTTTACTTCCTGGAACTGCTCAGGCTAAACTACTGGAAATGAAAATAACAAAAAGTCAGAAAAGTTTTACGTTCATAAAGCTTCCTCTTGTGGTATTGTGTTGTAGACAGCGTAATGTTACTTTTTATGTGAAGTTAATGCAGTTCTGTAAAAACATGGTGATGTGATGTAATCATATTGTCTCAGAAGTAAAGGGGGAAGATACTTATCAATGTTGACTGCCTCCTGTGTCTGATATTCCTTCATTCCACAGTCAATACCTGCTAGACGACTCTTCTGCCTGTGTATAACATTATCAGTGATCAGAGCATACAGAGTGATCAGCGATGAGGTGTACACAGTGATCAGTGATGAAGTGGACAGTGATCAATGATGAGGTGTACAAAGTGATCAATGAGGTGGACACAGTGATCAGTGATGAGGTGGGCACAGAGATCAGTGATGAGGTGTATATAGTAATCAGTGATTGGATGTATACAGTGATCAATGATGGGGTGGGCATAGTACTTAGTGACGAGGTGTACACAGTGATCACTGATGAGATGGACACAGTGATCAATAATGAGGTGGACATAGTGATCACTGATGATGGTACACAGTAATGTGTGATGAGATGGACAGTTATCAGTGATGAGGTGGACACAGTGATCATTGATGAGATGGACACAGTGATCAATAATGAGGTGGACATAGTGATCACTGATGATGGTACACAGTAATGTGTGATGAGATGGACAGTTATCAGTGATGAGGTGGACACAGTGATCATTGATGAGATGGACACAGTGATCAATAATGAGGTGGACATAGTGATCACTGATGATGGTACACAGTAATGTGTGATGAGATGGACACAGTAATCAGCGATGAGGTGGACACAGTGATCATTGATGGGGTGTACACAGTGATCAGTGATGAGGTGTACACAGTGATCAATGATGTGGTGGACACCGTAATCAGTGATGAGATGGACACAGTGATCAGTGATGGGGTGTACACAGTAATGAGTGATGAGATGGACACAGTTATCAGTGATGCAGGCAATGACAGCTGGGTACAGCAACAGGTCATGATCGGGAGCATTAAGAAGTTCAAACTACTGAAGCTCTGCAAGTTCTTACACGAATGCAGTACATGAGAGAGAGGTGTGACCATCTTTACAGATTCCCCTAAGATGATACATTTGACACTTCACATAAAAACACATTACATTAAAATAACTGCCAGCCGTCAGTCACTTCCTCATTGGGCTCCAAGTAAAACCCACCCTTACTTACTGTAAGTGTTTTTATCTTGGTTTATTTCCATCAACGTTTTTAGGCAAAGGATTTGTACCATCTGTCTGCCAGTAATGAGGAAGGTCAGGACCAGATTCCTGTGTCAAAGGTCAGAGGTCATGCCCTGTTTCCAGCTGCACTGCTGATCTCCTTAGGTATTTCCCCCATCTGGGGCATTGCGGTTTCTGGCAGTTTATTTTCACACATTCAGAAACTTTCTGTTTTTCATGTCAATGGTTTGAGGAAGTACAGAGCATCAGCTAAAAATAGGAATTCTCCCCGGAGAAAATCAGCTTGCACCCAGCAATTATCAACGTCCTGTTGTCCATGTGTGATGGACTGGTGTCCTGTGTGTGTGCTTGTCACGTGACCAGACTCGCTGTTTCACAACCCTGCCTGCAGTCAGTGCCAGACTGTTGCAATACTCTTACTTCCTGTGGTGTGAAATTCCACCCCTCAGTCATGGTGCGGAAGATCAGAGGACAGGAAAAGGACTAGAGCCTCATATACAGGACTGCAGCTCCAGACAGAGGACCAGACAACCAGGAATAGGACTAAAGACTCACCCATGAACAGGACCTCGTCTCTCTGAACTTTATTGCAGTTCATCCTTATTTCTCTGGTCTTTATTGCAGTATGCATTAATCTCTCAGGTCTTTATTACACTATACCATGATCTCTCTGGTCTTATCGCAGTATACCATGATCTCATTGGACTTTACCGCAGTATTCCACGATCTTTCTGGACTCTTCTAACAAACACCCCGAC
Source organism: Atractosteus spatula (assembly GCF_055471065.1). Lineage (NCBI taxonomy): Eukaryota > Metazoa > Chordata > Actinopteri > Semionotiformes > Lepisosteidae > Atractosteus > Atractosteus spatula. The sequence continues at coordinate 16,458,965 of NC_142711.1, read as the reverse complement.
AGTGATGAATTCACACTTAGCTTTATTTACAGCCGACAGTTGATAAGAAACGACAGATGAAATATACAGACAGTGGCGGCTGGTTGCTCTCTCCAGCTGTGCTCGAGACAGGCGGCAGTCTGCTCCAGTCAGCAAGCGATAATGTGGAGGCGCAGGGTGAGAACACACGGGACGACAGAAATCTTCCCTTTTCTCAATTAAAGTTATTTATGAGTTTGCAGGACTACAGCCAAGCTGATTTGAATAAGCACTGAATTGGTGTAAAAGCAATGCAAGGCGCTTTGCAGGGCACTCGCAGATACAGACACGCGCACACTCACACAGGGCCACACAGGGCCACACAGGGCCAGTTTCCCCTGAAACCAATGAACCCCTCCAGAATATCCAGAAAAAACAAGAGCACCCCGACGACATCCACTGGAACACGAGGAGAACACAGAAACCCCACACAGACAGCATGCCAGGAGCTGGCCCCGGAGCCTCAGGGCCACGAGACAGCAGTGCTAATCACTTCACTGTCATGCCGACCCCTGATTTCAATAACCTTGCCTTTTCATCTCTTAATCTCTTATTGCAGCACTCCTAATACACCGAGAGAATATGAGAATTAATGCTCTTTAAAGTAATTCTCTGTAGACTCGGGAAGCTCTTATTATAATTATTTCACAGCAGACTGTGGTGAGCTATAATAAGACACAACCTCTCTTCCATCAACCCTGGAACAGAACTGAAACGTCTGGTTTAAAAAAGGTGTCCGGAAGGTGTGATTGCACTCAGAGTTTTCATTCAATTTCCTTCCGAGGTCAAAGGTCACAGTACTCCTATTTTCTAATATTGACGCTGGCATATTCTGTCTCCTGATATTGCGTAGCGTCGTCCTTTCTTTTGCGTCTTCCCTGATTCAGCCTGGACTGATCCAGCCCTGCATAAGTCACCTCTTCTGGTGTCACTCCAGTCCCTCTTGCTGTGCCCTCTGGTTGCTTGCCCCCGACTTGAGCATAAACACAGGCTTCAGCGGCCTGTGAGACTGCAGCGTGACGAGGTGGGTTGGAGGAAAGAGAGAGTCGGGCATAAGTCACTTCCTGTAGACACAGAGAGAGAGAGGGGTTAATACAGACACACGACTGACTGGACACTCCAGTACATTAACACTGCACTGAGAGAGAGGGGTTAATACAGTCCAGACACACTGACTGGACACTCCAGTACATTAACACTGCACTGAGAAAGAGGGGTTAATACAGTACAGACACACTGACTGGACACTCCAGTACATTAACACTGCACTGAGAGAGAGGGGTTAATACAGTACAGACACACTGACTGGACACTACAGTACATTAACACTGCACTGAGAGAGAGGGGTTAATACAGTACAGACACACTGACTGGACACTCCAGTACATTAACACTGCACTGAGAGAGAGAGGGGTTAATACAGCACGGACACTTTATGTAGTGAAAATAATAATACACTTTGTAATATTGGGAAATCTCAACAACAGTAACAATAATAAAGCACTCACTGCATCTTCAGTAGAAGTGTGTTTGATGGGATCTTCTGGCCTGTATTGTGACAGGGAAAACAGAGACAATCATTAAGTGGAACCCTAGATGGAGAGACAGCACAGGAACAGCAGCCCCAGAGGGGTCGGCTGTGGTTTCTGTCAGACTGCTGAAGCACCAGAGAGGTGGGCTCTTAGAGGAAGATTGTTCCTCAATGGATTTCTTTCAGTTGTCAGCGCAGAGAGAAACCCAAGAACTGGGGATCACACTTTCAGCTGGGTGTTGGTTTTCTGGGTGTAATCTGCAAACAATTCCTTGTCTTGAAAAAGCTGCAACAGGGGAAACAAAGACATCCCCAATTTCATTGGATCAGACTGTGTGATATCTGATACCAGATGTCTGTACCGAACTCCTATCTCTAAACCCCCTAAAGATTTTAATAACTCTGAACCATACAGTCTCAGAACCCTTGATTCCTCTATGTTATCATGATAATCAGATTCATTATAATTTAGAACACCCAGAAGACTCCCACATACAGATTCCTGTCTCTCTGGTTTGTCACCATATGGAATACTGTTTAATATCCAATAAGCTGGGAACCCCTGGACAATGAAACAAATGTTTGATTTTAAGATTTCAAATATCCATGTTCGAAAGAGCTACCACTTCTATTAAGATCAATAAAAGTCATTTGTCCGAGGAACAAGGGACACCGACTGATTCCTCCTTTTTAATTAGACCAAGATGAAAGGAATAAGACTCCTCTGATGGCTTTCATTATTTGAAATTCAGATCACTGGAGAATGTCCTGGGAACTGCCACTCTTTGGGCAAGAGAGCACTATGGAACAGAAGAGAAAGCAGAGAAGAGAGAGAAGAGAGCCGAGAAAGAGAAAGAGGGAGAAAGGGGTGTTTGACACTGACCTCACATCTCCCTTCTGTCCTCCTGAAAGAGATAAAATACATTTCCATTATTCTGTGTATCCAGTGCATCAGTAGAAGAGACGACAGTAGTTGTGGTAGAAGAGACAGCAGGTGCTGTTGTCATGGACTTCCAAAGGGACTAACCGTGGGGAGCAGGAGAGCGGAAAAAGACCCATATGGGTAGCGGCGGAACGGGAAAAAGGCCCGGGCTCATTAGTGCAAAGAGTTCAGGAATGCCGTATAGAAACCTATGCCCTCAGGGAGCGGACGTGGGGCGCCCTGGTGCTAGGCGGGTCTCAGGACATCCGAACGTCAATGCTGAGCCAGGACAGAGTGCAAGACCCGGAAATATATAGCCCAAGGGAAAGAGAGGGACAGGATGGACAGCAGACCGGAAACTAGGGACAGGACAGAGGAGGAGCGCCCTCTGGCTGCAGAGGGCGTGACAGCGGTAGAAGAGACAGTAGTTGTAATAGAAATATCATTAATACTTGTAGTAGTAACAGCAGTCATAGCACCACTATGATTATGGAGACATGAACAATTCTAGCAGCAGTCACACTAATAACCCAGCCCCTGTCACCAGCTGCAGTGGAGGCAGCAGTGGGAGGTGTGCAGAGAGACAGGTACCTGTTTTCTGGTGATGAGAGCAACGCCACACGACCATGGCCACCAGCAGGACCAGGATGACCCCCACAGTCACCACGCTGACCACGATGACAGAGGGCTGAGTCTCACTCTCACTGGGGCTATCTGGAGGACCAAGAGCACAGGGAAAACAGGGCGGATGAGCACAGACTGTCAGGTAGAATGGGAGGATCCTTATGCGTAGCTGTGAACCCTGCGGAATGCAGAGTAGCACCGGGACAATATCCGAAAGACGTAATCCTGAGGCTTGGTCGATAGGAGAGGCAATGAGTCCAGTAACCAGGGAAATCCCAAAAAGACCATCCGAAAGATAAAACCTAAAAAGTGGGGTCAAAAAAGGCAGGAGAAAAGATCAGGAACCGGGAGATCGGTCGAGAAGAGGAATTCTACAGGAGGGAATACTGAAGGGAGAGGGGCGCGGTTGGATAAGTGGTCCAGGAGAGAGAAACTGTGGAATCTGGTGCCTGTGAGAGTGTGGTGGGTCCGGTCAGGAATGAGATCCTGAAACAGTGGGTTTGGGAATGTAACGGCGTTTGCGAGGGAGAGTGTGGGGCGGGACACAGACAAGGCAGCACTGTGCTCCACCCCTGGGGTGCCCATCCCAGATCCTGGGGCACCCCTGTGTGTCATCTCCAAGACAGAGTGGAGGAATACAGGTTAATGTTTTTATAAATACTGAACATAGCCTCTGTACACTGTAACACACACTGAACATTCCACTGTATATTGTAACACATACTGACACACTGAACATACCCACTGTACATTGTCACACACACTGAACATACCCTCTGTACACTGTAACACACCCACTGTACACTAATACACACTGAGCATACCCACTATACACTGTAACACAAACTGAACATACCCACTATACACTGTAACACACACTGAGCATACCCACTATACACTGTAACACACACTGAACATACCCACTGTACACTATAACACACTGACACACTGAGCATACCCACTGTACACTGTAACACACACTGAACATACCCACTGTACACTGTAACACACACTGAGCATACCCACTGTACACTGTAACACACACTGAACATACCCACTGTACACTGTAACACACACTGACACACTGAGCATACCCACTGTACACTGTAACACAAACTGAACATACCCACTGTACACTGTGACACACACTGAACATACCCACTGTACACTGTAACACACACTGACACACTGAGCATACCCACTGTACACTGTAACACAAACTGAACATACCCACTGTACACTGTGACACACACTGAACATACCCACTGTACACTGTAACACACACTGAACATACCCACTGCCCGATCTGAAGGAGTTCTGGTTTAACAGAAACAGTACACCCAGATGAATACTTCACTATAAGCTGCAGTGTGGAAGGTTGGCCTGGGCTCTGTGCACGGAACAGAGAGGTTGAGAGTTCAAATCCTGAATGGCACGGCACAGCTATTGAAGGCCTTAGCCCTTTGAACGGAACATAGGGAGCGGTAGAGGAGTGGTGGAGGCTCTGGCCTCGTACGTGAGAGGCTGAGGGACTGAGGAGCTCGAGAGCAAGTCGTGCAGTAGGCAGAGCGGAGTTTTCCTAACCTCATGCCTGGTTCTGGTGGCTCTGTTGCCAGGAGGTTTTTGCAGTGTGCTGAGTGAGGAGTTGTGGGGTCAGAGATCAGAAGCTGCAGCTTGTGGTTTTGTGTTTTAGGAACAGAGAAGCAGAAGTGCTTCGTCTTTCTCAACATTTATTCTGATCTCTTTACCCCTCCTGAATGAGACAGCGAGATGCTGTGACTGACACAGACACACAGACCCCTGCTCTCTGTACTCCTGTAACTGACACAGTAACACAGACCCCTGCTCTCTGTACCCCCATAACTGACACAGTAACACAGCCCCCTGCTCTCTGTACCCCTGTAACTGACACAGTAACGCAGACCCCCGCTCTCTGTACCCCCATAACTGACACATTAACACAGACCCCTGCTCTCTGTACCCCCATAACTGACACAGTAACACAGACCCCCGCTCTCTGTACCCCTGTAACTGACACAGTAACACAGACCCCCGCTCTCTGTACCCCTGTAACTGACACAGTAACACAGACCCCTGCTCTCTGTACCCCTGTAACTGACACAGACACACAGACCCCTGCTCTCTGTACCCCTGTAACTGACACAGTAACACAGACCCCCGCTCTCTGTACCCCTGTAACTGACACAGTAACAAAGACCCCTGCTCTCTGTACCCCCATAACTGACACAGTAACACAGACCCCTGCTTTCTGTACCCCCGTAACTGACACAGTAACACAGACCCCTGCTCTCTGTACCCCCATAACTGACACAGACACACAGACCCCTACTCTCTGTACCCCTGTAACTGACACAGTAACACAGACCCCCGCTCTCTGTACCCCCGTAACTGACACAGTAACACAGACCCCTGCTCTCTGTACCCCCATAACTGACACAGACACACAGACCCCTGCTCTCTGTACCCCCATAACTGACACAGACACACAGACCCCTGCTCTCTGTACCCCTGTAACTGACACAGACACACAGACCCCTGCTCTCTGTACCCCTGTAACTGACACAGTAACACAAACCCCTGCTCTCTGTACCCCTGTAACTGACACAGACACACAGACCCCTGCTCTCTGTACCCCCATAACTGACACAGTAACACAGACCCCTGCTTTCTGTACCCCCGTAACTGACACAGTAACACAGACCCCTGCTCTCTGTACCCCTGTAACTGACACAGACACACAGACCCCTGCTCTCTGTACCCCTGTAACTGACACAGTAACACAGACCCCTGCTCTCTGTACCCCTGTAACTGACACAGACACGCCGACCCCCTGCTCTCTGTACCCCTGTAACTGACACAGTAACACAGACCCCTGCTCTCTGTACCCCCGTAACTGACACAGACACGCCGACCCCCTGCTCTCTGCACCCCCTTATCTCACACAGACACACCGGCTCCCTGCTCTAACCGGTAACCTCTCTCACAGCTCAACAGACCAGAAAGACTAACCACAGAGACCTTAAACAGTACTAGCACCTCACAGACCAGAAAGACTGACTATTTTGACCAGTTCAGTTTGGTACAGGTACCACTGTGTGTTTTGACACAGTATCACAGTGTAGAATTCAGCACAAATGTTCAAAAAGATGGACTGAAACTGTACTAACCCCAAACCAGGAATAAGAGATTTTCACATACTGGTTAAGAATCTTTTGAAGGAGATACAACACCAAAGGAGAACATGACTTTCCTTCCTGACCCATTTTACTCTTAAGTAACAGACTTTCATAACACAGCAGTCTGATCCACTCCAGGTTTTACAGTCTTGTCAATCACACTCCCAGTACACAGCAGTCTGATCCACTCCAGGTTTTACAGTCTTGTCAATCACACTCCCAGTGCACAGCAGTCTGTACCACTCCAGGTTTTACAGTCTTGTCAATCACACTCCCAGTACACAGCAATCTGATCCACTCCAGGTTTTACAGTCTTATCAATCACACTCCCAGTGCACAGAAGTCTGTACCACTCCAGGTTTTACAGTCTTGTCAATCACACTCCCAGTGCACAGCAGTCTGATCCACTCCAGGTTTTACAGTCTTGTCAATCACACTCCCAGTGCACAGCAGTCTGCTCCACTCCAGGCTTGGTGCCAGCTGTGGGCTGGCTGTGTGTCTGTCCTGTAGGATGCAGGAGCAGGAGATGCATCGGGTCAGAAAGCCCTGGAGAGGATCAGACTGCTGGGCTCTGAGTCTGATCCATCTCCCTTGTTGTATCTCACCTGTGCTAGAAGATTCCTGTGTGTCCAGTACGAACTGGGTCATCTTGGGTGAATTCAGTCCCAGTACCTCTGCTGTACAGTTCACTGTAAGTCTGTCTTTCTCCTGCAGAGTGAGACTCAGGTTTCTCTCAGCACTGAAGGTTCCATCGTGCAGTGGGTTATCCTTTAACTCTGCAGCGCCGCCCTGGTGGCTCCAGGTGATGCTGATGTTCATGGGGTAGTAGCCCTGAACAGAGCAGGTCAGAGTGACTGTGTGGTTCACTGAGGCCGCCTTTGAAATTTTGGGTAGAGGGGCAACTGAGAAAGAGAGGGGGATAGAGTGATAGGAGATCAGGAGGTTTGTCAAAATAGCAGCAAGGGCAGAAATTTTAGTCCAAAGCATTTGTGTACAGCAAGACTGCGAGAGAGAGAGAGAGAGAGAGAGACTTCAAGTTGAAGAGCTCTGCTACTGCCTGTGTCTGAGCCCAGGGACAATGAGGAAGATGAAGAGCTCTGCTCCTGCCTGTGTCTGAGCCCGGGGACAGTGAGGAAGATGAAGAGCTCTGCTCCTGCCTGTGTCTGAGCCCAGGGACAGTGAGGAAGATGAAGAGCTCTGCTCCTGCCTGTGTCCCAGAGCCTGGGGACAGTGAGGAAGATGAAGATCTCTGCTCCTGCCTGTGTCTGAGCTGCAGGTTCAGGGGAAATCTGGGGTTCCTGCTTGCAGAGGGGTTGTCAGGGCGGGGTGGGTCACTCATGTGTTGAAGATCTGTCAGGATCACTATGACAGGTGGAATGGCCGCCTCTTGCTTGTGACCTGTCTGAAGACCCTGCTTTCTTCTGTACCTCACAGTGCACACTTTCACTCCTAACAATTCTTAAAAAGAAGCTACCTAAACACAACCTTTCAAACTAATTTTAAAAACGTTTGGACACAGTTTGTGTGCAACAAGCTCCCCTGGCTTCTCTCCAGAAGCAGTTCAATGTGATCCTGGGTCAATTAACTACTGTCTTCCTAGCAGGCCAGATGGGCCGATGGCCTCCTCTCTTCTGTGACCTGGGTCGTGTTCCTAAATTAACTTCCTCAGTGTGAACACACATGGAAAAAGAGATGGCACAAATTAAACACCTGTTGTCCAACCACAAAACACAAGTTACTACAACTCACAACCTACATCCCTGATTGGCAGCATGCTCCCACAGCCCTTTGTGTAAACAGTGCCTCCTGTCCTCAGTCTGCACCTGTCTACACCTGTCTAGAGCTCATCCTGAGAGACAGGCAGAGGGCTACAGGGACTCACACTCACTGATCCACTAATTCAAAACTGCCAGCAGGTTCTTACTCTTTATTTCTATTTCTGTTCCCGGAAAAGGGTGAAGTTGGTTTTATTCTTGCAGAAACTACAGAGACGACGATGGGGCTTAACCACTTCTCCCCCTGACTTCCTTCTGCGGCATTTTTCTCTCTTCACTATCTTCTTCCCTCTTCCTCTCACCCCTCTCTCTCAGTGCAGTGTTAATGTACTGGAGTGTCCAGTCAGTGTGTCTGTACTGTATTAACCCCTCTCTCTCAGTGCAGTGTTAATGTCCTGTAGTGTCCAGTCAGTGTGTCTGTACTGTATTAACCCCTCTCTCTCAGTGCAGTGTTAATGTCCTGTAGTGTCCAGTCAGTGTGTCTGTACTGTATTAACCCCTCTCTCTCAGTGCAGTGTTAATGTACTGGAGTGTCCAGTCAGTGTGTCTGTACTGTATTAACCCCTCTCTCTCAGTGCAGTGTTGATGTACTGGAGTGTCCAGTCAGTGTGTCTGGACTGTATTAACCCCTCTCTCTCTCAGTAGTATTACTGTACTCACTGCCGATGTGGTCTCTGAGTTGTATGGTCTTTTCCTTGCTGGTAGTAAAGTGTGATGCTTCACAGGTGATGTTATTTCCGATGTCTTCTGCTGTGATGTTCAGAGTGAGGACACTGCTGAGCTGTCCCTTCGGTTCCTCCTTGATTCGATTGCTGTTCTTTCTCCAGGACAGAACCGTGCCCTGAGGTCCAGTCACACTGCAGTTCAGAGTGATGCTTCCTGGCACCACGACTCTGCCAGCACTAGGGCCCTGGAGCTCTGGACTGTGTAGTCTTACTGCAGCACAAGAGAGAGGCTGACTGGCACTCTGGTTACAACATCAGGGGTGAGAAGGAGTTATTCCAGTGCCCTTGTCACCCTGCAGTGGTAAAGTGGCACTTTACAAGGTAAAAACACAAAACTCACAAAAAATAGAGAAATTAAATCAGAACAACACGATACACAAACAAAGAAATAAAGATGGCGATTATAAGTGGAAAAGGGAGAAGTACAGACACTAATGAAAAGCCTGACTAAACAAATATATGGGTCTAGATTTACAAGCTGTGAGAGAGTCTATATTTCTAGGTGGCAGTGTAAGTTGTTACACTTACGTGTATTATTAAAATGTTTAATTGAGTAATAACATTACACTAATAACACTAATATTAATATTCCCCTTTTCTGTTTTATGTCTTTCCATTATTTTTTTTCTTACCTATCATATAAATCTTAACTACTTCATTCAGATGTTATTCTTTTGGCTTTCTTGTAATTCACTGTGGATCGGGTCTTCTCATGAAGCCACTGATTGGCTCCTGAAGAGAGTGGGAACATTTGGGACCATTTTTATTAATTATTAACCAAATTGTTCCTGGTTTGACAAAAAAAGACTCAAACCATTTTAAAGCTATTCCAAAGTCAGAGGCTTTAACGCCCTGACTACAGCACTGACTCACACTGACTTGCTGCTTATAGCACTCTGACTCACACTGACTACAACACTACTGACCCACTGTGATTATCACACACTGGCCCACTGTGAATACAGCACTACTGACCCATTGCTAATACTGCCACACTGAGACACATTGACAATGTCATGTTTTCACTCCAGTGTGATGTACAGTATCTTCACCTCTCAGGATCAGGCCTGGGTGAATGCTGGAGCAGCTCTGGTTATTCTGGTTATCTGTTCTTGCCCCTGGGAGAGCTCTGATCCTGGAGAGAGTGGAGTGAGATTGAAGACACTCACCTGTCACTGTCAGAGTCACTCCTGGTCCTGGGACTGCGATCTCACTGGAGGAACCAGGTCTGTACTTGTCACAGTAATAGACCCCAGAGTCCCCCAGGGTCAGGTTGTCTATTCTGATGGACTTGTCTGTTAGATGGTTTTCTAATATAAAGAACACGCGGGGGTTTCTGATGTCACTTCCTGTACTGAAGAAGGGCTGTCTGGCTCTGCCTGTGTTTCTGCTCCACCTCACTGCTCCAGCCCTTGTATCACGGACAGTACAGTTGAGAGTGACCGACTGCCCCTCAGTCCCAGTGACCAGACTCGGGACCTGAGTGATCACAGCTTTCCCCATCACAGCTCCTGGAAGACAACACAGGTCTCCTGTCAGTTTCAGCACACTAGCCCCCCAGGCAAGAGAGCAGGTCAGTATTTTACTAACATACAACAGATCTTCTTAATCAGCCTGTCCTTGTTTATTTATTTATTTTATTTCTACTTCTACCAGCACATGTACCGGTTACATACAGTATGGCAATAAAGTTCGAGTTCAAGTACAGGATTCTGTGAGTCTGTGTTAAAACTTAAGGACATTATTAATGACAGTCATTAGAATAAAAGCAGAGTTTTTTTTTTATCCTGAAGGATCCTAAAGATCTCCACTCACAGTACAGACCCACTTCTGCCACAGAGATATGCCCCACTTGTCACGATTGTAGTCCCTCCCCCTTAAGGGAGCTCCGACTCTTTCACTTCAGACTTGATTTTGTGCTCCTGCTCCCTATTCCAGCCTCCTTCCAGTCCACCTTAAAAGCCAGACGCCCTCTCTGTTCCAGGCTCTGCATTGGTTTCCACACCAAGTGAGTCTGGGATCTGAGCATCTGGTCCCATTCCCCCTTTCCCCCCCCGATCCTCCACCAGATCCCGCTCCAGTTTTTAATCCTGTTTGTCCTCGTCTTGGATGGACCGCCTGGCTTTGGACTTTTTGCCTTCCTCTTGGATTTCCCACTGGACTCTGATTTGGATTGTTTGCCCCGGACTCACCCCCCAGAACACCTGCGCACTATGGACATGCCCCCTGTTTTCATTCCCGACTCCTGCATACTTTTTCCCCCGTGTTTTCCCCCACTCTACCCCAGATCGTGTCATCTGCACAGGGTCCTGAAAGAATGCTTTCGTTACACCACTGCACACAGATCAGGGCAGCAGAGAGGAACTGCTGCACCAGGGGGGTTGGGGGTGATCTGGGGTACTGGACTTCACCCAGTGAAGTGACACACAGCAGCCCCACTGCACACAGATCAGGGCAGCAGAGAGGAACTGCTGCACCAGGGGGGTTGGGGGTGAACTTCAGGGAGGACAGACTCACCTGGCCAGCTAACCCTATTTGTGACCCTTCGTGAAGCTGAAAAGGAGCTCCTTTCTTGAGGGCAACGTCAGAAAAACCCACAAATGAACGCTTGAAAATACAGGGAAAAAGTAACAGAACATCTCACTCCTTATACAGAAGATTGGAGGCACAAAAGCTGCCATTGGTTGGGAATTTACTTTGAAGGTGAATTTCAGTGGTTCTCACTGAAGAGGTTTATATTAGGGAGGAACTGTATATTGCATGAGTTGTATGGATACCTGTGTCTGTTTAATTGAGATGACAGAGGTTCAGTCTGAGCCAACATGTTCATCTCTGAACAGGGTCAAGAAGGAAATATTCCACAGCTGCTCCACAGCTCTTCTTGTGACTGGGAATTCTTACAGACAGTATGTTTTCAGGGGGAATATGTTGTGTGTGACAGATATCAAGAGATTGAATCCTCACATGATTTCTTCTCTGTGAGGCTAGACTTGCTCTCTGGAGACGGCACAGGAAAGATACAATGTTAACGAGACTCTTCTCCACTCTCACAGCCCAGACGTCTTTCAGGAAGCAGCTGGATGAGATCCAGGGATTAATTACTAAGTGTGTGCTGATCAGATCTCTGTTCCTGTGTTCTTATCTAGGCCTCGTTTGCAGGGTTAAAACCTGTTTCCTGGTTCTGGAAAAGGCTAGGCTCAGGTACTCGCAGTTTCTGTAAATATCAGCAGTAGATACTGGGTCTTTCTGTCTTTTGTTATCGAGTGTGAACGTTTGTGCGGTAAGTCTGCCCACGTGTTCACCGTGCTGGTGAACAAAGAAACCGCATTTCCACATTGTGACCTCTACATATTCCCAGACAAGAGGAGCATAATGATTAACTGACAGAATTTGCCAGGCACACTGGTGTCAAGCCCTGATCTGATTACTGTAACACAAGGTGCACTTGTTTGTCGTTCCAGGCTGGGGGTGCGTGCAGTTATACAGGCCATCACAGGTGATGATGGGTCATCATCACCGGACAGGGTCTAGCCCTGCTCTCACCCTGGAATCCGGTCCGTCAGACCTCAGGGGCTCAGCAAGGCAGCGGCCACTGTGAGGGGAGTCTGCATGGCAGAGTGTCCTGCTGGTCAGGAGGGTTCTAAGAGAGATCTGGGCGAAATGTGTGCAGTGTAAGTGCACTGACCAGGCGGCAGATCAGAAAGACAGAACTGTAGTTGCCTTCACTCTCCGGGCTTTTGCAGAAGTGAGACAGATCAGAGAGAGATTGCACAGCACAGTTAACCCGCAGGGCATTATGCACACAGGGGAAGCCCTACTGACTGACGTGTTGTGGACAGGGGCAGGAGTCCAGGTCTGCTGAGATGGGTGCAGGTCTGTAGGAGCTGGTGGTTGGTGCTGTGGGTGTATGCTCAGGGTTACCATGCTCTGCTCTCTGGCTACAGTTGTCACCACTACATCCAGTAGAAACTCAGGGTGTCACCAAAGGCTGGGTGTCCAGTCCTGTTGTTCTGCCACTCTAGGAAGATGGTAACTCCAGCCCTGAGCATACTCACACTGGACTGAAACAGCCTTCAGTCCCCCGAGCACCAGGTCGGTGCTGTACAGACAGACATGATGGGGGAGACCCATCGCTGTGCAGGTCCAGGTAAGAGCTGTGGCCCCAGGGCCCCAGAGATGAAGACAAAGCACAGAAATCTAAAAACTCCAGCAACACTCAAACTCACCAGACCGATATGAAAAATGCTCTTTCACTGGACCCACAGGTAAGAAAAACAAGCACGTTCTTACAGATGATGCTACAGAGCCTGACAGTTCAAACTCAGGGCTGCAGCCACATGAAACAAGTGCCAAGGATCACGAGCCAAAGCTGCCGGGAACTGCACACATCCTGAGAACAGCACTTGATTAGTCAAGTCTGAGGGCTCTGGGTGAGTAAATACTGGCTTTATCATCCTGATTAAAACAACAGAAAAGACCTGTTTCATACACTGACAGTGTCCTAGTGCAAATATTCAGCTTCCTGATTTTCTCATTGTTATGTGTATGGTAAAAACTGTAGTGCAGTACAGCCCAGTGAGATGAGGGTAAAAGCACAGTTTTAGGGGAGTTCTGAATGAGAGGCATTGGTGTTAAATTATAATCCCACAGATGGTGAGGGCACTGTAGTTCATATTGTAACTATTGATCTTAAAAAGACTGTTCTGCTGTACTGTGACTGTAGCTCCTATTGTAACAGGACCGTTCTACTGTACTGTGACTGTAGCCCCTATTATAATGGGACTGTTCTTCTGTATCGTAACTGTAGCTCCTATTGTAACAAGACTGTTCTCCTGTATTAAAATTGTAGCTCCTACTGTAATAGGACCGTTCTACTGTACTGGGACTGTAGCTCCTATTGTAACAGGACTGACTACAGCTCTGTATTGAAACAGGTTATTTTATAAAAATAAATGATAGAAGTCAAGAATTAATATAATTAAAAGCAGTTTTTACCTTGAGAGAGAAGTGCGAGGGTCAGACAGAAAGGAATCCAGCGGCTTGATTTGGGCAGAATCATTGTGTTTTCAGGGCAGGAGACTTGTCTCAGTACCGACTCTCTGTCAGAGAGAGGGAAGGAGAGAGAAAGAGGGAAGTGACACATTCTGTGTGTGTGTGTGTGAGAGAGAGGGGTAAATGCACACAGTCTACACTGGGGAAAAATACGGAGCTGACACGGACCGGCCATGCTCAAGTGAAAGAGAGAGGATGGGAGGGTCATGCTTCCTCAGACATTAATTCCTCAGACAGGAAAGGGAAAAGGCAGCGCAGCTCCATTGTGAAGTCAGAGGGGTTAATAAAGAGTAATGAGTGTCCTGGCAGGGTCCCAGCGCTCCGAGCTCCTCAATGACTCAGAGTCCATCCAGGATCAGGAGTCTCCCACAAGCCCTGCCAACACCCTTAATATACCACACGTGTCCTGGCGGTGTGACCTCGCACACCGAGCGCTTCAAGAAGCAAGACAAGCCCGCTAAAGGGAGATGATACTCAGCAGAGACACATCTTTCCCAGAGTTGAACTGGATGATGAGATTGTATCTGAAGCTGATCTGCCTGCTGCAGAGCACAAGACGTTCAGTATGAGTTCCTCCGGGCAGAGCACTTGGCACCACTGCGATCATTTCAACACCTTGCCAACTCGCCCTCGGAGCGCGTCCTCATTGCTGCAGCAGAAGATACTTCGCCCAACATCTCGGTGTCTGTAGCGACACAGCTCCTGTTCGGTGGCGGTTCCGGCCGGTCCAGGTGGATCCAGTCTGAGAGATCGATCATCGCAAGCCCCTTTTCACCACGTTCGAATGAGAAGAGCCACTCCGTCTGGACAGTGCCGCCTCCGGTACAGCTGACGCAGAGCACAGAGCAGTGCTGAGACCGGGGGAAAGATCCAGCATGTGGTTCTGTTGGGCTGAGGTCCCGACCCGCCCGCAGTCCCGAGTCCCGAGTCCTGAAGGACTGAGCTCATACAACTGACTGTGGACTCAGAAACATTCAGAGAAGGACGGAACTCATACAGCTGACTGTGGACTCAGAAACATTCAGAGAAGGACGGAACTCATACAGCTGACTGTGGACTCAGAAACATTCAGAGGAGAAGGACTGAGCTCATACAGCTCACTGTGGACTCAAAAACATTCAGAGGAGAAGGACTGAGATCATACAGCTGACTGTGGACTCAGAAACATTCAGAGGAGAAGGACTGAGATCATACAGCTGACTATGGACTCAGAAACATTCAGAGGAGAAGGACTGAGATCATACAGCTGACTGTGGACTCAGAAACATTCAGAGAAGGACGGAACTCATACAGCTGACTGTGGACTCAGAAACATTCAGAGGAGAAGGACTGAGCTCATACAGCTCACTGTGGACTCAGAAACATTCAGAGGAGAAGGACTGAGATCATACAGCTCACTGTGGACTCAGAAACATTCAGAGAAGGACTGAGCTCATACAGCTGACTGTGGACTCAGAAACATTCAGAGAAGGACTGAGCTCATACAGCTGACTGTGGACTCAGAAACATTCAGAGGAGAAGGACTGAGATCATACAGCTCACTGTGGACTCAGAAACATTCAGAGGAGAAGGACTGAACTTAGGCATTGCAGCAATATTTCTGTCTGCAGTTCTACAGGTATAAGGACACAATGTTAACAAGACAAGGATACTGGATGACAAACAGGACAAAATCTGTTTTTTTCTTTATTACAGCAAATGAAACAACATGAGTGTGCCATCTTTACAAAAATCAATAAATAATAACAAATAAATACTTTGTTCTATAAAAGTGTCCAGTTTAGTGAGATTCCAATAGAGGATTTCTCTCCCTCTCTCCCATCACTGTGAGGTTTTGGGGCTGATCGTCCACAGGTAAGTCTGTCCCTCTACTACAGTACCTCCCTTTCTCACCTCTCTCGGCATCCCGTCTCCCTCTTCTTCCTCTCATCTCCCTCTGCTCCCCTCCTTCTCCCCTCCTCCCATCTCCTGCCCTGTCTCTCTCCTCCTCTCCCTGCCCCCTGCAGTCTCAGCTCTTGAGGCCGCTCCTCTGTAAGTGCCTCTTGATCAGCTGGATGCGGTTGTGCACGTAGAACTTCACCGCTCTCCAGTCCCGAGAGTTGGCACCCAGCAGGGGGCAGTGTGCCAGGCAGCGCTCACACTCCGCCTTGGCCGGAACGCGGAGAAGACGGATATTCTTCTCCAGGTGCTCCTCCACTGCTCGCCTCTCAGCCTCTGACCATGGCCGTTTCAACACCCCTCTTTTCCCTGAGAGAGAAACAGAGAGACGAGTTAACACACCACAGTACATTAACACTGCACTGAGAGAGGGGGGTTAATACAGTACAGACACACTGACTGAACACTCCAGTACATTAACACTGCACTGAGAGAGAGGGGTTAATACAGTACAGACACACTGACTGGACACTACAGCACATTAACACTGCACTGAGAGAGAGGGGTTAATACAGTACAGACACACTGACTGGACACTCCAGTACATTAACACTGCACTGAGAGAGAGGGGTTAATACAGTACAGACACTGACTGGACACTCCAGTACATTAACACTGCACTGAGAGAGAGGGGTTAATACAGTACAGACACACTGACTGGACACTCCAGTACATTAACACTGCACTGAGAGGGGGGTTAATACAGTACAGACACACTGACTGGACACTCCAGTACATTAACACTGCACTGAGAGAGAGGGGTTAATACAGTACAGACACACTGACTGGACACTCCAGTACATTAACACTGCACTGAGAGAGAGAGGGGTTAATACAGACACAGTGACTGACTGGACACTTCTTCATTAACAGTTTATGTATCAAATTCTTTAACTCACTTACTTGCTGTGGTTATTTAGGAAACGTTTTGACATACTCGTTTTAACTACATTTCCCTTGAACACTTGCAATGTTCAAATTAAAAACAATAAACAACATATCACTGAACAAACGTAAGTACTTGTACACAGCCAAGGCTGGGTAGGGCCTGCAGTACCCAGAGAAGCAGAACCTTGGATTTCTGAGAGATGTAGTTTTTGCAGGCAGTTTTCCCGTTTTTTCCCCAAGCATTTCCTACCAGCTTTTCCCATGTTATCTTGGAATTCTCTGTTCCTTCAACGATCGATCAGCTCCTTAATTACATATTTCTTCGAGTATGAAAATTAGCTTTTCCTCAATAGGTTTTTTGCACTTTTTAGAATTCAGTGATATTAATTAATTTTACTTAACTTCAAATAAATGATTACCGTTGTCAACAATGGTACTCTCATGACAGCTGTCTTACTCTAATATCAACAATGCTACCTATAAAGGAACAAGTAATGGGTTTATTCCATGCTGAAAAAAAAAGAAGAAAGAAAACACAACGTTTCAGCCGTGGAGCCTGGTGTGAGGAGTAGGCCTGAAGAAGGCTCCACGGCCGAAACGTTGTGTTCTCTTTCTTCTTTTTTTCAGCATGGAATAAACCTATTACTTGTTCCTTTGCAGCCTACGCATGCTGACGCAGCTATCCACCTGAACTACTATGGCACCTACAGATGTGTTTGTCTTAAATAAATAGTATTTTAATTACATCTATTTTTTTTTTGTTTGAATTACTCAAAAAAGGAATATTACCTCATTTGCTTAATTTGATGAAACGTTTCATTTTAAATGTGACTTTCGGGACAGTACCAAAGCAGGGTTTTTTTTCACTATTTCATATTTAACAGATGTTTCATCTAAGTTCCTCTTTAGATACAAACAAAATAAAAATGGGTCAAGGGAATATCGTATCAAATTTGCGCATTTGCATTGATTTCCCTGCCCCCCAAGCAAAACACGGCCAGCATTTGAATTGCATGAGAGACGTCTTTACCCTGCAAATCGACCTGTTGTTGTGTTTTGTCAACGGACAACAGGCCAGTGGGCTGCAGCTGCCGTCTCTGCAGGGGGAATTAAGAGGGAATTAACGCAATACGATGAACGACCGGTGGATTCCTTTCAGCGCTTTTATCCATATCATTTATTTTCGAAACACTTCTCGTTGGTTTGGTTTCACTTCCTCTGCAATCCATTACAACATCAGTGGTTCTCATTTTGTGTTGTTTAGATATACTATATATATTTTATATAATGTTTCTTTTCAGCAGAATGGAAAATGAAACTTCAGGATAAAAAAAAACAGTTCATTTTGCTCATTGAACTAAATGCATGAAGTAAGAAGCTACATTTCCCAATATCCCACAGGTTCAGCCATCCAATCAGAGTGAGGCACAGACTGTTCTGTGGTGAATGTCTTGCCTGCCAAGCACGAGGTCTGGGTTCGATTCCCGGCTCATGCACAAGTTGTTCTTTCTTTAACAAATTGCTCCTTGGAGATTAAAAAAACACTATATAATAATAAAATAGATATAATAAATAATATGTATACTAAACTGGCATTTCTGTTCATTTTAATGTTAATTTTAAAAATGTTGTAAATTAAGTGTAAAAATATTGAATTAATATTAATAATAAATGTAGTAATAACTAAATTATAAATACACTGAATCACTATTAAAATTTAACGGGTTTGAAAAATGTAATACAATTTACCAGAATTTCATGTAATTTAACACAATATCTGGTTTAATTTTTTTAAAGCCACTAGTATTTGCCCCCTTCCTGATTTCCTCTATTATTGCATATTTGTCACACTGGATGTTTTCAGATCTTTAGATGAAATCTAATACTAGATAAAGGGAACCCGAGTGAACAAAACACTTTTTTATTATTATTTCATTTATTTAATAAACAAAGTTATCCAACACCCATATCCCCTGTGTGAAACAGTTATTGCCCCCTTACACTTAATAACTGGTTGCGCCACCTTTAGCTGCAGTGACTGAAACCACACACTTCCTTCGAAACACTTTGTGCAGAACATCTACAGCGCATCTTTGTGCTGGTAACTTGACTCGGATGGTGAGGGTCAAAATAAGTGAGGTTTATATTGAGCAGGGCTGGCTGTAATCAAGCCTGACTGTGTTCAATCAGCTGACTCTAATTATCCCTTTAATTGGGGCAATTACTTTTTCACACAGTGCCAGTTGGTGTTGGATAACTTTGTTAATTAAATAAATGAAATAAGTAAAAAGAAAAAAGTGTTATTTGTTCACTCAGGCTCCCGTTATCCAACATTAGATTTTGGTTGAAGACCTGAAAACATTCAGTGTAAAAAAACTGCAATAATAGAGGAAATCAGTACGGCACTGTATAATACATTCTTAATTAAATAATGAGCAGTAAATTATACACTCTTACTATTTATTCTATATACTCTATTAAATTAACAAAACAATAATTCTGTTTTTAATAATTAGAGTTATATGATATACTGACATCCACTATCTTATATGGAGTTGTGTGCAATCATTGTATTTAATGAAATCGTTTTTTGCTAGTAGTATGTGTACAGTATTATTAGCGCAGGAAAGCACTAATGGGTTAATATTAATACAGTACTGATTTTTCTGACAACTACACACAGCTGCAGTTGTTTTAAGAATGCACTGCGCCACCTGGCAGTTTTTTCAGAGCAGTGCTGTCTTGCATCAGATGATTCAAAAAGAATAAAAACGTCATTAGTATAGTAGTAGTATAGTACCGTGGTATAACGGCCGACACCTTGCACTTTCTCGATGGCTGCATTTGTACATGTAGCTGGGCGTGTTTCAGTGTGTTGTTGTTCAATATGGAGTGGTACCTGTCCTGTTTCCCTGAGATCTGGCTTCACCTGGTCTTGTCCAGATTGACCGTCAGTGCCAGGGTCTGACAGTACTGCTCTCTCTCAGTGTCTCTAGCCCTGTGCATTCTCTCCCCCCTCTCCCTCTCCCTCTCTCCAGTCCTGTCTCTCTCTCCCCTCTCCTTGTCTTTCGCACTCTCCAGTCCTGTCTCTCTCTCCCCTCTCCCTGTCTTTCGCACTCTCCAGTCCTGTCTCTCTTTCAATCTCCTCCTTCTGCATCTCTCCAGTCTCTCTCAATTCAATTTTAATTCAATTCAAGATGCTTTATTGGCATGACCAATGAGTAATGACAGTGTTGCCAAAGCAAAACAAATACAATTAACATAAAACAAAAATCTACAGACATTTCTCTCTCTCTCTCCAGGCATGCGTCTCCCTCTCTCCTCCCCCCTCATCCTGCCTGTCTGTCTGTATCTCTCACCCTGTCTGGGCTGGGCTCCGCTCCTCTTGTTGCTGTTGCGGGCCGATGGGGACGGGGACGGGGAAGGGGACGTCATCTGGAGACTGGGGGGTGCCCTGGGGGGTCTCCTCTGTCTCTGTTGGCTCTGCGGGAGTGCTGGTGAGGGCAAAGGCTTCTGGGATGAGGAGCTCGACGCGCGCTTTTGTTTCCTGGTCACTTCTTCCTCTTCCTCCTCCTGCTCCTGCTCGTCCTCCGACAGCGCATCCGCAGAGTTCTCCGACAGCACTGCGCGGAAAAGAGCAGACAGAGGCGCAAAGTCAAAAGCATCTAAGCTGGCAAATAAAGACAATAAACAAATCACACAGCAGGAGGCCACTCGGCCCATCTGACTCATCTGATCGTTAGTAGCTAATTGATACGAGCGTCTCACATAGCTGTTTCCTGAAGGAAACCAGGGTATCGGCTTTAATAACATAGTGGGGCAACAGATCTACTGGGCGGGCAGTGTCGGGGCCCTTGAGGATGCTGGATACTGGTATCCAGCCCCCTCATCGTCTCGTAATCCCCTGTTCAGGCTCAGTGCTTCCCATTCCGTACCGACTCAATACTTGTGCTGTGTGTTAAACCTGGCTGATCAGTCACACCTGCTACGACCTGACAGAGCTCCAAATGTTTTCCTGGGATCTGACAAAGCTCCCATTGTTTTTCTGGGATTTGACTGAGCTCCCATTGTTTCCTTGGAATCTGACTGAGCTCTCATTGTTTTCCTGGGATCTGACTGAGCCTCAAATCTTTTCCTGGGATTTGACAGAGCTCTCGCTGTTTTCTTGGGATTTGACAGAGCTCCCCTTGTTTTCCTGGGAGCAGTGGACAGAGCTGGTCCTCCTGTCTGAATCTAGAATCGGCCTGATACTCTCTGACCTGACAACAGCCCCACTGCAACAAGAAGAAAGAGGAGAGCAAAGGAACAGAAACAGACAGGCGGGGGACCAGAAACCCAGGCTGACTCTCGGAAAGAGACAGACCAGACCGTGGGACAGGAGGAAGTCTCGAGACTGATGGCTCGTCTGTGTGCGTCCTTACCATCGAGCTCCAGGCAGATCTGCTCCAGGGTCATGCCCTTAAACATCAGCCCGTCCTTCTCTCCGGCCAGCACGACCCTGGCCACCCTTCCCATCAGCCCCGGGTCCTCCTGCAGCCGCGTGCAGTCCTGGGTCACGTGGTACTCCCTGCGCAGGTAGCCCTCCAGCCGGGAGCGCTGGGCCCGGCCGCAGAGGGAGAGCAGCTGGGACAGGATGGCCACCTGCCTGCGCAGCCGGGTGCAGGTGAGGCTCTGAGGCCGCCGCGCGCCACAGCTCCTGGCCAGGAGGCGCAGCAGGTCGCCGCCACGGAGAGGGGTGGCCGCGCTGTGGAAGGGGCGCGCAAAGACATAGGGGTTTTCAGGGCTCACTCCCACCTGGACAACAAGAGAAATTTCAATCGATCCGTTAGGAAACTGATAAAACTCCAGACTACCTGATGTGATCTGGACTTATCCTGCAGTTAAAAACTAAAATATTTAATTATGTTTTCACTGGAACACACACAAAAATGTCTACATATACAAAAATGATGTAAATATCAACCACACACTGAGACAGGCCACGCCCCAATGTGAATATTAATCACTCTCAGACATACCACGCCCCGATCCAAATATTAATCATGCCCACAGACATACCATGCCTATATGTGAATATTAATCACTCTCACAGACAGACCCCCCCCCATCTGAATATTAATCACTCACAGATAGACCATGCCTTCATCTGAATACTAACCACGCCCACATACAGACCACACCCTGATGTGAATATTTATCACTCTCCAAGACAGACATCATGCAGGAAAAATTAGCCAAGGCCTCAGATAGACCACACCCTGATGGGAACATGAGCCACACCCAGAGACAGACCACAGCCCAATAGGAAATTAACCACTGCCCGAGACAGACCTCGCCCCGATGGGAAATTAACCACTCCCCGAGACAGACCTCGCCCCGATGGGAAATTAACCACTCCCCTAGACAGACCACACCCCGATGGGGAAATTAACCACTCCCCGAGACACACCTCGCCCCAATGGGGAAATTAACCACTCCCCTAGACAGACCACACCCCGATGGGGAAATTAACCACTCCCCTAGACAGACCACACCCCGATGGGGAAATTAACCACTCCCCTAGACAGACCTCGCCCCAATGGGAAATTAACCACTCCCTGAGACAGACCTCGCCCCGATGGGAAATTAACCACACCCCGAGACAGACCTCTCCCCAATGGGAAATTAACCACACCCCGAGACAGACCTCGCCCCGATGGGAAATTAACCACTCCCCTAGACAGACCTCGCCCTGATGGGAAATTAACCACTCCCTGAGACAGACCTCGCCCCGATGGGAAATTAACCACACCCCGAGACAGACCTCGCCCCGATGGGAAATTAACCACTCCCCTAGACAGACCTCGCCCCAATGGGGAAATTAACCACTCCCCTAGACAGACCACACCCCGATGGGGAAATTAACCACTCCCCTAGACAGACCTCGCCCTGATGGGAAATTAACCACTCCCCTAGACAGACCTCGCCCCAATGGGAAATTAACCACTCCCCTAGACAGACCTCGCCCTGATGGGAAATTAACCACTCCCCTAGACAGACCACACCCCGATGGGAAATTAAACACTCCCCTAGACAGACCTCGCCCCAATGGGAAATTAACCACTCCCCTAGACAGACCTCGCCCCAATGGGAAATTAACCACTCCCCTAGACAGACCTCGCCCCGATGGGAAATTAACCACTCCCCTAGACAGACCTCGCCCTGATGGGAAATTAACCACTCCCCTAGACAGACCACACCCCGATGGGAAATTAACCACTCCCTGAGACAGACCTCGCCCTGATGGGAAATTAACCACACCCCGAGACAGACCTCGCCCTGATGGGGATAACAGCCATGCCTCGAAGAAGACGGCCCTGCCCTCACCTGGTCTCTGGTGCTCAGCAGCAGGTCCAGGCTGCTCTCCATCTCCGCAGTGAGTAGAAGCGGCACAAGCTTCCCTCTCTTCCCCTGAACCTTGGCACGTGTCAGGTCACACAACACCTCCCTCTCGAAGGGCGACAGCGCCGCCTCTAAGGCCAGGTCCTCCTCCCTGCCAGCAGGGGGCGCAGCTGCTGCAGAGACGCCCAGCACCTTCCTGCGGCTGCGGTCACACAGTGGTCTCTCTCTGTCAAGGAGCGACAGTTCCTGTCCCATCAGCGCCTGCCGTTCCTCTGTGGCCTCGCTCTCCACTCTCCGCCGCTGGCAGTAGGAGGACACACGGAGCTTGGAGACCTCGCAGTCTCTGCGGCGGTTGAACAAGATGAGCAGCGCCAGGCTGCTGTGGCACAGGGAGCGCCAGGTCTCCGCCAGGCCAGTGGACAGGCGCTGCTGAGGGTCCAACAGGGCCTGACGGGCACGCTCCTGCCGCTGCTGCAGCTGGGCGTGTAGGGAGGAGAGGTCCGAGAGCAGGGGAAGGATGTGGGGTTTACTACCCTGAGGAGCACTGCAGAGAGAGGGGGAGGAGGGGGGGCTGAAAGACAGGAGAAAGGGGGGTGAACACACTGACTGGACACTCCAGTACACTAACACTGCACTGAGAGAGAGGGGTTAATACAGTCCAGACACACTGACTGGACACTACAGTACATCAACACTGCACTGAGAGAGAGGGGTTAATACAGTACATCAACACTGACTGGACACTACAGGACATTAACACTGCACTGAGAGAGAGGGGTTAATACAGTACAGACACACTGACTGGACCCTACAGTACATCAACACTGCACTGAGAGAGAGGGGTTAATACAGTACAGACACACTGACTGGACACTCCAGTACATTAACACTGCACTGAGAGAGAGGGGTTAATACAGTACAGACACACTGACTGGACACTACAGGACATTAACACTGCACTGAGAGAGAGGGGTTAATACAGTACAGACACACTGACTGGACACTCCAGTACATTAACACTGCACTGAGAGAGAGGGGTTAATACAGTACAGACACACTGACTGGACACTCCAGTACATTAACACTGCACTGAGAGAGAGGGGTTAATACAGTCCAGACACACTGACTGGACACTACAGTACATCAACACTGCACTGAGAGAGAGGGGTTAATACAGTACAGACACACTGACTGGACACTACAGGACATTAACACTGCACTGAGAGAGAGGGGTTAATACAGTCCAGACACACTGACTGGACACTCCAGTACATTAACACTGCACTGAGAGAGAGGGGTTAATACAGTCCAGACACACTGACTGGACACTCCAGTACATCAACACTGCACTGAGAGAGAGAGATTCTTACCTGCAGGGCTCCCCCAGATCCTTCAGGTCCGAGATTGCGTCACTTCGAGGGAGCACACTGGAGCTCGTCTGTCTGTCCTCGCCCTGTCCCCCCTCTTTGACAGACCTGCGCCCCGCTGCCGGCCGCTCCTCCTCCTGTTGGGGCTGCTCTTCCTCTCGCGCGGTGTACAGTGTCCCCCGCTGCCTGCTGCCGCTCTTCTGATGCCGCCCCGGGGGCGCCGGTCCGCTCCAGCAGGGCCCGCACTCAGGGGGCGGAGGCGGTGGGGTGCGGGCGTCGCCCCGGTCTCTCAGCACCCAGTCCCGGGATCCCCTGGCACGCCCCGGCGCCCCCCGCGTCTCGCCCGCGTGGGCGCGCTGCAGGTGCCGGGCGATCTTGCGAAAGCGGCGCCCACAGAACACGCAGCGGTGCCTCCTACTGGAGGGGGCACGCCGCGCCGGGGCGGGCGGGGCGGGGGGGTCAGGCGTGTCCCCCGTGTCTTCGTCGTCGATGTCGGCCGCGCTGTGCTCCGAGTGGGACGTGGAGGAGGAGGGCGAGAGAGACCAGGAGGGCAGATACTGAGCCACTCCTCCCACCGGCCCGTCCTGCATGGAGAGAGGACAGAGCCGCTGAACCCACGGCGAGCTCCGGGCCGCTGAACCCACGGCGAGCTCCGGGCCGCTGAACCCACGGTGTGGTCTGAACTGCTGAACCCACGGCGAGCTCCGGGCCGCTGAACCCACGGTGAGCTCCGAACTGCTGAACCCACGGCGAGCTCCGGGCCGCTGAACCCACGGTGTGGTCTGAACTGCTGAACCCACGGCGAGCTCCGGGCCGCTGAACCCACGGCGAGCTCTGGGCCGCTGAACCCACGGTGTGGTCTAAACTGCTGAACCCACAGCGCGGTCTTTGTTTAGCAAGGCCAGATTGTACCCAGAATGCCCAAACACTGCAGGCAGGTGCCCAGTGTGGAGTTCAGTGAGGACAGCAGGACAGCCCTACTCTCATGAAGAGGCATATGACTTCATATATGTCTGACTCACCTTCTTCAGGTCACTGTCTAAGTCAGAACCACAGTCGTAGCCCACTGGAGAGACCATGCTGTGGAAATTCTGCAAATAACACAGTCATATCAGCAAAAA
Organism: Atractosteus spatula; assembly: GCF_055471065.1. Classification (NCBI taxonomy): domain Eukaryota; kingdom Metazoa; phylum Chordata; class Actinopteri; order Semionotiformes; family Lepisosteidae; genus Atractosteus; species Atractosteus spatula. The sequence continues at coordinate 16,433,426 of NC_142711.1, read as the reverse complement.
CGCATCAAGAACGAACACGGCACAGGTAACTCACAAGCCACACAGAGTCAACAGTACTGACATCACAGCCCACACCACAGCTCACTCACTCACAAGACACACAGAGCCATCAGTACAGGACGTCTCACCAGAGAGCTACTCCAGTCTCCCAGACCATAGTCCACGGTGATCTCCTCTCCCTTGGCAATGTCCCGTATAGCAAAAACACAAAGACGTGCCTGGCTCCCACAATGCACCTCTCGGACACGGCAGTTGGGAGCGCGATACAGCCCTCCTTGAACCATCAAGCCCACATCCTCCTCTACCAGCTCTGGCACACTGTCAGAAAGATGGACAGGTTAACAACTGTCAGACAGGTTTAATGCTGTCACATACAGAGACACAGACAGGCAGGTTCAATACTGTCACATACAGAGACACAGACAGGCAGGTTCAATACTGTCACATACAGAGACACAAACAGGCAGGTTCAATACTGTCACATACAGAGACACAAACAGGCAGGTTCAATACTGTCACATACAGAGACACAGACAGGCAGGTTCAATACTGTCACATACAGAGACACAGACAGGCAGGTTCAATACTGTCACATACAGAGACACAGACAGGCAGGTTCAATACTGTCACATACAGAGACAGGTTTAATACTGTCACACACAGACAGGCAGGTTTAATGTTTAATACATCACTCCACTCAGACATACTCTCTCTGCTCCTCCCTCTCACCACATATCGCTGCTCAGGGGGTCTGGCAGATAGTAGGGCAGCTCTCCAGGAGGGAGGGGGGTATCCTGCACCCCCACAGCCTCAGGGTATAATCCCCGCACACACTGAGTACCTAAAGAGAGACAGAAGGGTTAACAAAGACTGGATGCTATTACAGACAGTACAGGAAGGGAGAGAGAAGGGGTGTGGCAGGGCGAGAGAAGGGGGAGGGGTGGCAGGGAGAGAGGGGGAAGGGGTGTGTGTCAGGGAGAGAGGATGAAGGGGTGTGTGTCGGGGGGGGGGGGTGTCAGGGAGAGAGGGGGAAGGGGTGTGTGTCAGGGAGAGAGGAGAAAGGGGTGTGTGTCGGGGGGGGGTGTCAGGGAGAGAGGAGGAAGGGGTGTGTGTCAGGGAGAGAGGAGAAAGGGGTGTGTTTCGGGGGGGGGGGTGTCAGGGAGAGAGGAGGAAGGGGTGTGTGTCAGGGAGGGGGTGTGGCAAGGAGAGAGGGGGAGGGTGTGTCAGGGAGAGAGGATGAAGGGGTGTGTGTCAGGGAGAGAGGTAGAGAGGGGGTGTCAGAGACAATATTACTGGAATACGCGTCGCTGTGTTCGGACAGGCTATCTTCATCCTCAGTGATGAGTCTCTCTGGCACCTTCATCGGAATCCCCTTCCTCTGTTTCCTCACGGAGAGACACCTGAAACAGATCAATTACCCTCAGCAATTATATATCTATCCATAGCAAACTATACAGCAGTGCCCATCTCTCTCTTTCTACAGTAACTATACAGCAGTACCCGTCTCTGTCTCTCTCTCTCCACTAACAATACAACAGAGCCAGTCTCTCAATTTCAATTCAATTCAAGGTGCTTTATTAGCATGACCGATGGGTACAATCAGTGTTGCCAAAGCAAATAAAATAATGAAATTAACATGGAACAAAACAAAAAATAAAAGTAAAATAAAATCTACAGACATATTAGACATTTACAACAAAGACATATTATAAAATATTTACATATACTGTAGACAGATGGAGCATTATTGGGAGACAGACTCACTGTTACTGGGCTGCCAGTTCAACTGAGTTCCCTCCTCCCTCTCCCAGCAGGATTGGGACCTGTTGTGATTCTGACAGGTGTGGAAGTGCTGGGATTACATTTGTAAATTTGGTGAAGAATGTTTCTCTAATCCCAGAGTATCTGTCACAGTGCAGTAGGAAGTGCACCTCTGTCTCTGTTTCTCCCCGCTGGCAGTGGGAGCACAGCCTGTCCTCTCTGGACAGCCAGGTCTGTCTGTGTCGCCCAGTTTCTATGGCCAGGCTGTGGTCACTGAGCCTGTACTTCCTCAGGGTCTGTTTCTTTTCCCTCTTTCTTATCTTGGTCAAATATTCGGCTAGTGTGTATTGTCTGTTTAGGGGGTTCTGTAGCATTACAGTTTATGTTGTATTTGTGTGTGTGTGTTTTGGGCTCAGCTCTTGGCCAGCAGGGCTTTGTGGCTCGGGCCAGTGAGCCTCAGGACCAGTTTCAATGGGACATTTGTCCCATTGAGTGTACTCCTTGTCTGTGAGGGGACCCCACACTTCACTGCCGTATAGGGCAATGGGTTGGATTACACTTTCAAATATTTGGAGCCAGATTCTTGTTGGTGGGTTGATGGTGAAAAGCCTCCTTATTGTGTAGAAAGCCCTAAGTGCCTTCTCCCTCAGTGCCTTCACTGCCAGGTCAAAACTCCCAGATGAGCTGATAGTGAAACCGAGGTATGTGTAGCTGTCTGTCCGTCTCTCTCTGACACACACACACACACACACACTCCCTGTCTCTGTCCGTCTCTCTCTGACACACACACACTCCCTGTCTCTGTCCGTCTCTCTCTGACACACACACACTCCCTGTTTCTGTCCGTCTCTCTGACACACACAAACTCCCTGTCCGTCTGTCCGTCTCTCTCTGACACACACACTCCCTGTCCGTCTGTCCGTCTCTCTCTGACACACACACTCCCTGTCCGTCTGTCCGTCTCTCTCTGACACACACACTCCCTGTCCGTCTGTCCGTCTCTCTCTGACACACACACACTCCGTCCGTCTGTCCGTCTCTGACACACACACACTCCCTGTCTCTGTCCGTCTCTCTCTGACACACACACACTCCCTGTCTCTGTCCGTCTCTCTCTGACACACACACACTCCCTGTCCGTCTGTCCGTCTCTCTCTGACACACACACACTCCCTGTCCGTCTGTCCGTCTCTCTCTGACACACACACACTCCCTGTCCGTCTGTCCGTCTCTCTGACACACACACACACACACACACTCCCTGTCCGTCTCTCTCTGACACACACACACACTCCGTCCGTCTGTCCGTCTCCCTCTGACTGACAGACAGACAGAAAGACACACACACACTGTCCGTCTCCCTCTGACACACACACACTCCCTGTTCGTCTCTGTCCTCTCGATACTGCTTGACCAGAGAAGCCCTCTCTTTCCCTGTCTGTGAAGCCCAGGATCACATGGCAGACAGGACCCACTCCTCACCTCCGTGGCGGCGGCTTAGTAGCCTCGCCGTCGCTGTCCAGGGTTGGTGGTTCTCGATACTCGAGCAGGGACCCTGCCGCCTCCGCCATCTTGGCTCCCCGTCCGGCCGCAAAAGGGACACACTACTGCGGAGCACATCAGGGGGACAAGGAAACATAACACCGTAAAATCTCCCTTCGGACCTCTAAGTATCAGTTCACGTCAAAAGATTTTCAATTTCTTTTTACAATATAACTATCTTATTCATGTTTTCTCCATATCGATCTGTTCTTTCACGGTTATATTCAGTTACGTTTAGCAAGTCTCACCTCTGCCATAATTGGTATCGCTCACAGGGAGGCGGATCTCCTGTTGGGTTGAACCACGTCGGAGAAAGAGAGGGGATGATCAAACATTTTCAGACTTTTTTTTTCTTACTTTATTTTTCTGTTTCAAAATATGTATACAGCACTATAAAATTAAATAAAATTAAATACTTGCATTAACCGCCGTCCAGATGCTGTGAACTACTACACAGCTTGTAACCATAGCAACCGCCCACCTCTATGACTTCATCTGCAGTAGTCTTGACCAACCCGTGAAGCTGTGAAGATGCGATCATCACTTAACACGTGATTAACACTGTGCGCTGTGCGTGTCTGGTTGTGTTTGTCAAGTTGAATATGTTAATATTATAGCACCGTGACAATTACAGAAAAGTTCTACTGTACAAGCATGCTTCTTATTAATGTTGACAAAACCAAAGAACTGGCTACTTGTGACAGTAATACGTCAGATTTCCAACCTCTCTCCCACGGCCGGCGCAACCCATACTTGGCCCATATATTGAACTTGATACTTAGTAACAAGTAATAGGTTTATTCCATGCTGAAAAAAAGAAGAGAGAAAACACAACGTTTCCGCCGTGGAGCCTTCTTCAGGTGTGAAGAAGGCTCCACGGCACCGCAAGGCAGGTGGATTTCAAGGATATCATCGCTAAATTTGTCAAAGTTGTAAGGTAGGGCCATGGCACCGCATGCCGCTGCATCCGGATGGCACCGCATTACATTCACCGCATGAATGTAACCGTGGAAGAACAGATCGATATCTGAATAAGATAGTTATATTGTAAAAAAAAAATTGAAAATCTTTTGACGTGAAATCCACCTGCCTTCCTCACACCTGAAGAAGGCTCCACGGCCGAAACGTTGTTTCTCTCTTCTTTTTTTCAGTATGGAATAAACCTATTACTTGTTCCTTTGCAGCCTACAGTACGCATGCTGACGCAGCTCCCCACCTTGATACTTAGTAACTAATTATTTTAAAAGTGAAGAACATGGCCCTACCTTACAACTTGAGAAATTTAGCGATGATATCCCTGAAATCCACCTGCCTTGCGGTGCTGTTCTCTATAGACAGCAAAGCCAGAGCTGACAGTCTTCCCTGCGACATGGGGGACCTTAGATATGTTTTGATCCATTTCAGTTTGCTAAACGAGCGTTCAGCACTGGCGACAGCAACTGGAATTGTTGAAAACGCTTGACATGCTATCGCTGTGTTTGGAAACGCAGATTTCATATCTTTGTTGACCAAATACTGCAGTACGTCAGACGCAGAGTTGACTTCACTGGGGAGCAGCTGAGACAAACTTTAGTTCAGTTGCTAAATCTCCGCCATGAATGTCTCCTAAAAACAAGGCAAGTTCGTTGCTTCGGTTGAATTATCTCCGGTATTTATCATGTCAAACAAAATGCCAAAAAGACGACTGAACTCGCTCAAGAAAGAAAACGTTCTCCTGTCTCACTGATGACAGTGTCCAGTAAGCGATCGAAAAACCTTTCCTCTCGAATTGTCTTTTCTGTTCTTTGCGTTTCTGGCTACCCGGCTTACATTTCTGGATCGCGTTCATGTTGCACACTCACGAACATGGTTTAGCTCAATGTAAGCTGGTCTGTTGCTCTGTCCTGCAGGAGAACAGGTCGCGTTATCCAATTCAACATCTTTTGGAATCGACGCGCCAGTGACCAGTCGCAAATCATCCGCACAGCCGTGTTTTCAAATAGATTATTGTGTTTTATTTGAAAATACGCCAGACTCATATTGCTATTGGATAATACACAGCGTTCCCCGCCCCTGATACGAACTCCTGTTCGTTTATTTTACGGGTGGTCTTTTCTAAAAAAAAACTGTCATTTTAATGACGTTAGGAAAGGGGCCCACTTTAAGATGTGGGCTAGATGCAGCGGTACCCATTGCACCCCCTGTAGCGCCGGCCCTGCTCTCTCCCTCGGTTCAGTGTTTCAGTTACACCTAGGCATAGTAACAGATGAAGATTTAAACTTTGCCGAGAATACCAACTGCATTTTTAGGACAACTAGCCAGCATATATTTTTGATCAGGACGCTGAAAGGCTGGGGGTGAGTCAAAACGGTTTAGAGAGGGCTTACAGAGTGTTGGCGGAAATCATCCTTACTTTTGGTAGTGTGGTATGGCAGCCTCAACATTTAGAGTAAAGGAAACCGGCTAGAATTGTTAACATCGCTAGGAAAATAACTGGCCGAGCCCGGAAAGAGCTTCAGGAGCTGTACTCTACTGCAGTTCAAAGGAAAACCCATCTGATCATCGACGACCCCCCCCCACCACCCTCTTCAAGCCCATTTCCAGCTGCTGTCTTCAGGGAGGAGGAGGTTCAGACAGCCTGTGGCCAGGAGAAATGGATATATTTCTCCTCCCTGTGGCGCCGGTATCTCGAAGTGACTGTTTCTGTATGAAGCGATCGGATTAGTGAAGTGACGGTGTGATACCGGCAGAGCGAGATGGGTGTGTGTGTGTGTGGTGTAACATGTGCAAGACTATCGCTTGTCCTGAATGTGTATTTATGTTCAGAGCTATTTGTTTCAGATCAGAAAGGCCGAGGCCGTTAGAGGTGAAATGGGGAACTATCGGTCTGGGGAGATCTTTGATCTTCACAGCTCAGACAAATTCCCTAAAATGGTCTGCCAGTCTCCTTCCTGTCTCACCAATGGGGATAGCTGGGTATTTTCTGCAGTAAATAAGGTCAATAATATCATCTGAGTGATCCAGAATTGCCCAGAGGGTCTGGAATGTGTGTCGTAGTGGATGTTATATTTGCAGGCGATGCAGGGGGTTCTGTTGCAGGGGACAGTAGATAGGCACAGACAGAGGAGTTTATTTACCATACAGACATGTACATAGAAATTCTTAACTCTCAGGACATGCACGGTGCAGCAGACAGTGCAATCACACAACACCACACAATGCACACTGTACATTACAAAACACTAAAATTAATATTAATTAAAATTAATAATAATTCCTTACACTTATATAGCACTTTCTTATACACTCCACTCAAAGTGCTTTACAGGTAATGGGGATCCCCTCCACCACCACCAGTGTGCAGCCCCACCTGGATGATGTGACAGCAGCCATAGTGCACCAGTACTCTCACCACACACCAGCTCTCAGTGGGGAGGAGAGCAGAGTGATGAAGCCAGTTCAGAGATGGGGATTATTTGGAGGCCATGATTGGTAAAGATCAATGGGAAATTTGGCCAGGACCCTGGGGTTACACCCCTACTCTTTTCAAGAAACACCCTGGGATTTTTAATGACCACAGAGCATCAGGACCTCAGTTTTACATCTCACCCAAAGGGCGGCACCTTTTTACAGTACAGTGTCCCCGTCACTATACTGGGGCTAGGGCCCACATGGACCACAGGGTGAGCGCCCCCTCCTGGGCCCACTAACACCTCTTCCAGCAGCAACCTTAGTTTTTCCCAGGAGGCCTCCCATCCAGGTACAGACCAGGCTCACACCTGCTGAGCTTCAGTGGGCTGCCAGCTGTGAGTTGCAAGGTGATCTGGCTGCTGATGACAGTAATGACAGACCATCACACAGACAATAAATACAAACAGAGCAGTAGGTACATGCCTGGTGTGCACACTTGCAGAGGCTGGTTAAGGGAGCTGTGAACAAGAAGGTTGCACAGATTCGGGGCTCAGCTATATGAGCAGACTTGAAAGAGGGTTCCAGTGGCAGGCATCTTGAATACACACAGCTTCGCTGATCCCCAGTCCCATTGTGCAACTCTTACCGCACACAGCTCCAGCGACACCCAGGCCTACTGTACAACTTAACACCGTGCGTGCCCCAGCCCTTCACACAGCTCCACCCTGCCAGCCGCAGATGTGTCATGGCCTGGGCCCGAGCTCCCAGGGGAGGTCTCTCCGCTGAATGAAACAGGACTCACCCTGCTAACTAGGAGGCCCCAGGCCGCCGTCTTGGGGACCCCCGTCCTCAGGGAATCCGGCTCGCAGCCCCAAGCCAGGAATGGGGAAGACCTGGAGCTTCCCTGGAGCTGCAGAAAGAGCGATTGTACAGCGACCGAGTCCGCCATCACGCTAGCCATCCTCCAACATCAAGGGCGGACGCGGCTGCTTAGGTTCGCCTTTTTCGTGTCGCAGCGACGAAAGCTGCTCGTTCTACAAGAGGCTCTTTATTCTAGCAGCAGTTTTTACCATTATTTTATTTTAATAAATGTTATTTTATCTCAGGACCCAATCAAGCGCGTCCTCCCCATCGCCCTCCCCTCACGTTTCCTTCCCTGCGTGTCTCCAGTGTTCATTGTAAGTGTGTCTGTCCAGTGCTTGTGAGTGTGCAGAGTGTCTGCAACTTGTCAGCACAGCCTGAGCCCTTCACTCCCATTGTAACAGGACTGTTCTCCTGTACTGGGACTGTAGCCCCTATTGTAACTGGACTGGTCTACTGTACTGGACTGTAGCTCCTATTGTAACAGGACTGTTCTCCTGTACTGGACTGTAGCCCCTATTGTAACTGGACTGGTCTACTGTACTGGACTGTAGCTCCTATTGTAACTGGACTGTTCTCCTGTACTGGACTGTAGCCCCTATTGTAACTGGACTGGTCTACTGTACTGGACTGTAGCCCCTATTGTAACTGGACTGGTCTACTGTACTGGACTGTAGCCCCTATTGTAACAGGACTGTTCTCCTGTACTGGGACTGTAGCTCCTATTGTAACAGGACTGTTCTCCTGTACTGGGACTGTAGCCCCTATTGTAACAAGACTGTTCTCCTGTACTGGGACTGTAGCCCCTATTGTAACAGGACTGTTTTCCTGTACTGGGACTGTAGCTCCTATTGTAACAGGACTGTTCTCCTGTACTGGGACTGTAGCTCCTATTGTAACAAGACTGTTCTCCTGTACTGGGACTGTAGCTCCTATTGTAACAGGACTGTTCTCCTGTACTGGACTGTAGCCCCTATTGTAACAGGACTGTTCTCCTGTACTGGGACTGTAGCTCCTATTGTAACTGGACTGTTCTCCTGTACTGGGACTGTAGCTCCTATTGTAACAGGACTGTTCTCCTGTACTGGGACTGTAGCCCCTATTGTAACTGGACTGTTCTCCTGTACTGGGACTGTAGCTCCTATTGTAACAGGACTGTTCTCCTGTACTGGACTGTAGCTCCTATTGTAACGGGACTGTTCTCCTTAACTGGGAAAGTAGCTCCTATTGTAACAGGACTGTTCTACTGTACTGGGACTGTAGCTCCTATTGTAACAAGACTGTTCTACTGTACTGGGACTGTAGCTCCTATTGTAACGGGACTGTTCTACTGTACTGGGACTGTAGCTCCTATTGTAACAAGACTGTTCTACTGTACTGGGACTGTAGCCCCTATTGTAACTGGACTGTTCTCCTGTACTGGGACTGTGGTCCCTATTATAACAGGACTGTTCTCCTGTACTGGACTGTAGCTCCTATTGTAACAGGACTGTTCTCCTGTACTGGGACTGTAGCCCCTATTGTAGATGGACTGTTCCAATGTGTTCATATATTGCTTCACTGAAACAGTATCACCAGAAATCTGGGGGCTGTGACTCTGTGCTATTAATACCCCTCCTTCCCTGCCTGCGGCCTCAGAGCAGCTGCTGTGTTTTCACAGTCGCCGCGTGAAGACGTAGTGTTGTAAGTCCTCCTTTCTTCAGTTTTCCAGTCTGGATTATTGGAGTTGTTATGGAGCTGTGGTGCTGAGCCGGTCTACAGCTTGACCCAGCCCAAGACGAGGGAAAACACTCACTCTGCGCTCTCAGGCGCAGTGTGGGCTCGGGTTCGAAAATCAAACATCGTGGAACAGGCAGCAGTTTTCCACCGATCGGATCCCGACAGATAAGGCGGTCTCCTCGTGTTCCAAATCGCTCCCCGCCGCACACCTGTGAGAAAAGTGTCAGTTCCTTTAAGGAGTTTTCCTCTCTGGGCGTTATTCCAGGAGAGCCCTGTGATTTTCGACTGCTTCCCCGAGGGAAGTATCCCTACCCTGGGAATAACAGCCCGGAGATGTGCTGGCGTGTTTGAGTCACGATATGATACTGAGTGATATGTAGCAAGGCTGCAGTGAGGCACAGTGGCCAGGGATGTGAAGCTGTAACCGGAAGGCTGCGGGTTCGAATCCTTGTGTTTGTGCTGTGCTCTTTGCCCCCGTGACTCCCCCAGGAAAAAACCAAGTGAAGATGTCCAGCAGTGCAGCTCTCGCTGTGCCTGTGTCCTACAGGTCTCTCTCTGTCCTCCAGGGGGCGCTGCTCGGGGAGATGTCTGGCAGACTGAAGTGGCGGTCTGCTGCCAACAGACCCGAGGAGTCGGGCCGCAGCACCAACGAGCGCATCCTGGTGGAGTGCCACGGCCTCTACACCCACCCGAACACCGGTACCACCCAGCCGCCTGTCAAATGCTACCGGATCTCATTCTCTGTCTCCCTAGTAGTTCTGTCTGTGATGGGCTCTCTGTCCGCTGAGTCCTCTGACGTACCGCTGTCTGTGTGCAATGAGATCTGATCTCAGTGTGCTGAGTCACTGCACTACCACTGTGCACGATTACCTCTGATCTCAGTGTGCTGAGTCACTGAACTACCACTGTGCACGATTACCTCTGATCTCTGTGTGTTGAGTCACTGAAGTATCACTGTCTTTGTGCGATTATCTCTGATCTCTGTGTGCTGAGTCACTGAAGTATCACTGTCTTTGTGCGATTATCTCTGATCTCAGTGTGCTGAGTCACTGAACTACCACTGTGCACGATTACCTCTGATCTCTGTGTACTGAGTCACTGAACTACCACTGTGCACGATTACCTCTTATCTCTGTGTGCTGAGTCACTGAAGTATCACTGTTTTTGTGCATTTATCTGTGATCTCTATGTGCTGAGTCACTGAAGTACCTCTGTGTGCAATGAGGTCTGATCTCTGTGTGCTGAGTCGCGCATGGGGTTCTCCAAAAAACTCCCCTCTGACTTCTCTCTCTGTCTGCAGGGCTGCTGCAGCTGGCTGGGACTCTAGGTATCCCCCTCCTGGCCCCCAGGAAAAAGATCACAGTGATGGTGATGGGGAACCACTCAGCTGGCAAGAGCTCCTTCATCAACTGGTGAGAGAGAACCAGTCATTTCATTATTTCATTTGCTTTGGCAACACTGATTGTACCCATCGGTCATGCTTATAAAGCACCTTGAATTGAATTGAATTGAGAACAATATCAGCTCCCCATACAGACCTGACTGCCAATATTGGATATACTCTCGCTCTCAGTGCAGTGCTAATGTAGTGTAGTGTCCAGTCAGTGTGTCTGTACTGTATTAACCCCTCTCTCTCAGTGCAGTGTTAATGTACTGGAGTGTCCAGTCAGTGTGTCTGTACTGTATTAACCCCTCTCTCTCAGTGCAGTGTTAATGTACTGGAGTGTCCAGTCAGTGTGTCTGTACTGTATTAACCCCTCTCTCTCAGTGCAGTGTTAATGTACTGGAGTGTCCAGTCAGTGTGTCTGTACTGTATTAACCCCTCTCTCTCAGTGCAGTGTTAATGTACTGGAGTGTCCAGTCAGTGTGTCTGTACTGTATTAACCCCTCTCTCTCAGTGCAGTGTTAATGTACTGGAGTGTCCAGTCAGTGTGTCTGTACTGTATTAACCCCTCTCTCTCAGTGCAGTGTTAATGTACTGGAGTGTCCAGTCAGTGTGTCTGTACTGTATTAACCCCTCTCTCTCAGTGCAGTGTTAATGTACTGGAGTGTCCAGTCAGTGTGTCTGTACTGTATTAACCCCTCTCTCTCTCTCAGTGCAGTGTTAATGTACTGGAGTGTCCAGTCAGTGTCTGTACTGTATTAACCCCTCTCTCTCAGTGCAGTGTTAGTGTACATTCGTATCATTGTATATTGTCATGTACAATTGCTGTTAATGTTATCATATTATCATAAATGTACAATGTTAATGTACAGTATGTAAGTGGTTACATTTATTAATATTAAACATGTTAATGTTAATACTTTCCTATATACATATTTCTACATTACATACAGTAGACACATATGGACACTTGTATATTCTCCATGTACTGTGCATGTGTGTCTCATGTCTCTTGGGGAACATGTTAGAGGTTTTGTATGTGTGTTTCTCAGGTATACTGGAGAACACATCCAGAAGACTGGAGTTGCCATAGAGACTCAAGGCTTCACCTTCATCACCAGTGGGAGACGCAGAGACACTCTGACTGTGAGTGTGAGGGGACAGGCAGGGCTCCACAGGACAAGCACAGCACACTGAAACAGAAGCTCTTCCAGCAGCCAGTCAGAACAGGGCTCGTACCTGGGGACGAGAGATTTGCTCGTGTAGTGCCCATGCTTAAGAAGTGTGAGAAAACCGACCCAAGTAATTATGGACCAAGAAGTCTGTCTTGTAGGACGTGTGATGTTATGGAAACAATATCATCACCTGTTTGGGAATAATATCCTGGGAAACAATCAGTATAGATTTAGAAATCTAGGCTAGTCTGACCCAATTGATAGAATTTTTTGAACAAGCACCAATAGTAATGGACACACATAAGGCATAAGAAATGGTTATATTTCATGTTTAGAAAGGCTGTTCATAAAGTTCCTCATACATGAGTAATTCTCAGATTGTAGGCGATCAGGAGAATGCTAGTGTTTGGATTGAGAATTAGTTATTAAACAGAAATCAGTAGGTACAGATAAGGGGTGAATATTCAAAGTTAGGTGATGTTATTATTGGAGTCCAACATGGACCTGTACTAGGAGCACTGCTCTTCTTAATTACAGTATAATAATGATGGAATTAGTGGAGTCTATCACGGGTCTCTACTAGGACCTAATTATTTCAATGGCCTAGATTGTAACATACATGTAATTAATTAGTCAAGTTTGCAGACGAAACCAAATCAGGAACATTTGCAAACACTGTAGCAGCAACACTCGAATTTAAAAAAGATTTAGATAAAATTCAAGACTGGACCAAATCCAGCTGATGATTACTGTTCACAAGTACATGATTTAACATACAGAAAGCAAAAATATAGTGTTCTACCTGATGCCAGTATTCCGGGTGATGTCTGAGTGCTGGCAGAGTGCTGCAGATGATGTCAGTATTCCAGGTGATGTCAGAGTTCTGTAGATGATGTCTGTATTCCTGGTGATGTCAGAGTGTTGTATATGATGTCAGTATTCCGGGTGCTGTCAGGGTTTTCTGATGATGTCAATATTCTGGGTGATGTCAGAGTGCTGTAGATGATGTCAATATTCTGGGTGACATCAGAGAGCTGTAGTTGATTTCATTATTCAGGGTGATCTCAGGCTGCTTTATATAATGTCATTATTATTCCTAATATTGGTGTGATGAAAGCTGTTTTTCTTCAGGGAAATGCCACACTGCATCTCTACCCCCACTTCCAGAAGCTGCAAGAAATAACAGGTCAGTCAGTCTCTACATCTCCAGCTCTGTGTGTGTCCTGTCCTCTCTCCCTCCCTCTGTGTGTCTCACAGGTCAGTCAGTGTCTTCACCTCCAGCTCTGTGTGTGTCCTGTCCTCTCTCCCTCCCTCTGTGTGTCTCACAGGTCAGTCAGTGTCTTCATCTCCAGCTCTGTGTGTGTCCTGTCCTCTCTCCCTCCCTCTGTGTGTCTCACAGGTCAGTCAGTGTCTTCACCTCCAGCTCTGTGTGTGTCCTGTCCTCTCTCCCTCCCTCTGTGTGTCTCACAGGTCAGTCAATGTCTTCCTCTCCAGCTCTGTGTGTGTCCTGTCCTCTCTCCCTCCCTCTGTGTGTCTCACAGGTCAGTCAGTGTCTCCATCTCCAGCTCTGTGTGTGTCCTGTCCTCTCTCCCTCCCTCTGTGTGTCTCACAGGTCAGTCAGTGTCTTCACCTCCAGCTCTGTGTGTGTCCTGTCCTCTCTCCCTCCCTCTGTGTGTCTCACAGGTCAGTCAGTGTCTCCATCTCCAGCTCTGTGTGTGTCCTGTCCTCTCTCCCTCCCTCTGTGTGTCTCACAGGTCAGTCAGTGTCTTCACCTCCAGCTCTGTGTGTGTCCTGTCCTCTCTCCCTCCCTCTGTGTGTCTCACAGGTCAGTCAGTGTCTTCACCTCCAGCTCTGTGTGTGTCCTGTCCTCTCTCCCTCCCTCTGTGTGTCTCACAGGTCAGTCAGTGTCTTCATCTCCAGCTCTGTGTGTGTCCTGTCCTCTCTCCCTCCCTCTGTGTGTCTCACAGGTCAGTCAGTGTCTTCCTCTCCAGCTCTGTGTGTGTCCTGTCCTCTCTCCCTCCCTCTGTGTGTCTCACAGGTCAGTCAGTGTCTTCACCTCCAGCTCTGTGTGTGCCCTGTCCTCTCTCCCTCCCTCTCTGTCTCACGTCCCCTGCAGGGAGAGATCTACTGATCCCAGTGTCCAGCTGATGGTACTGTTGCCGTGGAGGCAGCAGCCGGGTTTGTCTGACATGGGGGATTTAAGAAGAGCAATGTGCCCCAGCCTGGGGCAGTACCCTTGGCCTCAGGCTTCAGAGACAGAATTTCTGCCCCAAGGTTAGAAAGGTGTTTCCATTGAAAATTGAAGATAAAGGGGTTTCGCTTCATGAACAGATTTCATCACTTAATTGGCTGAGGGATACTCCTCTCTGTTGGAACGTGCCCTTGTCTGTGGAAACCTACCCCATCTCTGTAGATGCCCTATTTCCATTGGAGCCCCCCTCTCTATGTGTCAGACCAATTTCTGTGGGAGTGAAATTGATCAGTGAGCTCTGAGAGACAGACAGGGGGGCGCTGTTCCCTCCCCGCTAGTGAAACTGATCTGCGACAGACAGGAGGCGCTGTTCATCCCTGTTTCTTGGGCTGAGCAAAGGGACTGTCTCTCTCTCCCAGGAGTGTCGGACTATCTGTCCACAGAGGTGAGCACCTCCCGAGAGCGCAGGTTCAGTCTGGTCACCTTCATTGACACCCCAGGTCTGGTGGACGGAGATATGAAGTACGAGTTTGATGTGGACAAAGCGCTCATCTGGCTGGGTACGTGTCACACTGCACACTGGCAGAGATAGCTACACACTGCTCGCAGGCCAGAGACAAACACACACTGCACACAGACACTGCAATAGTGTGCTGTGTACTGTAGCACTGTGCTGTACTGTAATAACATTGTACTGTATTGAACTGTAAAAACACTGCAATGTATTGTATTGTACTGGACTGTCATAACTGCACTGTACTGTACAAATACTGCAATGTGCTGTAGTGTACTAGAATAACTGCAATGTACTGTAGTGTAATAACACCGCGATGCGTTGTACGGGTTTGTAATAACACTGCACTATGCTTTTTCTGAACTGTAATAACACTGCATGTGCTGTACTGGACTGGACTGTAATAACTGCACTGTACTGTACAAATAGTGCCATGAGCTGTAGTGTACAGGAATAACTGTACTGTGTTGAACTTTAATAACACTACACTTTGCTGTAGTGTACTAGAATAACTGCAGTGTGCTGGACTGTAATAACACTGCAATGTACTGTAATATCACTGCAACAGGGTATAGTGTAATAGAATAAATGCACTATGCTGGACTGTAAAAATACTGCTCTAATATTCTCTACTGTACTAGAATAAGAGCTCTGTCCTATACTCTAATAACACTGTAATGTGCTGCACTGTACTCACACAGCAATGTCCTGTACTGTGATTACACTGCATTGTGTTGTATTGATTTGTAATAACACTGCACTTTGCTGTAGTGTACTAGATTAAATGCACTATGTTGTACTGTAATCACACAGCAATGTAATGTACTGTGATTACGCTGCAATGTGCTGTACTGTACTAGAATAACTGTACTGTGCTGTAGTGTAATCACTGTTATACTGTTATAACACTGCGCTGTGTTGTACTGATTTGTAATAACAACGCAATGTGCTGTAGTGTACTAGAATAAATGCACTGTGTTGGACTGTAATATCACTGCAACGTACTATAATATCACAATGATATTACATATGGATTGTGATATTACAATGTACTCTAATATAACCACAACATGCTATAGTGTACTAGAATAAATGCACTGTGCTGGACTGTAACAATACTGCAATGTGCTCTACTGTACTAGAATAACTGCTCTGTGATGCGCTGTAATCACACTGTAATGTACTTTACTGTACTGCTGTAAGGCACAACCTCCTTCTAATAGTGTAGAAAGTCCTGAATGCCTACTCTTTCAGTGCCTTTACTGCCGGGGCAAATTTGCCCTGTCTCAGTTCACCCTAAGTGAAGAATTCTGTCCTTTTGTTCCAATTGTTCACTGCGCACTTGTTCTCCGAGTACATTGACTTAATTATGTCATAGACTTTAGCTCCTACACACTTTGAAAAGTTTGAAAAGTAAAGCATTCCTTTGTGCAAAATTGAATTATAAAGCAGGCATATATATACATACCATATATCTCAGCATGTCATTGTTGACTGTCTTGGCCACAGGCCCTTCATGGTCTGAAGGCCTGGAGTTTGTCTAGTAGGTCGTGCTCTGTGATCGGGATGTCTAAGAGGTTTTAGCTGTCTTTTATAGTTAATTCAAATATTATCTGTTTTTTGGTGAGTCTGTACTGTATTAACCCCTCTCTCTCAGTGCAGTGTTAATGTACTGGAGTGTCCAGTCAGTGTGTCTGTACTGTATTAACCCCTCTCTCTCAGTGCAGTGTTAATGTACTGGAGTGTCCAGTCAGTGTGTCTGTACTGTATTAACCCCTCTCTCTCAGTGCAGTGTTAATGTCCTGGAGTGTCCAGTCAGTGTGTCTGGACTGTATTAACCCCTCTCTCTCAGTGCAGTGTTCATGTACTGGAGTGTCCAGTCAGTGTGTCTGTACTGTATTAACCCCTCTCTCTCAGTGCAGTGTTAATGTACTGGAGTGTCCAGTCAGTGTGTCTGTACTGTATTAACCCCTCTCTCTCAGTGCAGTGTTAATGTACTGGAGTGTCCAGTCAGTGTGTCTGGACTGTATTAACCCCTCTCTCTCAGTGCAGTATTAATGTCCTGTAGTGTCCAGTCAGTGTGTCTGTACTGTATTAGCCCCTCTCTCTCAGTGCAGTGTTAATGTACTGGAGTGTCCAGTCAGTGTGTCTGTACTGTATTAGCCCCTCTCTCTCAGTGCAGTGTTAATGTACTGGAGTGTCCAGTCAGTGTGTCTGTACTGTCTTAAGCCCTCACGCCCACAGTCCAATGGGAACATATGCTGGGGTCCAGTCTTTGTGTCTGTATTGACTCCTTGCAGGTGAACGTGTGGACCTGGTTCTGGTGTTCTTTGACCCACTGGGCCAGGCGCTGTGTGGCCGGACTCTGAACATTGTGGAGCGACTGAGTGATAAAGCAGGCGAACGAGTGCACTTCTACCTCAGCAAGGCTGACCAGGCGGGCAGTGAGAGTGACCGCCAGGTACGGACTCAGGCATTAAATTGCACACACCTGAGCCGACTACACACAGGTCAGCCGCGTATTCACTTGCACACAAGTTACGTATTTCACACAGGTGAGCTAGCTACATACAGCTCATGAAATTACACACAGTGAGCTGAAAACACACATGACATGAAATTATACAAAGGTGGGCTCATTACACACAATTGAGCTGGGTCACCTAATTACACACAGGCCAGTGACTACACACACTTCATGAAATTGTAAACAGCTGAGTAAGCAGAGATGAGCTGATTGCACACAGGCTGATAACACACAGGTCATGCAATGCACAGAGGTGAGCTATTAGCACACTCATCATGAAATTGCACATATCTGACGACAGAAAGGTCATGAAATCACACAGGTCATGAAATTGCAAAGGTGATGTATGTGCACACAGGACAGCTGATTGGACACAGGTGATGTAATTGCACACAGATGAGCTGTTTGCTCTCAGGAGAACTAATTGTCTTTTCAGGGCATTTACGTGTCTCGGAGAAATATGTATTGTTTGGCTCTGGTTATATTCTTGAGTATTTTTTTATATTTTCTAGAATATTTTACAACCCATCTCTGCCTTTCTATCCAGTGTGATAGATCTGCCCGATTCGCCCGGTCAGGTTTCGGACAGCCGGACTGCTAACCCATGGAGTGTGCTTGTGCTCCCAGCAGCTCCCCTGCTGTCCCCCTCCCTCCCCCTGACCTCCTCTCTCCCCGTCTCAGAGGGTGCTGATGCAGATCGTCCAGGAGCTGTGTAAGAGACCGGCGCTGAACAAGTGTGGGTTCAACATGCCCACAATCTACATCCCCCAGGAGGACAGGGTGAGACAGAGGAGATTCACACCACACCTGTGCTGTGACCTGTGCAAAGAGCCTGGCAGCTTCTTCGTGCTTGTTCAATAGTCACGCTCCCGGCAGCTGGAGAGTAAGGTTGTCAAGTGCTCCTGAGTCCACTGAGCTGTTCTGTCCTGGCCAGGCGAGTGGCTCTGGAGTTGCCTTGCTCATCCTAGGCTTTGGTTTGCCCAGTTCCCTCCAATCCCCAGTGTCCTGCTGAGACTTGGACACTTAGCCCGAGTAGCTGTTGCAGTGAGCACAGGCTCTGTGAACCTTGCTCTCCCACGCCTTCAGTGCCATGTGTGTGATATCAGACGGTCTTATTTGTCTTTGCAGCAGCGTGCAGCACAGTCCTGTCTCTGACCGACGGCTGAGCGTTTGCGATAAGTAAACTCTTAAAGTTAACATCCTCATCAGATCCCAGCTAACTCGGCCCTGCAGCACACAGTAAGCGCGCCTGAGTCTCTCACACAAGAGAGGATTGGGCTCAGGTGGAACTCGTTTCATCCTGGCTATATTTTGGTGCGGAACATGCCTGGATGCTCAGGAAGTCGGCAAGAAGACATCCATCCACCCAGGGCAGGGTGACTGAATCACGCTCCCGTACAAGCGAGGAGGATCAGACTCTCAGGCCTGCTCTCCGTCAGACTTCGAGTGACCTCCGTGTGTCTGCTGTGTCCTCGGTTTCCCTCTGTTTGCTCTGCGGGGGTGGAAATGAATTTGTCCAATTGTACCCCCTCTCAGGTGTGTCGCTGTGTGAATCAGATCGAGGAGGTGTGCGTGACGATAGAGAAGACAATAGAGCAGACCGTGCAGCACACCCTAGACCAGCTGGAGAGAGACTGTCTCACCCTGCGACAGGCCACAGACACTGTCTTACAGAGGGACAGGTTAGTGACGGCTCTGTCTGTCTGGAGAGAGACTGTCTCACCCTGCGACAGGCCACAGACACTGTCTTACAGAGAGACAGGTTAGTGACGGCTCTGTCTGTCTGGAGAGAGACTGTCTCACCCTGCGACAGGCCACAGACACTGTCTTACAGAGAGACAGGTTAGTGACGGCTCTGTCTGTCTGGAGAGAGACTGTCTCACCCTGCGACAGGCCACAGACACTGTCTTACAGAGAGACAGGTTAGTGACGGCTCTGTCTGTCTGGAGAGAGACTGTCTCACCCTGCGACAGGCCACAGACACTGTCTTACAGAGAGACAGGTTAGTGACAGCTCTGTCTATCTGGAGAGAGACTGTCTCACCCTGCGACAGGCCACAGATACCGTCTTACAGAGGGACAGGTTAGTGACGGCTCTGTCTGTCTGGAGAGAGACTGTCTCACCCTGCGACAGGCCACAGATACCGTCTTACAGAGGGACAGGTTAGTGACGGCTCTGTCTGTCTGGAGAGAGACTGTCTCACCTGCGACAGGCCACAGACACTGTCTTACAGAGGGACAGGTTAGTGACGGCTCTGTCTGTCTGGAGAGAGACTGTCTCGCCCTGCGACAGGCCACAGACACTGTCTTACAGAGGGACAGGTTCGTGACAGCTCTGTCTGTCTGGAGAGAGACTGTCTCGCCCTGCGACAGGCCACAGACACTGTCTTACAGAGGGACAGGTTAGTGACGGCTCTGTCTGTCTGGAGAGAGACTGTCTCACCCTGCGACAGGCCACAGACACTGTCTTACAGAGGGACAGGTTAGTGACGGCTCTGTCTGTCTGGAGAGAGACTGTCTCACCCTGCGACAGGCCACAGACACTGTCTTACAGAGGGACAGGTTAGTGACGGCTCTGTCTGTCTGGAGAGAGACTGTCTCACCCTGTAGACAGGCCACAGACACTGTCTTACAGAGGGACAGGTTAGTGACGGCTCTGTCTGTCTGGAGAGAGACTGTCTCACCCTGTAGACAGGCCACAGACACTGTCTTACAGAGGGACAGGTTAGTGACGGCTCTGTCTGTCTGGAGAGAGACTGTCTCACCCTGTAGACAGGCCACAGACACTGTCTTACAGAGGGACAGGTTAGTGACGGCTCTGTCTGTCTGGAGAGAGACTGTCTCACCCTGCGACAGGCCACAGACACTGTCTTACAGAGGGACAGGTTAGTGATGGCTCTGTCTGTCTGGAGAGAGACTGTCTCACCCTGCGACAGGCCACAGACACTGTCTTACAGAGGGACAGGTTAGTGACGGCTCTGTCTGTCTGGAGAGAGACTGTCTCACCCTGTAGACAGGCCACAGACACTGTCTTACAGAGGGACAGGTTAGTGACGGCTCTGTCTGTCTGGAGAGAGACTGTCTCGCCCTGCGACAGGCCACAGACACTGTCTTACAGAGGGACAGGTTAGTGACGGCTCTGTCTGTCTGGAGAGAGACTGTCTCACTCTGCGACAGGCCACAGACACTGTCTTACAGAGGGACAGGTTAGTGACGGCTCTGTCTGTCTGGAGAGAGACTGTCTCACCCTGCGACAGGCCACAGACACTGTCTTACAGAGAGACAGGTTAGTGACAGCTCTGTCTGTCTGGAGAGAGACTGTCTCGCCCTGCGACAGGCCACAGACACTGTCTTACAGAGGGACAGGTTAGTGACGGCTCTGTCTGTCTGGAGAGAGACTGTCTCACCCTGCGACAGGCCACAGACACTGTCTTACAGAGAGACAGGTTAGTGACGGCTCTGTCTGTCTGGAGAGAGACTGTCTCACCCTGCGACAGGCCACAGACACTGTCTTACAGAGAGACAGGTTAGTGACGGCTCTGTCTGTCTGGAGAGAGACTGTCTCACCCTGCGACAGGCCACAGACACTGTCTTATAGAGAGGCAGGTTAGTGACGGCTCTGTCTGTCTGGAGAGAGACTGTCTCACCCTGCGACAGGCCACAGACACTGTCTTACAGAGAGACAGGTTAGTGACGGCTCTGTCTGTCTGGAGAGAGACTGTCTCGCCCTG
The DNA here is from genome assembly GCF_055471065.1 of Atractosteus spatula. Classification (NCBI taxonomy): domain Eukaryota; kingdom Metazoa; phylum Chordata; class Actinopteri; order Semionotiformes; family Lepisosteidae; genus Atractosteus; species Atractosteus spatula. The sequence goes on along the minus strand of NC_142711.1, from coordinate 16,412,632 downwards.
CCACAGGCCACAGACACTGTCTTACAGAGAGACAGGTTAGTGACGGCTCTGTCTGTCTGGAGAGAGACTGTCTCACCCTGCGACAGGCCACAGACACTGTCTTACAGAGAGACAGGTTAGTGACGGCTCTGTCTGTCTGGAGAGAGACTGTCTCACCCTGCGACAGGCCACAGACACTGTCTTACAGAGAGACAGGTTAGTGACGGCTTTGTCTGTCTGGAGAGAGACTGTCTCACCCTGCGACAGGCCACAGACACTGTCTTACAGAGGGACAGGTTAGTGACGGCTCTGTCTGTCTGGAGAGAGACTGTCTCACCCTGCGACAGGTCACTTTTGAATTAATTGCGAATTGATTTGTCATTAGTGATTTCTCACTGCCCTATACAGTATAGCTTCCTCTTCAGCACTATCTGCACTGCTGTGCCATTAGAGGAGGATCGGGGTTAACAGACAGGTGAGTGAAGCTGCTTCCCTGCTTCTCTTGTCCTAGGTGTGACAGAGCGGCAGACATCTTGGCTTGGTGGTTCAGTCAGAGGAATAACACCACTGAAGACACGAGAGGTTTTTAATCTCATGTCTTAATCTCTGCCTCAGCCAACAGGTGTCGCTCAACAGGAAGATCCAACTCTGGCACTTCCTGTTCGGTTGCCTTGGTTACCTCCTGCCCATTTGCCTCCTCTCCAGCTTTGTGATTGGCTGTTTCCCCATCAACAGCTTGATTGACATTGCTGGAGTAGAAGTGGCCCACGCCCTGCACATGTATAATGTAAGAACAGTCATTCTCTTCTCTCTTGCTCTCCTGTTTCTCACTGGCTGGCTGTCTCTCTGTGGCCCTGGCTGTCCCGCAGCGTCTCTCTGTGGCCCTGGCTGTACCTCAGTGTCTCAGTGTGGCCCTGGCTGTCCTGCAGTGTCTCAGTGTGGCCCTGGCTGTACCTCAGTGTCTCTCTGTGGCCCTGGCTGTCCCACAGTGTCTCTCTGTGGCCCTGGCTGTCCCGCAGTGTCTCAGTGTGGCCCTGGCTGTCCCGCAGTGTCTCTCTGTGGCCCTAGCTGTACCTCAGTGTCTCTCTGTGGCCCTGGCTGTCCCGCAGTGTCTCAGTGTGGCCCTGGCTAAACCCCAGTGTCTCAGTGTGGCCCTGGCTGTCCCGCAGTGTCTCAGTGTGGCCCTGGCTGTACCTCAGTGTCTCTCTGCGGCCCTGGCTGTCCCACAGTGTCTCAGTGTGGCCCTGGCTGTACCTCAGTGTCTCTCTGTGGCCCTGGCTGTACCTCAGTGTCTCTCTGCGGCCCTGGCTGTCCCACAGTGTCTCAGTGTGGCCCTGGCTGTACCTCAGTGTCTCAGTGTGGCCCTGGCTGTCCCGCAGTGTCTCTCTGTGGCCCTGGCTGTACCCCAGTGTCTCTCTGTGGCCCTGGCTGTCCTGCAGTGTCTCTCTGTGGCCCTGGCTGTACCTCAGTGTCTCAGTGTGGCCCTGGCTGTCCTGCAGTGTCTCTCTGTGGCCCTGGCTGTACCGTAGTGTCTCTCTGTGGCCCTAGCTGTACCGCAGTGTCTCTCTGTGGCCTTGGCTGTACCTCAGTGTCTCTCTGTGGCCCTGGCTGTCCTGCAGTGTCTCAGTGTGGCCCTGGCTGTACCTCAGTGTCTCTCTGTGGCCCTGGCTGTACCGTAGTGTCTCAGTGTGGCCCTGGCTGTCCCGCAGTGTCTCAGTGTGGCCCTGGCTGTACCATAGTGTCTCTCTGTGGCCCTAGCTGTACCGCAGTGTCTCTCTGTGGCCCTGGCTGTACCCCAGTGTCTCTCTGTGGCCCTGGCTGTCCTGCAGTGTCTCTCTGTGGCCCTGGCTGTACCTCAGTGTCTCTCTGTGGCCCTGGCTGTCCCGCAGTGTCTCAGTGTGGCCCTGGATGTACCTCAGTGTCTCTCTGTGGCCCTGGCTGTCCTGCAGTGTCTCAGTGTGGCCCTGGCTGTCCCGCAGTGTCTCAGTGTGGCCCTGGCTGTACCTCAGTGTCTCAGTGTGGCCCTGGCTGTCCTGCAGTGTCTCAGTGTGGCCCTTGCTGTCCTGCAGTGTCTCAGTGTGGCCCTGGCTGTACCTCAGTGTCTCTCTGTGGCCCTGGCTGTCCTGCAGTGTCTCAGTGTGGCCCTGGCTGTCCCGCAGTGTCTCAGTGTGGCCCTGGCTGTACCTCAGTGTCTCTCTGTGGCCCTGGCTGTACCTCAGTGTCTCAGTGTGGCCCTGGCTGTACCTCAGTGTCTCTCTGTGGCCCTGGCTGTCCCGCAGTGTCTCAGTGTGGCCCTGGCTGTACCTCAGTGTCTCAGTGTGGCCCTGGCTGTACCTCAGTGTCTCTCTGTGGCCCTGGCTGTACCTCAGTGTCTCAGTGTGGCCCTGGCTGTACCTCAGTGTCTCTCTGTGGCCCTGGCTGTCCCGCAGTGTCTCAGTGTGGCCCTTGCTGTCCTGCAGTGTCTCAGTGTGGCCCTGGCTGTACCGCAGTGTCTCAGTGTGGCCCTGGCTGTCCTGCAGTGTCTCAGTGTGGCCCTGGCTGTACCTCAGTGTCTCTCTGTGGCCCTGGCTGTACCCCAGTGTCTCAGTGTGGCCCTGGCTGTACCGCGGTGTCTCTCTGTGGCCCTGGCTGTACCCCAGTGTCTCTCTGTGGCCCTGGCTGTCCTGCAGTGTCTCAGTGTGGCCCTGGCTGTACCCCAGTGTCTCAGTGTGGCCCTGGCTGTACCGCGGTGTCTCTCTGTGGCCCTGGCTGTACCTCAGTGTCTCTCTGTGGCCCTGGCTGTCCCGCAGTGTCAGTGTCAGCGATAAAATAGGACTTAGTCTGGTAATATTTCTGAGGTAAAAGAAAGATGTTCTGACAATATGTTGCACATGTGGGTCAAATATCACCCCCAGGTGTTTTAATTTAGACTGAAGTTCAAGTAGAGTGTTCTGCGTGTGTTCTGCGTCTGTGGGGTCTATATCTGTGTGTGTTAATCTGCGCGTGTCTCTGCGTATGTGCCTCCTGTATGTGTCTTGTGTGGTCCTGTGTGTGTGCTACAGGTTGTCGTCTCCTCCCTGTGGGTCTGGCTGTGTGGAGACTCTCCTCTCTGGGGACTGATCCTGCTCTGCTCTTCCTGTCTCCTCTCTGTGCTCCTGTCCCGCTTCTATGCTGGGTGAGTACTCTCTGGTCACTGCTACGTTAATGACCCCTAATGAACCCAATGTCCAGTCCTTCTCTCTCCCTCTCTCTAATGACAGTCTTTGCTCCTGGTTTCTCTCCCAGCTCCAAGCCCACGCTGCCCCGCAGCCAGAGACGCAGGCTTGTGGACATGAAGAGACACATGGAGGAAGTGGTCATACCGAGGAAGGTACGGTCATCTCTCCACAGTCGAGTCCCTGTCCCGAGTCTCGTTCAGACCTCCAGTCCACTCGCCGCAGTCCAGTCCCTGTCCCGAGTCTCGTTCAGACCCCCAGTCCACTCGCCGCAGTCCAGTCCCTGTCCCGAGTCTCGTTCAGACCCCCAGTCCACTCGCCGCAGTCCAGTCCCTGTCCCAAGTCTCGTTCAGACCCCCGGTCCACTCGCCGCAGTCCAGTCCCTGTCCCGAGTCTCGTTCAGACCCCCGGTCCACTCGCCGCAGTCCAGTCACCGCAGTCCAGTCCCTGTCCCGAGTCTCGTTCGGACCCCCAGTCCACTCGCCGCAGTCCAGTCCCTGTCCCGAGTCTCGTTCGGACCCCCAGTACACTCGCCTCAGTCCAGTCCCTGTCCCAAGTCTCGTTCGGACCCCCAGTCCACTCGCCGCAGTCCAGTCCCTGTCCCGAGTCTCGTTCAGACCTGCAGCCCTTCTCCACGGTCCTGGGCTTCAGTGGGAGCTGCAGTCCAGTCTGCGTGTTCCGAACCTCATTTGGATCTGTGGGTCCCGAGCCTCATTCGGACCTGCAGTCTGGTCCGCTCGGTCCCGGCTGTCTTGCGTCTGTGTGTCCCTCAGTGGGAGGAAGAGAGCAGGGCTCTGTGTGTGGAGCTGTGTCCTCAGAGGGCAGAGGACGAAGTGGAATCATGGTATTCATAGTTCTCGATCGATCACTCCTGCAGGCTGGACAGACTCTCTGCTGTCAGACTGCATCTTTCCACTCCTTTCTCCAAATCAACACCCCTCCCATCTCTCTGAACAAGCCTCCTCTTGCATAGAGCTAACTACTGCCAGCATGTTTCAGTTCAATTCAATTCAAGGTGCTTTATTAGCATGACCGATGGGTACAATCAGTGTTGCCAAAGCAAATAAAAAGAAATTAACAGGAAACAAAACAAAAAATAAAATCAAATCTACAGACATATTACAGACATTTAAAACAAAGACATATCATAAAATGTTTACATATATTGTAGACAGATGGAGCATTATTGGGAGACAGACTCACTGTTACTGGGCTTCCAGTTCAACTGAGTTCCCTCCTCCCTCTCCCAGCAGGATTGGGACCTGTTGTGATTCTGGGAGGTGTGGGAACTCTGGGATTAGATTTCTGAATTTAGGGAAGAATGTTGCTCTAATCACAGAGTATCTGTCACAGTGCAGTAGGAAGTGCACCTCTGTCTCTGTTTCTCCCCGCTGGCAGTGGGAGCACAGCCTGTCCTCTCTGGACAGCTGGGTCTGCCTGTGTCCAGTTTCTATGGCCAGGCTGTGGCCACTGAGCCTGTCCTCTCTGGGCAGCCAGGTGTGTCTGTGTCCAGCCTGTGGTCACTGACCCTGTCCTCTCTGGACAGCCAGGTCTGTCTGTGTCCAGGCTGTGGCCACTGAGCCTGTCCTCTCTGGACACCCAGGTCTGTCTGTGTCATTGAGCCTGTCCTCTCTGGACAGCCAGGTCTGCCTGTGTCCAGTTTCTATGGCCAGGCTGTGTCACTGAGCCTGTCCTCTCTGGACAGCCAGGTCTGTCTGAGTCAGTTTCTATGGCCAGGCTGTGTCACTGAGCCTGTACTTCCTCAGGGTCTGTTTCTTTTCCCTCTTTCTTATCTTGGTCAAATATTGGGCTAGTGTGTATTGTCTGTTTAGGGTTCTGTAGCATTCCAGTTTATGTTGTGTTTGTGTGTGTGTGTCCCAGTGTGTGAGATATTGCTGTTTGATCTGTGCTGTGAGGTGGTTCAGTCTGAGTTGTGGTGCTCTAGCAGTGCTGTCCTGAGGCTGGCTGGTGTCGGTGTGGCTTGTGTCAGTGAGCCTCAGGACCAGCTGGCTCAGGGGGCTCTGTTTTGGGCTCAGCTCTTGGCTCAGCAGGGCTTTGTGGTGGTAGGAATTTTGGTCGCTGTTTTTTAGGTGTAGCCAATACTTTATTATTCTTTTCTGTATGTTTATCAATAGTGGGTACTGGCCTAATTCCCTAATCAACCCGTTGTTAGGTGTTTTTCTCTGCACATGGAGGATGTTTCTACAGATCTCCATGTGCAGAGTTTCTGTGGGGTGTTTGTCCCATTGAGTGTACTCCTTGTCTGTGAGGGGACCCCACACTTCACTGCCGTATAGGGCAATGGGTTGGATTACACTTTCAAATATTTGGAGCCAGATTCTTGTTGGTGGGTTGATGTTGAAGAGCCTCCTTCTTATTGCGTAGAAAGCCCTGAGTGCCTTCTCCCTCAGTGCCTTCACTGCCAGGTCAAAACTCCCGGAAGAGCTGATAATGAGACCGAGATATGTGTAGCTGGATGTGTGCTCCAATGTGTTGTTGTTGAGTGTGAATTTGTACCTGTTTCCCTGAGGTCTGGCTTTCTTCTGGAAAACCATGACTCTGGTCTTGTCCAGATTGACTGTCAGTTCCCAGGTCTGACAGTATTGCTCCAGCAGTGCCAGGTTCTGCTGCAGCCCCTGTTCTGTGGGCGACAGCTGGACCAGGTCATCTGCGTAGAGCAGGAACTTGATTTCTGTGTTGTGTAGTGTGAGACCAGGAGCTGCAGACTGTTCCAACATTCCTGCTGATTCGTTGATATAGATATCGAACAGTGTTGGGTTCAGGCTGCAGCCCTGTCTCACGCCACGGCCTTGGGTGAAGAATTTGGTCCTTCTGTTTCCAATTTTCACTGCACCTTTGCTCTCTGAATACATTGATTTAATTAAGTCATACACTTTGCCCCCTGTGCCACTTTGGAGTAGTTTATAATACAATCTTTCATGCCAAATCGAGACAAATACTTTTTTTAAATTGACAAAGCAGGCAAAACGTTAACCTTTGTGTTGTTGGTGGACGTGTTTTTGTCTGTCAGTGTGTGTAGGATGTAAATGTGATCAGATGTGCAGTGACCTGGTAGGAAGCCAATCTGACTGTTGCTCAGGACATTGTGTTCAGTAAGGAAGGCCAGTATTCGTGTATTCAGGATACTGCAGAATACCTTCCCCAGATTACCGTTCACACAGATGCCCCGGTAATTGTTGGAATCGAGTCTGTCTCCACTCTTGTAGATGAGCCACAGGCTTTGCGTGGTCTGAGGGCCTGGAGTTTGTCCAGTAGCTCCTGCTCAGTGATCGAGGAGCCTAAGGGGTTTTGGTTGTCTTTGATAGCCAATTCCAAAATTGTGCCTTTTCATAAATGTTTCTCTGTCCACCTGCAGGGGGAGCTGTACGAGCTCTACCTGAGACAGTGCGTCTCGGACTATGACCTGCAGTGACCGAGGCAGGACTGCCGCTGGGTACAGCGAGGAGGCTCTGTCCTTCTCGTGTGTGTGAAGACACGGAGTGTCCAGCTGTACTGCTGTTATTCCAGGGTTTTTACAGCTTTAAATAAAATTCAGGAGCTTGGAACCTTGCCCCTCTGAGTTTGAATCCTCTGTCCTCACCATCAGGGGACACTGGTCACTCCTCAACATGGACAAGAACAGTGAGGATCTGAGGACAGTGGTCAACATGGACGGTAACACTGAGGGTCTGGGGACAGTGGTCACTCTTCAACATGGACAGGAACACTGAGGGTCTGGGGACAGTGGTCACTCTTCAACATGGACAGGAACACTGAGGGTCTGGGGACAGTGGTCACTCTTCAACATGGACAGGAACACTGAGGGTCGGAGGACAGTGGTCACTCTTCAACATGGACAGGAACACTGAGGGTCAGGAGACAGTGGTCACTCTTCAACATGGACAGGAACACTGAGGGTCTGGGGACAGTGGTCACTCTTCAACATGGACAGGAACACTGAGGGTCGGAGGACAGTGGTCACTCTTCAACATGGACAGGAACACTGAGGGTCGGAGGACAGTGGTCACTCTTCAACATGGACAGGAACACTGAGGGTCAGGAGACAGTGGTCACTCTTCAACATGGACAGGAACACTGAGGGTCAGGGAAGTCTTCACACAGAGACAGCAGGGTCAGTGACTCAAAGACTAATAATTAATGACCACAAGTAACAACTCTGTGAAACCAGATTTATTATTATCAATACCACAAAAATAAATACTTTACTATCAAACATTAGTTTTTAAAAATACTACAAATATTGTTTTTTTCAAAAACTAAGTATTTAAGTGTTCTTTTTCAGTGTATATTTTCAGCATTCTAATTTCACTCACCCGACACTCACTCCAACCTGAAACTCTCACTCTGCACTGACATACACTCACTGTGCCCCGACACATCTTCCATTCATGTTCATGTTCATGTTTCAGCATCTTGACTCACATAACTCTGCCTCTCCCCCGACACCCTCTCTCTCTCCCTCTCCCCCGACACCCTCTCTCTCTCCCTCTCCCCCGACACCCTCTCCTCTCTCCCTCTCCCCCGATGCTCTACTGATCCGCCAGGACAGCTGTTCTCCTGTGAATCAGCATGCTGATTGATTAGTGATAACTGCAGCTTCGTCATCATCAACAGGACCTCAGGACAGAGAGTCCCTGTGGAATTTACAGATGATGTCCTCAGGTGTCCCACCCCTCTCCCTAATTCTCCCCTCACAGGTGACCCTCCTCTCTACCCCATACAGGAATCCCCCTTCTCTCCTTATTTCCTCCTACAGGTGTCCCACCCCTCTCCCTATTTCCCACCACACAGGCGTCCCACCCCCCAGTCCGTGACTCTAGATCCTACGGTGCCTCAGCCTCCTCGCCAGCGCTCTCCTGCCTCCCGGGGCTCCAGAGCCCTCAGCATTCCCGCCGGTCCCAGCGCCCCCGCTCCTTAGCTCCTGGTGGGCCCTCAGCACCCAGGCGGACAGCTCACGCAGGACACAGTAACCCCGCACTTTCCGGGAAAAGCTGGAGGAGGACGAGGCAGAGGGGGAGGAGGGGGGCGCGTCTTTGTCTCCGGTGGTCACCCCGCCAGTCTCCAGCAGGAGAAGCCCCAGCCCGTCAGACAGGTCCCCCAGGCGGGAGAGAAGGGCTTCCAGTTTGGAGTGGAACGGGCCGTCCGTGGGGCTGAACTCCTCCTGCTGCTCCAGGACCACGGCCCCCAGCAGGACGTGCAGCGAGCGCAGCGCCACGGACACCAGCTTCAGGCGCTCTGAGACAGGGCCGTCCTGACCGAGGGAGGAGGAAGGGGGGACACCATCAACCCTGTCTGCAGGAAGGTCATCACCCAGATCCATCTTCTGTTTCTGGAAGAGAGAAAGGGGTAAATACAGTACAGACACACTGACTGGACACTCCAGTACATTAACACTGCACTGAGAGAGAGGGGTTAATACAGTACAGACACACTGACTGGACACTCCAGTGCATTAACACTGCACTGAGAGAGAGGGGTTAATACAGTACAGACACACTGACTGGACACTACAGGACATTAACACTGCACTGAGAGAGAGGGGTTAATACAGTACAGACACACTGACTGGACACTCCAGTACATTAACACTGCACTGAGAGAGAGAGAGGGGTTAATACAGTACAGACACACTGACTGGACACTCCAGTACATTAACACTGCACTGAGAGAGAGGGGTTAATACAGTACAGACACACTGACTGGACACTCCTGTACATTAACACTGCACTGAGAGAGAGGGGTTAATACAGTACAGACACACTGACTGGACACTACAATACATTAACACTGCACTGAGAGAGAGGGGTTAATACAGTCCAGACACACTGACTGGACACTCCAGTACATTAACACTGCACTGAGAGAGAGGGGTTAATACAGTACAGACACACTGACTGGACACTACAGGACATTAACACTGCACAGAGACAGAGGGGTTAATACAGTCCAGACACAGATGCCAGGCCTGAGGAACTGGATTTTTTCAGTTCAAACATGAAAACCAACAGCAGGAGATTTTAGTTAAACTTGCTCACACTGTGAGGAGAGCTTGTTCCCAAAGTCCCCAATTCCCCAGCTAGTGTGACAGGGCTGTGAATAATTGATCAGAGAACCCAGTGCGATCACAGCTCCTAATTCAATTAACAATCAAGGCTGTGAGCCAGGGAACATGATATTCCAACAGTGTGCACCTGGGACTGTGACAATACAGGAAATTCATCTATTTACATTTACACTATTATACTGTCCTGTATTACAGTGTAATCTGTAGTGGACAGCTGTAGGCTATAGTGTTCTGTATTACAGTGTAATCTGTAGTGGACAGCTGTAGGCTATAGTGTCCTGTATTACAGTGTAATCTGTAGTGGACGGCTGTAGGCTATACTGTCTTGTATTACAGTGTAATCTATAGTGGACAGCTGTAGGCTATACTGTCCTGTATTACAGCGTAATCTGTAGTGGACGGCTGTAGGCTATACTGTCTTGTATTACAGTGTAATCTATAGTGGACAGTTGTAGGCTATACTGTCCTGTATTACAGTGTAGTCTGCAATGGACAGCTGTAGGCTATACTGTCCTGTATTACAGTAATTTGTAGTGGACGGCTGTAGGCTATACTGTCCTGTATTACAGTGTAATCTGTAGTGGACGGCTGTAGGCTATACTGTCCTGTATTACAGCGTAATCTGTAGTGGACGGCTGTAGGCTATACTGTCCTGTATTACAGCGTAATCTGTAGTGGACGGCTGTAGGCTATACTGTCCTGTATTACAGTGTAGTCTGCAATGGACAGCTGTAGGCTATACTGTCCTGTATTACAGTGTAATCTGTAGTGGACAGCTGTAGGCTATACTGTCCTGTATTACAGCGTAATCTGTAGTGGACGGCTGTAGGCTATACTGTCCTGTATTACACTGTAATCTGTAGTGGATGGCTGTAGGCTATACTGTCCTGTATTACAGTGTAATCTGTAGTGGACGGCTGTAGGCTATACTGTCCTGTATTACAGCGTAATCTGTACTGGACGGCTGTAGGCTATACTGTCCTGTATTACAGTGTAATCTGTAGTGGACGGCTGTAGGCTATACTGTCCTGTATTACAGCGTAATCTGTAGTGGATGGCTGTAGGCTATACTGTCCTGTATTACAGCTTAATCTGTAGTGGACGGCTGTAGGCTATACTGTCCTGTATTACAGTGTAGTCTGCAATGGACAGCTGTAGGCTATACTGTCCTGTATTACAGTGTAATCTGTAGTGGACGGCTGTAGGCTATACTGTCCTGTATTACAGCGTAATCTGTAGTGGACGGCTGTAGGCTATACTGTCCTGTATTACAGCGTAATCTGTAGTGGACGGCTGTAGACTATACTGTCCTGTATTACACTGTAATCTGTAGTGGACGGCTGTAGGCTATACTGTCCTGTATTACAGTGTAGTCTGTAGTGGACGGCTGTAGGCTATACTGTCCTGTATTACAGTGTAGTCTGTAGTGGACGGCTGTAGGCTATGCTGCCTCAGCTGGGACACCAGCAGCATGGGCACGTGTGCTTGAGGCACGATTCCATCAAGCTTTCCAGGCAGCAGCCACGTTTTCGAGAGAAAGCACACCGCCAGCGAAAGCTCTTTTATGACCGCCGCACGAGGCAGGGGCCTCGCCAACCGGGAGGCCTAGTCCCACCCACAGGCCACAGTTCCCGTCAACTTTGAGGTCCGCGAGTGTGGAAACACCGAGGCTACGCCGAAACCCCTGCACTACAGCCGCGTGGAGCCTCACATCGCAGGCCCCTCTCCAGTCCGCCGCAGCCCAGCCGCCAGAATGGCAAAAACCTCCACCCGCCGCGTTGTCAGGGTAACCTTCCAGATCCCGTGGGGCAAACACCCCCGCCTGCTGAAGGCTCCCCCTCACCCTCAGCAGGCGCCCAGGTGCCACACCCAGCAACTTCAGGCCCCGCAGGGGCTGTTCCAGTGGTCCCAGCACCCCACACACCGGGCATCAGATAACTCCTGACCGATCTCAGGGTTGGGACAGCCTCTGGAGGTTCTCTGACTATCACCCGGACTGATGCCTTTTTTCCTTTTGTTGTGCATTGCGCTTATTGTGTGTGGTGTCCTTAATGGGAATCTTTTCCCACCCCCTTGTTCTCTGGTTACAACAACCAAAAAAAAGTTCTGATGTTCTGTTCCTCCTTATTCTAGGCCCACCTTTTCTGTTCAATTTGTTGTTCCTCTGCAGTGTTCCGTTGTACTTAGAAATGAGGACACTTCGTTCGGGGTGAGGGAATGGTGTAAGACACAATTCAGTAAATGTTAAAGAGTTCTGAGTTTGAAAAATAATTCAAAAGTTTCAGATGTGAGAGGGTGAAAGGTCGTCGTGACGACACAGGAACTAGAAGAGAGAGTTCGGCGGGCTGCTGAGAGAAGAGGCGTTGGAGCGAGCCGAGGAGTTAAGGTAATCGATTTGTGTGTAGCTGGTATGGTGCCGTGTATGACAAAGCCGGCAACATACAGTAACTCCTTTCCGAGGGAAAAGAGTCTTCTCCCTCCGTCTTTTATTCTTCTCCATTATAACGGCACCGGATCGTGAGGAGGAGCCGGCGGGGGGCAGTTGTTGCGCTACCGAAACGGTCCGGTGAGTGGCTATAACGCACCTGCCTACCCGAAAGAAAAACTACGCCCCCAAGGCTATACAGTATGTAGAACTAGAAAGTTCGCCGCTTACAGTACTGTATTACAGTGTAGTCTGTAATGGACAGCTGTAGGCTATACTGTCCTGTATTGCAGTGTAATCTGTAGTGGACAGTTGTAGGCTATACTGTCCTGTATTACAGTGTAATCTGTAGTGTAATCTGTACAGTGTAAACTGTACTGTATACTGTACTGGACAGAGGTATACAATACCCTGACACTCTTTTTATTGATCTAGTTGGCTGAATCGTTTGCATAAAGTCTCTGTAAATGTTCCTATAACTTCTAGGAACACGTTTTTGTAGGCTACAGGCAAGTTTTGGCCCCGGGCTGCAAATGGGGATCTCTGGGTACAGCCGCGCCGAACCGGGATCTGAACCCCGAGCCCAGCGGTCCGCCCCCGAGCCCGAACCGCGCCCGGCACTGCACTCCGGCGGGGTAAGACTCACGTATTCCTCCGTGATGTCCGTGGCCTCTCGGTACACCAGCCGGGCCAACGCGGCTGCCTTGGCGGTGCGGTCGTGGTCTCGCTGCCTCGTCCGCCTCCCGCCGGGTCCCGAAACTCCGGCCATCGGGCTCGGGGAGAGCGAGGGACAACCGAGCAGGAACGTTCAGGAGACTGGTACCGACCCACTGGAGCCTGGGGGCGGGGGAGGGTCCTGCCTAGTCCAGCAGCCGTCTGCGCTGAAGCACTCCCGAAGAGACGCGGAGTAATGACCGAACACTCCTCTCTGAGCTCTCCTGCTCCCGGTTGCAAGCACGCTCTCTCCCTCACCTCTCCCCTCCCACCGAGCCCGGAGGAGCAGCCGGAAAACCAGGCCCGGCGCTTCCTACGGGATAAGACCGGGATCGGGAAGGGTACATGGAGGGAGGGGGAGCGAGCGACAGGGAAATGAATGGAGAGAGCAAGGGCTTGTCTGAACACGTTCAGCAGCAGCAATACTAATACTACTACCGCCACTACTACTACTACTACTACTACTAATAATAATAATAACTTTAATGTCACATCAACTCCGTTTTCACAACTGAAACAGCAAGTCTACTGTCAACAGCCTTTATGATCATTGGAACTAACTGAACACAATAGGACTATACCATACTGCTGGACTACACCGACAGACTGAAGGAACTGATTCTCTTTAGTCTGAAGGGAGTGTCCCACACTGACAGACTAAAGGAACTGAGTCTCTTTAGTCAGAAGGGAGTGTCCCACACTGACAGACTGAAGAAACTGAGTCTCTTTAGTCTGAGGGCAGTGTCCCACACTGACAGACTAAAGGAACTGAGTCTCTTTAGTCTGAAAGGAGTGTCCCACACTGACAGGCTGAAGAAAGTGAGTCTCTTTAGTGTGAAGGGAGTGTCCCACACTGACAGGCTAAAGGAACTGAGTCTCTTTAGTCTGACGGCAGTGTCCCACACTGACAGGCTGAAGGAACGGAGGTCTTGAACAGGGGAGACTATGAGGGGACCTCTTTTGACGAATCCCAGTCCTTATTGAGAGGAGCAGCAGCCCCTCCCCCTGCAGGCAGACCTCCAGCGTTCCAGAATGTTGCTGCATTGTGTGCAGACAATGGGGCTGTGTGTCTACCCGCGGCATGCGGCCGAGTTCTGGAATGCCTGCCGCGGTCAGCGGGTCCTGGGGGCGGGACTGCAGTGCAATATGCTGACTGTGGGAAACAGGAAAGCACAAAGGTAACAGCAGGACAATCGTCGATGCTCCTGCACAGCTCCAGAACAGACCACTGCACTGCTAAAATCACTGGTCAAGCTACACTGTCAGAAAGTGGTCACACTGTGGAGGAGTTTTCACAGAACACTGCTCTCACTGTATTCAACACAGGTCACAGTGGGGCTGGGTGTCTTCTGAGCAAAGCAGTTTAATCAGTTGAAAGAAAGGAAGAATTGTAATGTCTGTCCACACCCCTATCCACTTCCCCATGAGAACACCCAATTTCTAGGGAATTCCCAGGAATTTCCGGTGTGTGTGTCTGTGAGGTCGTGACTGCGGACTCTGTGAAGTTTCGGTGATATTCTAACCCTTGTGAGTCAGCACAGGGGAAGGGATGGCCATGTTGAGCAAGAGTCCAGCTGACTCCCCAGATATACTATAAACACACCCTGTGTATTTCCTCTCCGCTGGTCAAGATATACTCCCTCCTGTGAGCTCCTTCCGGTTTCAACCCCCATCTCCTGACCAGAGCTCATCTCCATGACTACGGTCTCTACCGACCTCCTGACCAGAGTTCATCGCCATGACTACTGTCTCCACCCACCTCCTGACCAGGGTTCATCACCATGGCTACTGTCTCCATCCACCTCCTGACCAGAGTTCATCGCCATGACTACTGTCTCCACCCACCTCCTGACCAGGGTTCATCACCATGGCTACTGTCTCCATCCACCTCCTGACCAGAGTTCATCGCCATGACTACTGTCTCCACCCACCTCCTGACCAGGGTTCATCACCATGGCTACTGTCTCCATCCACCTCCTGACCAGAGTTCATCACCATGGCTACTGTCTCCACCCACCTCCTGACAAGGGCTCATCTCCATGGTTGCTGTCTCTGCCAACCTCTTGACCTGGCTCATCATCATGGTCACTGACTCCTCTGACCTGACTGGGGCTCATCAGAGCAGTAGAGTGGTAGAGTAGAGGTGTTTATTGCCATATGTACATAGGAATTCTTATTCACGCTGATCTCTCAAGACATGCACAGTACAGCAGACGACACAGTACGACAGTCTGCGTATTTTGTCCAGACTGACAGCAGGAAGCCTTGATTTTGACTCGGGCAGTATGGGTCTCATGGTGTAAGCTAGCAGAACCACGCAGCGTGGTGCCAGTGCGAGAGCTCAGGACTGCTAGCGACAGCGAGCCTGAGAGGAGGTGTGCGGCGGCTCTGTGCGTTTACAGCGAATAGCGAGCTCAAGCAGGCCACGCCAGGGCCTGGGAAGATTTGGAAGAGCTGTGTGAGGCAGGCTGGGCTGGCAGTGCTTTCTCCTGAGCAGCCAGCAGAGTCACTCTCAAGCAGAGTCTCTGACACTCAGTTCAATCCGAATGTCCATGGGCGAACACAACAACACGACACGACACGAACAACGGTCCCCAGCAGAGTCCAACACAACAGTAGAGCACAGTCAACACCAAAGAGTCCAACACAGCAATACAACACAAGCAACTAACAACCAGCAGCAGCAGAGTTGAGGACGACAAAGCTTCAGGAGATTATGAGATTGCAGAGTGGATGAAAGATGTCCTGAGTCTGATATTGTTACTCCTGGGGAGGAGTGTGAATTCACAGTGAAAGGGGTGAGACACACACCCCATAGTGCTCTCACCCTTCTATACTACCCTCTGTTTCCAGATCTGGTTCACCGCAGTGAATCTCCTGCTTACGCCCACTGTTCTCACCCCTCTTCCAGAGCAGCCATCTCTTTAAGGCTTGAACAGAGGAGACCACAAAGGAACCCGATACAAGTATTCAAAATACTCAAAAGAGGATTTCTTCAGAATGAGGAGTGAAACGCACACCAGAGAACACGGGTGGAAACTACAGGGAAGACCATTTAAAACTGAGAACAGGAGGTGTGTGTGGTGTCTTGATGCAGAAACATAGATAGAGACAATCAACCATCCCCATACCCTCCACACAAAGAACATGCACAGGCCCACAGGTACTGTTATACTGTACACACTGCACGAGTATCCCTGTGCTCTGGTTGAGCAGCGGACAGCCCTGGGGGAAGAAGCTGTTCAGGCATTTTTTTTTGTTCTGAGTGACTGGTAGCGTCTCCATGGGGCAGCATTTAGAACCTCAACCAGGGTGTCCTGCATGAGGAAGGTCATCGACAATCATTTCTGCTCTCTTCTTCAGTCTTCCTACAGGTCATCAATAGAGGGCAAAAGGTAGCTCGCGACGCTCTCTGCACAAGGGACAATGTGCTGCACTTTGCCTCTGGAAGAGACCTGCTCGTTCCCCAAGCTCTTAATAATATCACAGCGAATGAGAATGGGCTGGGAAACGTGGAGATCCGTCAGTTAACGCAGGATATGCAAACTCTAGTGTGCTTTCTTTGTGATGCTGATAGTATTTGCACCCCTTTGAGGGTGTTGGAGACTAGAATGGTGAAAGATGGCACCATTCCTGTGACTAACTTGTCTGTTTCTAGGGGGGATGGGTGTTGGAGGGGTTTTCCAAAAGTCGACGGCCATTTCCACTGTTTTGAGACGGTTGTATTTGAAGAAAATAAACTTCTTGTTTTGAGACTGCTGTATTCTAAGAAAATAAACTTCTTGTTTTGAGACTGTTGTATTTGAAGAAAATAATCTGTACACAATGTGTACAGTTCTTACAATGAGTACAACTCTAACGTGAAACCTCTGTCGAGGTTTTTTTAAAAGGGTGACTGTCCGTTTTCAATCAGTTCACTTGGCAAGGGGCTGTTGGGGCCCAGATCTGCCCCATGAGAGGCCCCTCCAAGCTGCGTTCTGCCCCTGAGGTTGGGAGACCCTGTCCTCCGGCTGCCTGGGCCCTCTGCTCTGTGTGGCGCTGGGCGAGAGTGTTCCTGGCGCTCCCCCAGCAGCCTCAGCGGGCGGCGCCGGCCCCTGCAGCAGGCACTGACGGGAGGCGTGCGCTGTTGTCCTTTCTGCCCCACACCGCCCTGGCGAAACACGCGTCCCAGGGGGGCAGTGCGGGGTTCCCGGTGGGCGAGGGCCCGTGGAAGACCTCTCTGGTGCACGGCCATCCAGGCGAGGGCCTTTGGCTGCCCCGCTGTCCTGAGACGGTTGAGCTGAAGATCGCTCTTGACACACCCTGCAGCCAGACGATCGTCCTCCCTCCTGCACCTGCCCTCGCCTCCAGTGCTGCTCGGACCCAGTGGGGTGCTGCCTCTCCGCAGACTTGAGCAGTGTGGCAGAGGGGGCGCAGTGCTGGGAGTACAGGAATGGGGAGAGAGCACAGCCTCGAGGTGCACCTGCGCTCACAGATGCGCCGTCTGACCAACAGGAGCCCTTCTGTCTGCGGGAGGCTGATGATCTCTGGGCAGGCGAGACTGTTTACTGTGGAGGAGGTCTGGGAGGACGGTGTCGAATGCAGAGCTAAAATCTCTTGGGTTCCCGGAGATTCCCGATGTTGCAGGATATAGTGGGGGTAAATATTAACAGCATCACCCACTGCCCTCTTGGCTCTGTATGCAAATCGTAAGGTGTGAATCTGTTGTAGTTTTGATGTATCAGAGGTTTAAAGGTTAAAGGTTTATGGCAGAAGTTAGAGCAGCTGGTCTGTAGTCATTAAAACAGGTGATTTTATCTTTCCTGGTGACAGGGATGATAAAAGAGGATTTGAAGCCGGCAGGGACCCTCACGGGCCCAAGGACTGGTTGACTACGTCTGTGAACACTGGGGAGAGCTGAGCAGCACAGTGGCTGGAGAAACTAGAGCAGCCGGCCTGGCCTTTTGGTTTGGGAAGAGCTTAAGGACTTCTTGTTTAAAGGGGAACTGCAAGGCTATTTTTGTATTTTCGGGGTTAGAAAGGATTAGCACTGATGAGTGCATTTCACACCGCAATGATAGTGAAAGTACACTGTAACGTGCAAAACCTCCAATTTACATCACAGAACAGAGGAAGTTTCCAGGTACGCACAGCAACAAGCTCTGCAATTCACAATGAGGCAACAAAACGTCCGGTAAAGTGAAGGAGCCCTGTGATGCTGTAAACAAGCAGGCTTGTGAATAAAGCGCTTTAAATTCAGTAGAAATATTGTTTTCGGTTTCAACACGGTTTTTACCGACAAATACTACTTGTTTACTCTGCAGGCAGATCGCGTTGGAACATGTCTGCAGTGAAATGTCTGCTGCACAACCTGTACTGGCTGTAATTCGCTTGTACATCACATTACACTAGTCATTGCAGTGACTAGTGAGCAGGAAGGGCTGCTTCACAGCGCTTTTCACCTGAACTTTCAACCACATGGCGACCATACAGTACTTTCACAGTAGGTCACGTTTTTGTGCTTAATTCAGAATGTGTCAAATTTTGCGATCCCATGAATGAATTTTGTTACCAAGATTTAATAACCAGTCTGAGAAATTGGGACTGCAGTTCCCCTTTTTGGGGGTACGTGGGGATGAACTGAATCATGGCTTGATCGGAGTCACCCGGTGGCATCGGGAAATTTGTGCGGTAGGCCTTCTTCATCGTGCTGAAGCAGGGATCCAGGATTTTTTCCTTCTCTAGTTAACAAACTGTTTGCATTAAGAAGATCGCAACTCGGGTGAGCATGATCGAAGTCCCCTGTCATGATGATAGGAGAGACGTTTGCTCTCTAGTTCTCTAATTTGATCCTTCACCAGTTGTGCTGAGTGCGGGTTAGCTTGAGGGCGGATATACACCCCAGCAAGAATAATGGCTGCAAACCCTCTGGGTGAAGGAAAGGGTTTTCAGTTTACACACAATAATTTCTAGGTAGGAGGGCAGTATTTGGAAAGGAGAGTGACGTCGTTGCACCCTGTCTTGTTTACATAAGCACAGTCTCCTCCACCTTCAGCTTTGTTGCTAAGGTGTGCATCGTGATCTGCCCTAGACGGCTGATGACCCAGTAGCTCCACTGATGAGTCAGGAGTAGAATAATTGGAGATTGTTTGAAGAAGCGGTTGTAGTTCGTCTATTTTGTTGCTGAGTGACCACACGCTGGAGAGAAACAGACCAGACAGCAAAGCCACATCTTCTAAACTGCACCAGAGCCCCTGAGTGTCTTCCCCATCTCCTCCAGCACACAGAGCCTGTCTGTGAGTCAGCGTCCTGTCCATCAGTCTGGGAGGTCAGGGAGCTGTCCTCGGATCTCCGCTGGTAGACATCCAGGTTCACAGCAGCGCCGAGGTCAAGGAGTTTATCCACACACTCATACACTCTCACACAGTCACAGAGATACACAGTCACACCCACTCACACAGTTACACACACTCACACAGTTACACAATCTCATACACTCTCACACAGTCACAGAGATACACAGTCACACCCACTCACACAGTTACACACACACATTCTCACACTAACACACAGTCACTCACACACACACTTTCACACAGTTACACACACATTCTCACACTAACACAGTCACTCACACTCAAACACTCTCACACTAACACACAGTCACATACACGCTCACACAATTACACACACAGTCACAGATATACACAGTCAAACACACACAGTTACACACACGCTCACATGCTTTTTCACACACTTTCACAACACTGACACACACATGCACTCACACACACTCTCACACAGATACACAGTCACACTTACACACACACACAGTAACATGCACTCACACGGATACACATTCACAGTCACAGACACTGTCACACTCTCACATGCACTCACACACACACGCACTCTCACACAGCCTGAGGAGAGACCTGGGGATTCGTCTGTTCTGCCCCTGAAGTCTCCTCGCCTGCTCTCTCTTCTTCCCTCACTTTCCTTCCCTGTTTTTCTTCTGCTCTCACTTTTCTCTCTCAGCTGTCTCATCTGGCACAGACTCTCTGTGGAGCTTCAATGCATCTTTACGCAAAGGGTGGTGGGAGAGTGGAGCAGGCAGTCCAACCATGTTGTTGAAGCCCAAACCGTGGACTCAAACAAGAAACAGTTGGATGAGATCCAAAGGGTGGTGGGAGAGTGGGACAAGCTGCCTAGCCATGTTGTTTCCTGTGGACTCATACAATAAAACAGCTGGATGAGATCCTGGATCAATGAACTAGTAACTGCAAAAAAGGCAGTGTAGGCCAAGCAGCCTCCTCTGGCCTGTGTCCTGTCTTGTGACAGAAGTGAGGGAGTGAGGGATAGGAGGAAGAGGTAGGAGTGTACTGCAGAGCATACATGCGTGTCGGTGTCTGCGTCCCTGTGTACGTGTATCATCGCAGACCCTTGTTTCAGAGTGTCAGCATCGGAAGTTTGGAGATACAGAGTGTGAGAAACCGCCAGCGCTGACTGCTGTAATAAATAACAAGCCCTCTCCTTTCTGTTCCTCTTTCTGAGCTGAGAATGGGGCACGATTCTACACCGTGACCAGTCAATTGGTGGTGTGCGTCAGCGAGAGAGATAGACACTCCTCTGCTCGCCCGCAGTCGACACACAGCACACATGGCGCTAGGCTGGACAGGAATTGTGTTCGTGGCCATGTGCCTCCTGTGGCACCTGTGTTCAGGTAAGGAAATGGCACTGGCGGTTCAGAGACACTGGGGCTCTGACGCCCCTCTTGCTGGGAGAGAGGGAGGGGGGCGCAGTCCCTGAACCCAGAGCACAGGCTTCAGAGAGCAGCACTCAGGGGGGAAGGATTCCTGCGCAGCAGCCTCACCTGAGTCGAGCCCCTGCCAGGGTCTGATCGCGGTGAGTCTACCAGGCAGAGCTTTATCTCTTGTACAGAACTGTCTGAGACAAACAGGCAATGTGTGTGTGAGTGAATATGTGTGTCTGTGTGTGTGCGTTTGGCTGTGTGTGTCTGTGCATGGATGTGCACGTGTGTGTGTGCGTGTATGTCTGTGTGTGTGCGAGTTTGTGAGTTTGACAGTGTATACACGTGCGTGTGTATGTGAGTGTGTACATGAGTGCAAGTCTGAGTTTGAGAGTGTGTGCGTGTGTGAGTGTGTGTGCGGTCCTGACAGTGTGCAGAGCTGCAGTGTTCTGAATTGAGATGTGTGTGCGTTTAGGAGCGAGCTTTACCCCGTCCTGGCTTGGCGCAGTTCATGTCCGTCCGCAGGGATGGGGGCAGTCTGTGCTCTTTCAGGGCGCTGGCCTGTTTCAGGGTCCCTAGCCCGGCCCCCTCAGCCGAGCCGTTAACACAAAAGCAGAACCTGAGGTGGAGTGGAGGCGAGGAGAAATTCGGTTGACTAATCTCTGCCTTGCGACATGAGCTGAGGTAGCAGCGGTTCCCCCCGTGCATCGGGACAGCTCTGAAATCACGCAAGAGCCGGAGCTGTCTTATAGGACACTCCAGGTGGGACCCTGACACCCCGAATCCTGCTCTGAGCCCACAGAGAGGAAGGCGCTCCTTTCCTCACGTGATCAGAGAGCTCAGATGTGGCTGTGTTCTCGGGGTGAGTCTACACACCGGGGGGTCCCCAGTGTCTTTTGCTGAAGACGTTCGATGTCTCTGCACAGGAGAGGCGGATTAGGCTGGAGGGCAGGTGCTCAGCTCAGGTGGCCTCTGTTCTCCAGCACTCTCTTTTCTTCATGTGCTACACGGGCCCAGGGGGCCATAGAGGGGACTATTCAAAACTGGAGTTCCAATCTATGAGGTTGCACCCCTAAACCTACTGTCATAGGGGTCAGGATTAATGGGCTGATTTGGACTGAACTACTGTTTCCCGAAAACAGAAAACTGAACTAAAAACCACACACAAGCTCTTTTGAGAGCATACTTCTATTTAAGAGTGTGTCTCTTGACAGAACAGAAGTTTACAGGTTCAGGATATTACATGCTGTTGGCTCTGTTTTGATTAATTGATCATGAGTGACAGTGACTCACTTGAATCACTCTTGCATTTCTCTTACACCTTTGAGAATTTGCCGCAGTGATTAATGGTTTCCTTTGGTGCTACTTTGGTAGAATATTAAAGCAGACTTGCAGATCTTACAGATTACGTGTGAAATTCTGTAGTATGAAATTCTGTAGTATATTGACGTACCAACCCGTTAGGAACACTTAATGATTATAAAAGTGTTTCAGTGCTGTAGGATAAAGCTTTTGCAGGGTAACTAACTAGCACAAAGAATGAACTGTCATGTTTGTAAATGTCAGTCCATCTGCTACAAAAGAGATTGTGTTTCAGTGCTGGTTTGAGTTTGTGAAATAAGTGATCAGATTTGGTGCTGCTCGGTAAAGAAAGATGTGCAGATGTTAACGTTAATCCCTGGAACCCACACGCAGTGCTGCTTGTGCAGTGAGATGTTAAAGTAAATGAGAGGGGTTTTCCTGCACTGTGATCAAAACAGCGTGACAACTCACAGCTGTGCACAGCACAACACTTCCCCTGCTGGAAAAGACAGGTCACTAACAGAACAGTCCCGTTACAATAGGAGCTACAGTCCCAGTACAGTAGAACAGTCCAGTTACAATAGGGGCTACAGTCCCAGTACAGGAGAACAGTCCAGTTACAATAGGAGCTACAGTCCCAGTACAGTAGAACAATTCTGTTACAATAGGAGCTACAGTCCCAGTACAGGAGAACAGTCCTGTTACAATAGGAGCTACAGTCCAGTACAGGAGAACAGTCCTGTTACAATAGGAGCTACAGTCCCAGTACAGTAGAACAATTCTGTTACAATAGGAGCTACAGTCCCAGTACAGGAGAACAGTCCTTTTACAATAGGAGCTACAGTCCAGTACAGGAGAACAGTCCTGTTACAATAGGAGCTACAGTCCCAGTACAGTAGAACAGTCCAGTTACAACAGGGGCTACAGTCCCAGTACAGTAGAACAGTCCAGTTACAACAGGGGCTACAGTCCCAGTACAGAACCACAGGGGTCACTTTCAATATAGATTCTGATAAAGTTCACAAAAACTTATTAAACTTACAGCTTCTTCTACGATAGGGAAGTGGCAAACAGTCACAGCAGCAGGGGAACTGCTAAGAGAGTTCAGACACTTGGAGCGTGGTGTTTAACACGGGTCAGTGCAAGCTGAACCTCTCCACGTGTTAAGAGAGGAATTTATTTGCCATATGTACATGAACATTGGAATTTCTTATTCACCGTTTTACTGGTATGTGCACAGTACAATAGATAACACCACACCATGTGCACAGTACATTACAAAACAGTCAATCATAATAGTTACAGCCAACCATCATGCACAACATAGCACACCAGCAGTCAATGGAATAATAAATGATATTGTGACAAATGTGAGGTTATGAAAATGGTTAAAATCAGGAATAGACTGAGCGGTTAAGTCAATAAGTGAAATAATTCATCATAACCCCCAACTTGTAAGTAATTTCTAGAAATATACCCGAGCGGTTGGTATAATTGTTCTCTGGCACGGCTTTGTTGAATGGAGTAACAATCCAGTCCCACTTGGTTAACATACATTTATTACAATGACAAAACACAAACTACACTACACACAGCACACAAGTTACTCTGTGTACAGTATTTACAAACAAGGCCTAACATTCTAGTCACCCCGAGACCCCCAGACTGCTACTAAGCACTAAACCCTTAATATGCCTACAGAGGCCACCCAAGAGATGAGCTGCTTTCTACTAAATAAGAATCAGCCTACACTTAAATCTCTCTCTCTCTGCACCCTGGATGCCACAGAATGAATGGGAGCCTATATCCCTATCCATAAAATGCACCCTAATCAGGAAAGACGTTTCTCACTGAGTTACCAGGAAGCCCAAGCTCCCTGAAAACACAGAATAGCGCTCTCTCTACAAGGCTCGAATACTTGGCTCCAGTCAGGTTCTGTTTGGATGATCATGAAGTAGGGGCTCTCGCCAACTCCTCTGGGCTCCTCTCTCTTCTCCTTCTTCTTCTCCTGTCTTCCTCCCCTCCTCTCAGGCTCTTAATGTGATCTTACATTGTCGGTTTCTGCCCTGCTCCTTTGCCATCATTAACCCAGAACGTGCCTAGGTATGCTAAGATAACTTGTTCAGTTGTTTCTGCTCAAGGGACCCCCCAGACCTCAGCAAACATCCTCTCTCCTTCCACGTTTGAAGTGTTTACTCTTCCCAGTGTCACAGACTTTATCTGAAATCTAAGAGACACTTCTAAGTCACCTAAAGCTGTAACAATATTATACCACATACAACAGAATAATAACACCATGTATCTAGTGCAGAGGCACATTGAGGTCTGAGGCATTGCACAGTTAGCTGTTAATGTGCGCTGCTGTAGGGTAGAAGCTGAGTCTAGGGGTCTGTGCTTCAGTGATGCGGTACCGCTTGCCAGAGTGCAGGGGGGAGGGGAGAACAGTTTGTGTCCGGAATGGCTGGGATCCTGGATGATGGATCGGGCTTCATTGCGACAGCGGATAGTGTGGATCTCACCGACTGATGGTGAGTCGCTTCCTGTAATCATCTGTACCACTGCCACAGCCCCTCATAGAGAGTCTTTACCTTGTTTGGTACTATTTCTGTACCACACAGTGAAGACACTCTCTCTATGGTGCCGTGGTAGAGGGTCCTGAGGAACTGCGTTTCTTTAGGCACCTCAGAAAGTGGAGACACTGCCGTGCTTTTTCAGACCGGCTGAGTGTCTTGAGCTCAGGCCAAGCAGGTGGAGATCTGCAGGGTGAGGAACCTGAAGCCGCTGACAGTTTCCACTGCTGTGCCCTGCTGCGGGCGTGACTCCCTCTGGGGCTCCTGAAGTCCACAATGTGCTCTCTTGTCTTGTGGACATTCAGGGCCAGGTTGCTGTCAAGACATCATCTTGTCAGATGCTCCACCTCACTCCTGTATGTAGACGCATCACTGATGCTGATCAGCCCAATGACTGCGGTTGCTGCTGTATGATTGTACAGTCATAGGTGAACCAGGACTGAGACAGCTGTCTTGGCCAGCTCCAGTTTTTAGGAGATCGAGGAGGTAGAGGACATATTGTTGCCAATTTTTACCACCTGAGGTCAGGAAATCCAGTATCCAGTTAAAGATGGAGTTGCATAAATCTAACTTCCTGCGTTTTGTGGCTTTATGTCATGGTAGGAGTTTTGGTCACTGATTTTTAAGTGTAGCCAATACTTTATTTCTCTCTACTGTCTTTGTGTTAGTAATGGGTCTTGGTAAGTAACAGTCTTTCTGTTGTTTGTATTTTGGTACAGGTTTTCAAAGTATGTTTGCCAGATTGTTCCATTTTGGATGGCCAGTTCTTCTGGTTTTGATTTAATGTTTTCCACTTCTCCCAGAAGCAGATCTGATTTAGTGACTCCTCAATTTCTGCGAGTTGTTTATGTTTGTGTTTCTTTTCTTTTTCAGTGTGTGTTTGTAATGTTTTACCGTTTTGCGGTAGCTGAGGTGCAGGTCTGTTTTTGTTTTGAATGTTTTCGTAGTGCTTTTCTGATGTTTTTGCACTCTGTATCAAATCACTTTTCTTTTGCATCTGTTTTCTGGTAGTTTTTGATTTTGTTGTTTTTAGCTTAGATTTTGATGCTAGTTTGTGGAATAGGTGATTTAGTTTTTGTGTGGCCAAGTTTATGTCTAATTTGTTGGTTTGATACGGAGTGTTTAGGAATGTGTCCAACAGTGTCTGAATTTCTTCATTGCCCAGTGCAGTTTGGTATCTGTCTAGGCTGTCTGTGTCCCATCTGTACGCCTGGTTGAGGTCGTACAGCAGGCTGGGCTGTGTCAGTGTGTCTCTGCGCTGGTGTGCTCTCTTCATGTAGAGTGTGATCTGGCTGTGGTTGGAGAGAGGGGTTTGTGGTCTGACAGTGAAGGCACTGATACAGGAGGGGTCCAGGTCAGTGATGGCGTAGACCACCACACTGCTGCCCAGAGCCGAGCTGTAGGTGAACCTGATTAGAGAGTCCCCTCTGGTCCTGCCGTTGATGATGTAGAGGCCCAGCCCTTGACAGAGCTGGAGCAGCTCATGCCCGGTGCTGTTGACCGTGGTGTCATGGCTGCACCTGTGTGAGGTGACCGGTGTGTAGTGCAGAGGGGATTGTCCGAATACGTGAATGTTTCCCAGTGTGCTGGTGAAGTCTTTACTTTTTCTCTACAGATGATTTTTCCTTTGATTTTAAGCCAAACTCGTGACTCTTCTCTCTTTACTAATTGTATGGAGTGACTGAGCTCCGCTCTGTACCACACAATGATCCCCCCAGAGTCTCTGCCCCGGGTGATTTGGGTTTTTTTGACAGAGGGCACCATGATCTCCTTGTAGCCAAGTCTCCCCGACACCATGTCTCCTGTAGGATCATGTCTGTCTCCTTTACACTTTGATGAACTCAGGATCAGTGCTGATGAGCCCAGACCCTGAATGTTCCACATGCTGTTTGATAGTGATCTCACTGTGTGCATTTGAATTTTCCTTGCAGTTGTTATTGTTCTCTGGAGCTGTACCACATTCGTGTCGTACATATACATCATCAACAAAAACAGAGTATTGTGCTGGATGTGTGTCTGTCGCTGTGGGAGATGGTGGTTCAGCTCATAAGCCGGGTGCAGATGAGGTTCAGGAGGTGCTGGATTTCTCCCAGTTCCAAACCTCTCGGATCCACTGGGGTCCGTTTGGGGTGCAGGGGGGTGCAGTGGGTGTGGTGTTTGCTATGG
Source organism: Atractosteus spatula (assembly GCF_055471065.1). Lineage (NCBI taxonomy): Eukaryota > Metazoa > Chordata > Actinopteri > Semionotiformes > Lepisosteidae > Atractosteus > Atractosteus spatula. Next base: position 16,386,468 of record NC_142711.1, on the reverse strand, counting down.
TGGGGGTACTGGGTAAGAGGGAGTTGGCGGTGGGGGTTGTAGGGGTGTCAGGTTGTGTGGAGGTGGGTGTGTCTTTGTGGGTTGGGGGTGGGTGTTGTGTGTTGTGTGTGTCATGGGCCTCAGGGCTGTTCTGTTGCAGTGGGGGCTGCAGTGGGAAGCAGTGAGTTTCCTCGGCTGGTCTTTGAGGGTCTTGCTTGTCCTCTTTGCGAGCTGCAGCTCCTCTCTCAGCTCCGCTACGTCCGACTGCAGCTTTCTGTTGTCCTGCAGCAGCTCTTCAATCTGTTCCCTGAGCTGTTGATTGGAGGTTTTGCATTCATTCCTGTATTTGCATGGAGATCTGTAGAAACATCCTCCGTGTGCAGAGAAAAACACCTAACAACGGGTGCAGGGCCGAATTAGGCCAGTACCCACTATTGATGAACATACAGAAAAGAATCTTAAAGTGTTGGCTACACCTAAAAAACAGCGACCAAAATTCCTACCACCACAAAGCCCTGCTGAGCCAAGAGCTGAGCCCAAAACAGAGCCCCCTGAGCCAGCTGGTCCTGAGGCTCACCGACCTGAGCCACACCGACACTAACCAGCCTCAGGACAGCACTGCTAGAGCACCACAACTCAGACTCAACCACATCACAGCACAGATCAAACAGCAATATCTCACACACTGGGACACACACAAACACAACATTAACTGGAATGCTACAGAACCCTAAACAGACAATACACACTAGCTGAATATTTGACCAAGATAAGAAAGAGGGAAAAGAAACAGACCCTGAGGAAGTACAGGCTCAGTGACACAGCCTGGCCATAGAAACTGGACACAGGCAGACCCGGCTGTCCAGAGAGGACAGGCTCAGTGACACAGCCTGGCCATAGAAACTGGACACAGACAGACCTGGCTGTCCAGAGAGGACAGGCTCAGTGACCACAGCCTGGACACAGAAACTAGACTCAGACAGACCTGGCTGTCCAGAGAGGACAGGCTCAGTGACACAGCCTGGCCATAGAAACTGGACACAGACAGACCTGGCTGTCCAGAGAGGACAGGCTGTGCTCCCACTGCCAGCGGGGAGAAATAGAGACAGAGGTGCACTTCCTACTGCACTGAAACAGATACTCTGGGATTAGACAAACATTCTTCACCAAATTTACAAATGTAATCCCAGCACTTCCACACCTGTCAGAATCACAACAGGTCCCAATCCTGCTGGGAGAGGGAGGAGGGAACTCATCTGAACTAGCAGCCCAGTATGTGATCTCCTGTCACAGCCTGAGGACCAGTGAGTCTGTCTCCCTATAATGCTCCATCTGTCTACAGTATATGTACATATTTTATGATATATCTTTGTTGTAAATGTCTGTAATAATAATAATAATAATAATAATAATAATAATAATAATAATAATAATAATAATAATAATAATAATTGCTTACACATAACTCTCCTGTTATGCCCCCAAGCTCTGGAACTCTCTCCCAAGGATATCAGAGAGTCACCTTCTCTAAACGCCTTCAAATCCAGACTCAAAACCCTCTTCTTCAGAAAAGCCTTTACTGAACTGGTTCAACTCTTCACCCCTCTGCTTTTCACCCTGCACCCTGCACCCTGTCTCTCTCTGTGTCTCTGTAGGGGTCAGTCCAGAGGTCACAGTGTCTCAGTCTCTCTCTATGTCTCTGTAGGGGTCAGTCCAGAGGTCACAGTGTCTCAGTCTCTCTCTCTTTGTCTCTGTAGGGGTCAGTCCAGAGGTCACAGTGTCTCAGTCTCTCTCTTTGTCTCTGTAGGGGTCAGTCCAGAGGTCACAATGTCTCAGTGTCTCTGTAGGGGTCAATCCAGAGGTCACAGTGTCTCAGTCTCTCTGTGTCTCTGTAGGGGTCAGTCCAGAGGTCACAGTCTCTCAGTCTCTCTCTGTGTCTCTGTAGGGGTCAGTCCAGAGGTCACAGTGTCTCAGTGTCTCTCTGTGTCTCTGTAGGGGTCAGTCCAGAGGTCACAGTGTCTCAGTCTCTCTCTGTGTCTCTGTAGGGCTCAGTCCAGAGGTCACAGTGTCTCAGCCCCAGTCCTCGGTCACTGCGGACCCAGGAGACAGTGTCACTCTGAACTGTACTCTGTCCCGTTTGGCACTGGGACCCTTGAAGTGGTCCAGAGGAACAGGGCCTCAGAAACAACAACTTGACATCAAACCTGCTGAGACTCCCGGTCATATATCCTGGGCAATATCAAATCACCAAACAGACAAGACCATCGTGATCTCAGAGCTGTCAGTCGGAGACTCTGGGGTCTATTACTGTGAGTGGTACAGATCCAGTCAGGATCAACCCAGCGCGTCTGGATCAGGAATCACACTGACCGTCAGAGGTGAGTGGAGACAGTCAGGACAGAGTGTGTGTGAGTGAGTGTGATGTTCAGAGTCACAGACACACACGCCCCAGTCCCTCTGTGTGTGTGTAGTGTTCAGAGTCACAGACACACACGCCCCAGTCCTTGTGTGTGTGTAGTGTTCAGAGTCACAGACACACACGACCCAGTCCCTCTGTGTGTGTGAATTGTTCAGAGTCACAGACACACACACCCCAGTCCTTGTGTGTGTGTAGTGTTCAGTCACAGACACACACGCCCCAGTCCCTCTGTGTGTGTGAATTGTTCAGAGTCACAGACACACACACCCCAGTCCTTGTGTGTGTGTAGTGTTCAGTCACAGACACACACGCCCCAGTCCTTGTGTGTGTGTAGTGTTCAGTCACAGACACACACGCCCCAGTCCCTCTGTGTGTGTGAATTGTTCAGAGTCACAGACACACACACCCCAGTCCTTGTGTGTGTGTAGTGTTCAGTCACAGACACACACGCCCCCAGTCCTTGTGTGTGTGTAGTGTTCAGTCACAGACACACACGCCCCAGTCCCTCTGTGTGTGTGAATTGTTCAGAGTCACAGACACACACGCCCCAGTCCTTGTGTGTGTGTAGTGTTCAGTCACAGACACACACGCCCCAGTCCCTCTGTGTGTGTGAATTGTTCAGAGTCTCAGACACACACACCCCAGTCTCTGTGTGTGTAGTGTTCAGTCACAGACACACACGCCCCAGTCCCTCTGTGTGTGTGTAGTGTTCAGAGTCACAGACACACACGCCCCAGTGTGTGTGTAGTGTTCAGAGAGGCACCAGTCCCTGTGTCCTAACACATGCTGCTGTCCCACGTCACCCTGGGAGAACTGCAGGACTAGCACGAGAAACAAGGAATTGGGTAGAATGAATGCTTTTACACTGCTTAATCCCACTAACAGGATTCAATCCTGGGAGTGTGTGCTCTTCTGCATGGGGGCTGGGTGTCATTCTGCCCAAAGTCTATGTGCTAAAGTGAGCTCTTAATATTGTTACTGACTTATGTACGGTACACTGATACAGCCCAGTCAGTGTGGTTTATTTACAGAGACTCAGCCCAGACCTTAATGTTCATGTATATTCATGTCTATTGAGAAATTGTACAGGTACTGGTGGTTGAAGCCTAGAGACGCAGTATTTTCTCCATTCCTCACAGGAAAGCCCATCATCACTCCCCCAGCTGGGAGAGCCAGCCCAGGAGAGAGGGTGACCCTGTCCTGTGAGTCCGAGGGGGCTGGAGACACTCCTCTGAGCTGGGACAGAGACGGACAGACACAGACTGGAGTCCAGGAGAGACATCTGACCGACAGGAGCAGGAGCTCTCTGACCCTGACTGCTGCCCCCAGCTTCGTCACCTCCACAGTGCGCTGTCTGATCCCACCAGCCACAGGCAAAGACACACCAGTGTCCACTGCACTCCAGCTCCGAGACTTCATCACAGGTCAGTATACAGACCACTGTCCACTGTCCACAACCTCACAACCTCAGAGATATCATCACAGGTCTGTATACAGACCACTGTCCGCTGTCCACAACCTCACAACCTCAGAGATATCATCACAGGTCAGTATACAGACCACTGTCCGCTGTCCACAACCTCAGACATCATCACTCATCAGTATACAGACCACTGTCCACTGCCCACTGTCCATAACCTCACAACCTCAGACATCATCACAGTCAGTATACAGACCACTGTCCACTGTCCACAACCTCACAACCTCAGAGATATCATCACAGGTCTGTATACAGACCACTGTCCGCTGTCCACAACCTCAGACATCATCACAGGTCAGTATACAGACCACTGTCCGCTGTCCACAACCTCACAACCTCAGAGATATCATCACAGGTCTGTATACAGACCACTGTCCACTGTCCACAACCTCACACATCATCACTCGTCAGTATACAGACCACTGTCCACTGTCCACAACCTCACACATCATCATTCCTCAGTATACAGACCACTGTCCACTGTCCACAACCTTACACATCATCACAGTCAGTATACAGACCACTGTCCACTGTCCACTGTCCACAACCTAAGACATCATTACAGGTCAGTATACAGACCACTGTCCACTGTCCACACCCTCAGACATCATCACAGTCAGTATACAGACCACTGTCCACAACTTCAGACATCATCACTGGTCAGTATACAGACCACTGTCCACTGTCCACAACCTCACACATCATCACTGGTCAGTATACAGACCACTGTCCACTGTCCACAACCTCACACATCATCACTCGTCAGTATACAGACCACTGTCCATTGTCCACAACCTCACGACATCAGACATCATCACAGGCCAGTATACAGACCACTGTCCACTGTCCACAACCTCACAACCTCAGACATCATCACAGGTCAGTATACAGATCACTGTCCACAATCTGAGACATCACCACAGGTCAGTATACAGAACTGTACATTACCAGTATTATCCTACAGAACAATACTGTACAGAAGGCACCGGTCTCTGTTCTAGAGTACAGTGAAGCTCGAACAGTATGAAATGTTCAGTAATGACAGTACAGACAGCCCCTCTCCTGCTGTTGGAAACTCAGCTCAACTTCAGCTCACAGTGCAGTATCCAGGACTCACTGTAGACAGAGCCTCACTCTCTTATTATTCAACTCTGACAGCGGCTCTGCAGCCTCTCCCTCAGTGTTTAGCTCTGACAGCGGCTCTGAAGACTCTCCCTCAGTGTTCAGGTCTCACATCTGCTCTGTTGCCTCTCAGTCAGTGCTCAGGTCTTACATCTGCTGTGCTGCCTCTCCCTCAGTGTTCAGCTCTCACAGCAGCTCTATTGCCTCTCCCTCAGTGCTCAGGCCTCACAGCAGCTCTCCTGCCTCTAGCCTCAGTGTTCAGGTCTCACAGCAGCTCTGCTGCCTCACCCTCAGTGTTCAGGTCTCACAGCTGCTCTCCTGCCTCTCCCTCAGTGTTCAGGTCTCACAGCAGCTCTGCGTCCTCTCCCTCAGTAATTAGCTCTCGCAAGGTCTCTTCTGTCTCTCCCTCAATGTTCAGCTCTGACAGCTGCCCTGCTGTCTCTCCCTCTGTGTTCAAGTCTAACAAAAGGCTTGTCTGTCTCTTCCCTGTCTTCCCAGTTCCACCTGCAGTGAAGGTCACTGGGCAGACCCAGCTGGTCCAGGGTCAGTCTGCCAACCTCACCTGCCAGCTCTCCGGCTTCTACCCTGTCAACTGGACCCTGCAGTGGCTCCTCAATGACAAGACTCTGGACACCCAGGCTGGCACACAGATCTCCAGGACTGAACCCCAGCCCAGTGAGGAGGGCACCTTCACACAGTCCAGCCTGGTCCAGCTCACAGGCAGCCTGGAGCTCAGGGCAGCAGCGCTGGTCTGCCAGGCGGAGTTCGTAGGCAATCACACTGAGAGAGACTCCATCACACTGAGGGTCAGAGGTCAGTGTGTTACTGTGTGTGTCTGTACTGACCCTGAGAGACACTGTCACACTGAGGGTCAGAGGTCAGTGTGTTACTGTGTGTGTCTGTACTGACCCTGAGAGACACTGTCACACTGAGGGTCAGAGGTCAGTGTGTTACTGTGTGTCTGTACTGACCCTGAGAGACACTGTCACACTGAGGGTCAGAGGTCAGTGTGTTACTGTGTGTGTCTGTACTGACCCTCAGAGACACTGTCCCACTGAGGGTCAGAGGTCAGTTTGTTACTGTGTGTCTGTACTGACCCTGAGAGACATTGTCACACTGAGGGTCAGAGGTCAGTGTGTTACTGTGTATCTGTACTGACCCTGAGAGAGATGGTGTCACAGTGAGGGTCAAAGGTGAGAGGTCACAGGACAGAAATGTTCATTTATCTCTGTCTCCACCAGGGTCTCCTCACATTACAGCCCCAGAGAGGAGGGTGAAGTCAGGAGATAACCTGACTCTGAGCTGTGGGTCTGTGGGCGACACTGACACCCCCCTGTCCTGGAGGGTAGGAATGAAGATCATGTCTGGGGAACAGAGCCGCCTTCCCTCTTCATCTTTCCAGGGAAGCTCAAGCAGTCTGACACTGAGGGCTGACAAGAGCTTCATCAGGGAAACTGTGTTCTGTGAAATTCCTGAGACTGACTTGTCTGCATCCCTGAGACTGGAGTCTGTTTTCACAGGTACTACAGCACTGTACTGACTGTCTGAGACTGGAGTCTGTTCTCACTACAGCACTGTACTGTCTGTCTGAGACTGGAGTCTGTTCTCACTACATCACTGTACTGTCTGTCTGAGACTGGAGTCTGTTCTCACTACAGCACTGTACTGTCTGTCTGGGACTGGAGTCTGTTCTCACTACAGCACTGTACTGTCTGACTGGAGTCTGTTCTCACTACAACACTGTACTGTCTGACTGGAGTCTGTTCTCACTACAGCACTGTACTGTCTGTCTGAGACTGGAGTCTGTTCTCACTACAGCACTGTACTGTCTGTCTGAGACTGGAGTCTGTTCTCACTACAGCACTGTACTGTCTGACTGGAGTCTGTTCTCACTACAGCACTGTACTGTCTGTCTGAGACTGGAGTCTGTTCTCACTACAGCACTGTACTGTCTGTCTGAGACTGGAGTCTGTTCTCTCTACAGCACTGTACTGTCTGTCTGAGACTGGAGTCTGTTCTCACTACAGCACTGTACTGTCTGTCTGAGACTGGAGTCTGTTCTCACTACAGCACTGTACTGTCTGACTGGAGTCTGTTCTCACTACAGCACTGTACTGTCTGTCTGAGACTGGAGTCTGTTCTCACTACAGCACTGTACTGTCTGTCTGAGACTGGAGTCTATTCTCACTACAGCACTGTACTGTCTGTCTGAGACTGGAGTCTGTTCTCACTACAGCACTGTACTGTCTGACTGGAGTCTGTTCTCACTACAGCACTGTACTGTCTGACTGGAGTCTGTTCTCACTACAGCACTGTACTGTCTGTCTGAGAGTGGAGTCTGTTCTCACTACAGCACTGTACTGTCTGTCTGAGAGTGGAGTCTGTTCTCACTACAGCACTGTACTGTCTGTCTGAGACTGGAGTCTGTTCTCACTACAGCACTGTACTGTCTGTCTGAGACTGGAGTCTGTTCTCACTACAGCACTGTACTGTCTGTCTGAGACTGGAGTCTGTTCTCACTACAGCACTGTACTGTCTGTCTGAGACTGGAGTCTGTTCTCACTACAGCACTGTACGGTCTGTCTGAGACTGGAGTCTGTTCTCACTACAGCACTGTACTGTCTGTCTGAGACTGGAGTCTGTTCTCACTACAGCACTGTACTGTCTGTCTGAGACTGGAGTCTGTTCTCTCTACAGCACTGTACTGTCTGTCTGAGACTGGAGTCTGTTCTCACTACAGCACTGTACTGTCTGTCTGAGACTGGAGTCTGTTCTCACTACAGCACTGTACTGTCTGTCTGAGACTGGAGTCTGTTCTCACTACAGCACTATACTGTCTGTCTGAGACTGGAGTCTGTTCTCTCTACAGCACTGTACTGTCTGTCTGAGACTGGAGTCTGTTCTCACTACAGCACTGTACTGTCTGTCTGAGACTGGAGTCTGTTCTCACTACAGCACTGTACTGTCTGCCTGAGACTGGAGTCTGTTCTCACTACAACACTGTACTGTCTGACTGGAGTCTGTTCTCACTACAGCACTGTACTGTCTGTCTGAGACTGGAGTCTGTTCTCACTACAGCACTATACTGTCTGTCTGAGACTGGAGTCTGTTCTCACTACAGCACTGTACTGTCTGTCTGAGACTGGAGTCTGTTCTCACTACAGCACTGTACTGTCTGACTGGAGTCTGTTCTCACTACAGCACTGTACTGTCTGACTGGAGTCTGTTCTCACTACAGCACTGTACTGTCTGTCTGAGACTGGAATCTGTTCTCACTACAGCACTGTACTGTCTGTCTGACACTGGAGTCTGTTCTCACTACAGCACTGTACTGTCTGTCTGAGACTGGAGTCTGTTCTCACTACAGCACTGTACTGTCTGCCTGAGACTGGAGTCTGTTCTCACTACAACACTGTACTGTCTGACTGGAGTCTGTTCTCACTACAGCACTGTACTGTCTGTCTGAGACTGGAGTCTGTTCTCACTACAGCACTGTACTGTCTGTCTGAGACTGGAGTCTGTTCTCACTACAGCACTGTACTATCTGTCTGAGACTGGAGTCTGTTCTCACTACAGCACTGTACTGTCTGACTGGAGTCTGTTCTCACTACAGCACTGTACTGTCTGACTGGAGTCTGTTCTCACTACAGCTCTGTACTGTCTGTCTGAGACTGGAGTCTGTTCTCACTACAGCACTGTACTGTCTGTCTGAAACTGGAGTCTGTTCTCACTACAGCACTGTACTGTCTGTCTGAGACTGGAGTCTGTTCTCACTACAGCACTGTACTGTCTGTCTGAGACTGGAGTCTGTTCTCACTACAGCACTGTACTGTCTGTCTGAGACTGGAGTCTGTTCTCACTACAGCACTGTACGGTCTGTCTGAGACTGGAGTCTGTTCTCACTACAACACTACTGTCTGTCTGAGACTGGAGTCTGTTCTCACTACAGCACTGTACTGTCTGTCTGAGACTGGAGTCTGTTCTCACAGGTACTACAGCACTGTACTGTCTGTCTGAGCCTGGAGTCTGTTCTCACTACAGCACTGTACTGTCTGTCTGAGACTGGAGTCTGTTCTCACTACAGCACTGTACTGTCTGTCTGAGACTGGAGTCTGTTCTCACTACAGCACTGTACTGTCTGTCTGAGACTGGAGTCTGTTCTCACTACAGCACTGTACTGTCTGCCTGAGACTGGAGTCTGTTCTCACTACAACACTGTACTGTCTGACTGGAGTCTGTTCTCACTACAGCACTGTACTGTCTGTCTGAGACTGGAGTCTGTTCTCACTACAGCACTATACTGTCTGTCTGAGACTGGAGTCTGTTCTCACTACAGCACTGTACTGTCTGTCTGAGACTGGAGTCTGTTCTCACTACAGCACTGTACTGTCTGACTGGAGTCTGTTCTCACTACAGCACTGTACTGTCTGACTGGAGTCTGTTCTCACTACAGCACTGTACTGTCTGTCTGAGACTGGAATCTGTTCTCACTACAGCACTGTACTGTCTGTCTGACACTGGAGTCTGTTCTCACTACAGCACTGTACTGTCTGTCTGAGACTGGAGTCTGTTCTCACTACAGCACTGTACTGTCTGTCTGAGACTGGAGTCTGTTCTCACTACAGCACTGTACTGTCTGCCTGAGACTGGAGTCTGTTCTCACTACAACACTGTACTGTCTGACTGGAGTCTGTTCTCACTACAGCACTGTACTGTCTGTCTGAGACTGGAGTCTGTTCTCACTACAGCACTGTACTGTCTGTCTGAGACTGGAGTCTGTTCTCACTACAGCACTGTACTGTCTGTCTGAGACTGGAGTCTGTTCTCACTACAGCACTGTACTGTCTGACTGGAGTCTGTTCTCACTACAGCACTGTACTGTCTGTCTGAGACTGGAGTCTGTTCTCACTACAGCACTGTACTGTCTGTCTGAGACTGGAGTCTGTTCTCACTACAGCACTGTACTGTCTGTCTGAGACTGGAGTCTGTTCTCACTACAGCACTGTACGGTCTGTCTGAGACTGGAGTCTGTTCTCACTACAACACTACTGTCTGTCTGAGACTGGAGTCTGTTCTCACTACAGCACTGTACTGTCTGTCTGAGACTGGAGTCTGTTCTCACAGGTACTACAGCACTGTACTGTCTGTCTGAGCCTGGAGTCTGTTCTCACTACAGCACTGTACTGTCTGTCTGAGACTGGAGTCTGTTCTCACTACAGCACTGTACTGTCTGTCTGAGACTGGAGTCTGTTCTCACTACAGCACTGTACTGTCTGTCTGAGACTGGAGTCTGTTCTCACTACAGCACTGGACTGTCTGTCTGAGACTGGAGTCTGTACTCAATACAGCACTGTACTGTCTGTCTGAGACTGGAGTCTGTTCTCACAGGTACTACAGCACTGTACTGTCTGTCTGAGACTGGAGTCTGTTCTCACTACAGCACTGTACTGTCTGTCTGAGACTGGAGTCTGTTCTCACTACAGCACTGTACTGTCTGTCTGAGACTGGAGTCTGTTCTCACTACAGCACTGTACTGTCTGTCTGAGACTGGAGTCTGTTCTCACTACAGCACTGTACGGTCTGTCTGAGACTGGAGTCTGTTCTCACTACAACACTACTGTCTGTCTGAGACTGGAGTCTGTTCTCACTACAGCACTGTACTGTCTGTCTGAGACTGGAGTCTGTTCTCACAGGTACTACAGCACTGTACTGTCTGTCTGAGACGAGTCTGTTCTCACTACAGCACTGTACTGTCTGTCTGAGACTGGAGTCTGTTCTCACTACAGCACTGTACTGTCTGTCTGAGACTGGAGTCTGTTCTCACTGCAGCACTGGACTGTCTGTCTGAGACTGGAGTCTGTTCTCACTACAGCACTGTACTGTCTGTCTGAGACTGGAGTCTGTTCTCACAGGTACTACAGCACTGTACTGTCTGTCTGAGACTGGAGTCTGTTCTCACTACAGCACTGTACTGTCTGTCTGAGACTGGAGTCTGTTCTCACTACAGCACTGTACTGTCTGTCTGAGACTGGAGTCTGTTCTCACTACATCACTGTACTGTCTGTCTGAGACTGTTGTCTGTTCTCACTACAGCACTGTACTGTCTGTCTGAGACTGGAGTCTGTTCTCACAGGTACTACAGCACTGTACTGTCTGTCTGAGACTGGAGTCTGTTCTCACTACAGCACTGTACTGTCTGACTGGAGTCTGTTCTCACTACAGCACTGTACTGTCTGTCTGAGACTGGAATCTGTTCTCACTACAGCACTGTACTGTCTGTCTGACACTGGAGTCTGTTCTCACTACAGCACTGTACTGTCTGTCTGAGACTGGAGTCTGTTCTCACTACAGCACTGTACTGTCTGTCTGAGACTGGAGTCTGTTCTCACTACAGCACTGTACTGTCTGACTGCAGTCTGTTCTCACTACAGCACTGTACTGTCTGTCTGAGACTGGAGTCTGTTCTCACTACAGCACTGTACTGTCTGTCTGAGACTGGAGTCTGTTCTCTCTACAGCACTGTACTGTCTGTCTGAGACTGGAGTCTGTTCTCACTACAGCACTGTACTGTGTGTCTGAGACTGGAGTCTGTTCTCACTACAGCACTGTACTCTCTGTCTGAGACTGGAGTCTGTTCTCTCTACAGCACTGTACTGTCTGTCTGAGACTGGAGTCTGTTCTCACTACAGCACTGTACTGTCTGTCTGAGACTGGAGTCTGTTCTCACTACAGCACTGTACTGTCTGTCTGAGACTGGAGTCTGTTCTCACTACAGCACTGTACTGTCTGTCTGAGACTGGAGTCTGTTCTCACTACAGCACTGTACTGTCTGTCTGAGACTGGAGTCTGTTCTCACTACAGCACTGTACTGTCTGACTGAAGTCTGTTCTCACTACAACACTGTACTGTCTGACTGGAGTCTGTTCTCACTACAGCACTGTACTGTCTGTCTGAGACTGGAGTCTGTTCTCACTACAGCACTGTACTGTCTGTCTGAGACTGGAGTCTGTTCTCACTACAGCACTGTCTGTCTGAGACTGGAGTCTGTTCTCACAGGTACTACAGCACTGTACTGTCTGACTGGAGTCTGTTCTCACTACAGCACTGTACTGTCTGTCTGAGACTGGAGTCTGTTCTCACTACAGCACTGTACTGTCTGTCTGAGACTGGAGTCTGTTCTCACTACAGCACTGTACTGTCTGTCTGACACTGGAGTCTGTTCTCACTACAGCACTGTACTGTCTGTCTGAGACTGGAGTCTGTTCTCTCTACAGCACTGTACTGTCTGTCTGAGACTGGAGTCTGTTCTCACTACAGCACTGTACTGTCTGTCTGAGACTGGAGTCTGTTCTCACTACAGCACTGTACTGTCTGTCTGAGACTGGAGTCTGTTCTCACTACAGCACTGTACTGTCTGCCTGAGACTGGAGTCTGTTCTCACTACAACACTGTACTGTCTGACTGGAGTCTGTTCTCACTACAGCACTGTATTGTCTGTCTGAGACTGGAGTCTGTTCTCACTACAGCACTATACTGTCTGTCTGAGACTGGAGTCTGTTCTCACTACAGCACTGTACTGTCTGTCTGAGACTGGAGTCTGTTCTCACTACAGCACTGTACTGTCTGACTGGAGTCTGTTCTCACTACAGCACTGTACTGTCTGACTGGAGTCTGTTCTCACTACAGCACTGTACTGTCTGTCTGAGACTGGAATCTGTTCTCACTACAGCACTGTACTGTCTGTCTGACACTGGAGTCTGTTCTCACTACAGCACTGTACTGTCTGTCTGAGACTGGAGTCTGTTCTCACTACAGCACTGTACTGTCTGTCTGAGACTGGAGTCTGTTCTCACTACAGCACTGTACTGTCTGCCTGAGACTGGAGTCTGTTCTCACTACAACACTGTACTGTCTGACTGGAGTCTGTTCTCACTACAGCTCTGTACTGTCTGTCTGAGACTGGAGTCTGTTCTCACTACAGCACTGTACTGTCTGTCTGAGACTGGAGTCTGTTCTCACTACAGCACTGTACTGTCTGTCTGAGACTGGAGTCTGTTCTCACTACAGCACTGTACTGTCTGTCTGAGACTGGAGTCTGTTCTCACTACAGCACTGTACTGTCTGTCTGAGACTGGAGTCTGTTCTCACTACAGCACTGTACTGTCTGACTGAAGTCTGTTCTCACTACAACACTGTACTGTCTGACTGGAGTCTGTTCTCACTACAGCACTGTACTGTCTGTCTGAGACTGGAGTCTGTTCTCACTACAGCACTGTACTGTCTGTCTGAGACTGGAGTCTGTTCTCACTACAGCACTGTCTGTCTGAGACTGGAGTCTGTTCTCACAGGTACTACAGCACTGTACTGTCTGACTGGAGTCTGTTCTCACTACAGCACTGTACTGTCTGTCTGAGACTGGAGTCTGTTCTCACTACAGCACTGTACTGTCTGTCTGAGACTGGAGTCTGTTCTCACTACAGCACTGTACTGTCTGTCTGACACTGGAGTCTGTTCTCACTACAGCACTGTACTGTCTGTCTGAGACTGGAGTCTGTTCTCTCTACAGCACTGTACTGTCTGTCTGAGACTGGAGTCTGTTCTCACTACAGCACTGTACTGTCTGTCTGAGACTGGAGTCTGTTCTCACTACAGCACTGTACTGTCTGTCTGAGACTGGAGTCTGTTCTCACTACAGCACTGTACTGTCTGCCTGAGACTGGAGTCTGTTCTCACTACAACACTGTACTGTCTGACTGGAGTCTGTTCTCACTACAGCACTGTATTGTCTGTCTGAGACTGGAGTCTGTTCTCACTACAGCACTATACTGTCTGTCTGAGACTGGAGTCTGTTCTCACTACAGCACTGTACTGTCTGTCTGAGACTGGAGTCTGTTCTCACTACAGCACTGTACTGTCTGACTGGAGTCTGTTCTCACTACAGCACTGTACTGTCTGACTGGAGTCTGTTCTCACTACAGCACTGTACTGTCTGTCTGAGACTGGAATCTGTTCTCACTACAGCACTGTACTGTCTGTCTGACACTGGAGTCTGTTCTCACTACAGCACTGTACTGTCTGTCTGAGACTGGAGTCTGTTCTCACTACAGCACTGTACTGTCTGTCTGAGACTGGAGTCTGTTCTCACTACAGCACTGTACTGTCTGCCTGAGACTGGAGTCTGTTCTCACTACAACACTGTACTGTCTGACTGGAGTCTGTTCTCACTACAGCTCTGTACTGTCTGTCTGAGACTGGAGTCTGTTCTCACTACAGCACTGTACTGTCTGTCTGAGACTGGAGTCTGTTCTCACTACAGCACTGTACTGTCTGTCTGAGACTGGAGTCTGTTCTCACTACAGCACTGTACTGTCTGTCTGAGACTGGAGTCTGTTCTCACTACAGCACTGTACTGTCTGTCTGAGACTGGAGTCTGTTCTCACTACAGCACTGTACGGTCTGTCTGAGACTGGAGTCTGTTCTCACTACAACACTACTGTCTGTCTGAGACTGGAGTCTGTTCTCACTACAGCACTGTACTGTCTGTCTGAGACTGGAGTCTGTTCTCACAGGTACTACAGCACTGTACTGTCTGTCTGAGCCTGGAGTCTGTTCTCACTACAGCACTGTACTGTCTGTCTGAGACTGGAGTCTGTTCTCACTACAGCACTGTACTGTCTGTCTGAGACTGGAGTCTGTTCTCACTACAGCACTGTACTGTCTGTCTGAGACTGGAGTCTGTTCTCACTACAGCACTGTACTGTCTGCCTGAGACTGGAGTCTGTTCTCACTACAACACTGTACTGTCTGACTGGAGTCTGTTCTCACTACAGCACTGTACTGTCTGTCTGAGACTGGAGTCTGTTCTCACTACAGCACTATACTGTCTGTCTGAGACTGGAGTCTGTTCTCACTACAGCACTGTACTGTCTGTCTGAGACTGGAGTCTGTTCTCACTACAGCACTGTACTGTCTGACTGGAGTCTGTTCTCACTACAGCACTGTACTGTCTGACTGGAGTCTGTTCTCACTACAGCACTGTACTGTCGGTCTGAGACTGGAATCTGTTCTCACTACAGCACTGTACTGTCTGTCTGACACTGGAGTCTGTTCTCACTACAGCACTGTACTGTCTGTCTGAGACTGGAGTCTGTTCTCACTACAGCACTGTACTGTCTGTCTGAGACTGGAGTCTGTTCTCACTACATCACTGTACTGTCTGTCTGAGACTGTTGTCTGTTCTCACTACAGCACTGTACTGTCTGTCTGAGACTGGAGTCTGTTCTCACAGGTACTACAGCACTGTACTGTCTGTCTGAGACTGGAGTCTGTTCTCACTACAGCACTGTACTGTCTGACTGGAGTCTGTTCTCACTACAGCACTGTACTGTCTGTCTGAGACTGGAATCTGTTCTCACTACAGCACTGTACTGTCTGTCTGACACTGGAGTCTGTTCTCACTACAGCACTGTACTCTCTGTCTGAGACTAGAGTCTGTTCTCACTACATCACTGTACTGTCTGTCTGAGACTGTTGTCTGTTCTCACTACAGCACTGTACTGTCTGTCTGAGACTGGAGTCTGTTCTCACAGGTACTACAGCACTGTACTGTCTGTCTGAGACTGGAGTCTGTTCTCACTTCAGCACTGTACTGTCTGACTGGAGTCTGTTCTCACTACAGCACTGTACTGTCTGTCTGAGACTGGAATCTGTTCTCACTACAGCACTGTACTGTCTGTCTGAGACTGGAGTCTGTTCTCACTGCAGCACTGGACTGTCTGTCTGAGACTGGAGTCTGTTCTCACTACAGCACTGTACTGTCTGTCTGAGACTGGAGTCTGTTCTCACAGGTACTACAGCACTGTACTGTCTGTCTGAGACTGGAGTCTGTTCTCACTACAGCACTGTACTGTCTGTCTGAGACTGGAGTCTGTTCTCACTACAGCACTGTACTGTCTGTCTGAGACTGGAGTCTGTTCTCACTACATCACTGTACTGTCTGTCTGAGACTGTTGTCTGTTCTCACTACAGCACTGTACTGTCTGTCTGAGACTGGAGTCTGTTCTCACAGGTACTACAGCACTGTACTGTCTGTCTGAGACTGGAGTCTGTTCTCACTACAGCACTGTACTGTCTGACTGGAGTCTGTTCTCACTACAGCACTGTACTGTCTGTCTGAGACTGGAATCTGTTCTCACTACAGCACTGTACTGTCTGTCTGACACTGGAGTCTGTTCTCACTACAGCACTGTACTGTCTGTCTGAGACTGGAGTCTGTTCTCACTACATCACTGTACTGTCTGTCTGAGACTGTTGTCTGTTCTCACTACAGCACTGTACTGTCTGTCTGAGACTGGAGTCTGTTCTCACAGGTACTACAGCACTGTACTGTCTGTCTGAGACTGGAGTCTGTTCTCACTACAGCACTGTACTGTCTGACTGGAGTCTGTTCTCACTACAGCACTGTACTGTCTGTCTGAGACTGGAATCTGTTCTCACTACAGCACTGTACTGTCTGTCTGACACTGGAGTCTGTTCTCACTACAGCACTGTACTGTCTGTCTGAGACTGGAGTCTGTTCTCACTGCAGCACTGTACTGTCTGTCTGAGACTGGAGTCTGTTCTCACTACAGCACTGTACTGTCTGACTGGAGTCTGTTCTCACTACAGCACTGTACTGTCTGTCTGAGACTGGAGTCTGTTCTCACTACAGCACTGTACTGTCTGTCTGAGACTGGAGTCTGTTCTCTCTACAGCACTGTACTGTCTGTCTGAGACTGGAGTCTGTTCTCACTACAGCACTGTACTGTGTGTCTGAGACTGGAGTCTGTTCTCACTACAGCACTGTACTCTCTGTCTGAGACTGGAGTCTGTTCTCTCTACAGCACTGTACTGTCTGTCTGAGACTGGAGTCTGTTCTCACTACAGCACTGTACTGTCTGCCTGAGACTGGAGTCTGTTCTCACTATAGCACTGTACTGTCTGACTGGAGTCTGTTCTCACTACAGCACTGTACTGTCTGTCTGAGACTGGAGTCTGTTCTCACTACAGCACTGTACTGTCTGTCTGAGACTGGAGTCTGTTCTCACTACAGCACTGTACTGTCTGTCTGAGACTGGAGTCTGTTCTCACTACAGCACTGTACTGTCTGACTGGAGTCTGTTCTCACTACAACACTGTACTGTCTGACTGGAGTCTGTTCTCACTACAGCACTGTACTGTCTGTCTGAGACTGGAGCCTGTTCTCACTACAGCACTGTACTGTCTGTCTGAGACTGGAGTCTGTTCTCACTACAGCACTGTACTGTCTGTCTGAGACTGGAGTCTGTTCTCACTACAGCACTGTCTGTCTGAGACTGGAGTCTGTTCTCACAGGTACTACAGCACTGTTCTGTCTGACTGGAGTCTGTTCTCACTACAGCACTGTACTGTCTGTCTGAGACTGGAGTCTGTTCTCACTACAGCACTGTACTGTCTGTCTGAGACTGGAGTCTGTTCTCACTACAGCACTGTACTGTCTGTCTGAGACTGGAGTCTGTTCTCACTACAGCACTGTACTGTCTGTCTGAGACTGGAGTCTGTTCTCTCTACAGCACTGTACTGTCTGTCTGAGACTGGAGTCTGTTCTCACTACAGCAATGTACTGTCTGTCTGAGACTGGAGTCTGTTCTCACTACAGCACTGTACTGTCTGTCTGAGACTGGAGTCTGTTCTCACTACAGCACTGTACTGTCTGTCTGAGACTGGAGTCTGTTCTCACTACAGCACTGTACTGTCTGCCTGAGACTGGAGTCTGTTCTCACTACAACACTGTACTGTCTGACTGGAGTCTGTTCTCACTACAGCACTGTACTGTCTGTCTGAGACTGGAGTCTGTTCTCACTACAGCACTGTACTGTCTGTCTGAGACTGGAGTCTGTTCTCACTACAGCACTGTACTGTCTGACTGGAGTCTGTTCTCACTACAGCACTGTACTGTCTGACTGGAGTCTGTTCTCACTACAGCACTGTACTGTCTGTCTGAGACTGGAATCTGTTCTCACTACAGCACTGTACTGTCTGTCTGACACTGGAGTCTGTTCTCACTACAGCACTGTACTGTCTGTCTGAGACTGGAGTCTGTTCTCACTACAGCACTGTACTGTCTGTCTGAGACTGGAGTCTGTTCTCACTACAGCACTGTACTGTCTGCCTGAGACTGGAGTCTGTTCTCACTACAACACTGTACTGTCTGACTGGAGTCTGTTCTCACTACAGCTCTGTACTGTCTGTCTGAGACTGGAGTCTGTTCTCACTACAGCACTGTACTGTCTGTCTGAGACTGGAGTCTGTTCTCACTACAGCACTGTACTGTCTGTCTGAGACTGGAGTCTGTTCTCACTACAGCACTGTACTGTCTGTCTGAGACTGGAGTCTGTTCTCACTACAGCACTGTACTGTCTGTCTGAGACTGGAGTCTGTTCTCACTACAGCACTGTACGGTCTGTCTGAGACTGGAGTCTGTTCTCACTACAACACTACTGTCTGTCTGAGACTGGAGTCTGTTCTCACTACAGCACTGTACTGTCTGTCTGAGACTGGAGTCTGTTCTCACAGGTACTACAGCACTGTACTGTCTGTCTGAGCCTGGAGTCTGTTCTCACTACAGCACTGTACTGTCTGCCTGAGACTGGAGTCTGTTCTCACTACAGCACTGTACTGTCTGTCTGAGACTGGAGTCTGTTCTCACTACAGCACTGTACTGTCTGTCTGAGACTGGAGTCTGTTCTCACTACAGCACTGTACTGTCTGCCTGAGACTGGAGTCTGTTCTCACTACAACACTGTACTGTCTGACTGGAGTCTGTTCTCACTACAGCACTGTACTGTCTGTCTGAGACTGGAGTCTGTTCTCACTACAGCACTATACTGTCTGTCTGAGACTGGAGTCTGTTCTCACTACAGCACTGTACTGTCTGTCTGAGACTGGAGTCTGTTCTCACTACAGCACTGTACTGTCTGACTGGAGTCTGTTCTCACTACAGCACTGTACTGTCTGACTGGAGTCTGTTCTCACTACAGCACTGTACTGTCGGTCTGAGACTGGAATCTGTTCTCACTACAGCACTGTACTGTCTGTCTGACACTGGAGTCTGTTCTCACTACAGCACTGTACTGTCTGTCTGAGACTGGAGTCTGTTCTCACTACAGCACTGTACTGTCTGTCTGAGACTGGAGTCTGTTCTCACTACAGCACTGTACTGTCTGCCTGAGACTGGAGTCTGTTCTCACTACAACACTGTACTGTCTGACTGGAGTCTGTTCTCACTACAGCACTGTACTGTCTGTCTGAGACTGGAGTCTGTTCTCACTACAGCACTGTACTGTCTGTCTGAGACTGGAGTCTGTTCTCACTACAGCACTGTACTGTCTGTCTGAGACTGGAGTCTGTTCTCACTACAGCACTGTACTGTCTGACTGGAGTCTGTTCTCACTACAGCACTGTACTGTCTGACTGGAGTCTGTTCTCACTACAGCTCTGTACTGTCTGTCTGAGACTGGAGTCTGTTCTCACTACAGCACTGTACTGTCTGTCTGAGACTGGAGTCTGTTCTCACTACAGCACTGTACTGTCTGTCTGAGACTGGAGTCTGTTCTCACTACAGCACTGTACTGTCTGTCTGAGACTGGAGTCTGTTCTCACTACAGCACTGTACTGTCTGTCTGAGACTGGAGTCTGTTCTCACTACAGCACTGTACGGTCTGTCTGAGACTGGAGTCTGTTCTCACTACAACACTACTGTCTGTCTGAGACTGGAGTCTGTTCTCACTACAGCACTGTACTGTCTGTCTGAGACTGGAGTCTGTTCTCACAGGTACTACAGCACTGTACTGTCTGTCTGAGCCTGGAGTCTGTTCTCACTACAGCACTGTACTGTCTGTCTGAGACTGGAGTCTGTTCTCACTACAGCACTGTACTGTCTGTCTGAGACTGGAGTCTGTTCTCACTACAGCACTGTACTGTCTGTCTGAGACTGGAGTCTGTTCTCACTACAGCACTGGACTGTCTGTCTGAGACTGGAGTCTGTACTCAATACAGCACTGTACTGTCTGTCTGAGACTGGAGTCTGTTCTCACAGGTACTACAGCACTGTACTGTCTGTCTGAGACTGGAGTCTGTTCTCACTACAGCACTGTACTGTCTGTCTGAGACTGGAGTCTGTTCTCACTACAGCACTGTACTGTCTGTCTGAGACTGGAGTCTGTTCTCACTACATCACTGTACTGTCTGTCTGAGACTGGAGTCTGTTCTCACTACAGCACTGTACTGTCTGTCTGAGACTGGAGTCTGTTCTCACTACAGCACTGTACGGTCTGTCTGAGACTGGAGTCTGTTCTCACTACAACACTACTGTCTGTCTGAGACTGGAGTCTGTTCTCACTACAGCACTGTACTGTCTGAGACTGGAGTCTGTTCTCACAGGTACTACAGCACTGTACTGTCTGTCTGAGACTGGAGTCTGTTCTCACTTCAGCACTGTACTGTCTGTCTGAGACTGGAGTCTGTTCTCACTACAGCACTATACTGTCTGTCTGAGACTGGAGTCTGTTCTCACTACAGCACTGTACTGTCTGTCTGAGACTGGAGTCTGTTCTCACTACAGCACTGTACTGTCTGACTGGAGTCTGTTCTCACTACAGCACTGTACTGTCGGTCTGAGACTGGAATCTGTTCTCACTACAGCACTGTACTGTCTGTCTGACACTGGAGTCTGTTCTCACTACAGCACTGTACTGTCTGTCTGAGACTGGAGTCTGTTCTCACTACAGCACTGTACTGTCTGTCTGAGACTGGAGTCTGTTCTCACTACAGCACTGTACTGTCTGCCTGAGACTGGAGTCTGTTCTCACTACAACACTGTACTGTCTGACTGGAGTCTGTTCTCACTACAGCACTGTACTGTCTGTCTGAGACTGGAGTCTGTTCTCACTACAGCACTGTACTGTCTGTCTGAGACTGGAGTCTGTTCTCACTACAGCACTGTACTGTCTGACTGGAGTCTGTTCTCACTACAGCACTGTACTGTCTGACTGGAGTCTGTTCTCACTACAGCTCTGTACTGTCTGTCTGAGACTGGAGTCTGTTCTCACTACAGCACTGTACTGTCTGTCTGAGACTGGAGTCTGTTCTCACTACAGCACTGTACTGTCTGTCTGAGACTGGAGTCTGTTCTCACTACAGCACTGTACTGTCTGTCTGAGACTGGAGTCTGTTCTCACTACAGCACTGTACTGTCTGTCTGAGACTGGAGTCTGTTCTCACTACAGCACTGTACGGTCTGTCTGAGACTGGAGTCTGTTCTCACTACAACACTACTGTCTGTCTGAGACTGGAGTCTGTTCTCACTACAGCACTGTACTGTCTGTCTGAGACTGGAGTCTGTTCTCACAGGTACTACAGCACTGTACTGTCTGTCTGAGCCTGGAGTCTGTTCTCACTACAGCACTGTACTGTCTGTCTGAGACTGGAGTCTGTTCTCACTTCAGCACTGTACTGTCTGTCTGAGACTGGAGTCTGTTCTCACTACAGCACTGTACTGTCTGTCTGAGACTGGAGTCTGTTCTCACTACAGCACTGGACTGTCTGTCTGAGACTGGAGTCTGTACTCAATACAGCACTGTACTGTCTGTCTGAGACTGGAGTCTGTTCTCACAGGTACTACAGCACTGTACTGTCTGTCTGAGACTGGAGTCTGTTCTCACTACAGCACTGTACTGTCTGTCTGAGACTGGAGTCTGTTCTCACTACAGCACTGTACTGTCTGTCTGAGACTGGAGTCTGTTCTCACTACATCACTGTACTGTCTGTCTGAGACTGGAGTCTGTTCTCACTACAGCACTGTACTGTCTGTCTGAGACTGGAGTCTGTTCTCACTACAGCACTGTACTGTCTGTCTGAGACTGGAGTCTGTTCTCACTACAACACTACTGTCTGTCTGAGACTGGAGTCTGTTCTCACTACAGCACTGTACTGTCTGAGACTGGAGTCTGTTCTCACAGGTACTACAGCACTGTACTGTCTGTCTGAGACTGGAGTCTGTTCTCACTACAGCACTGTACTGTCTGTCTGAGACTGGAGTCTGTTCTCACTACAGCACTGTACTGTCTGACTGGAGTCTGTTCTCACTACAGCACTGTACTGTCTGACTGGAGTCTGTTCTCACTACAGCTCTGTACTGTCTGTCTGAGACTGGAGTCTGTTCTCACTACAGCACTGTACTGTCTGTCTGAGACTGGAGTCTGTTCTCACTACAGCACTGTACTGTCTGTCTGAGACTGGAGTCTGTTCTCACTACAGCACTGTACTGTCTGTCTGAGACTGGAGTCTGTTCTCACTACAGCACTGTACTGTCTGTCTGAGACTTGAGTCTGTTCTCACTACAGCACTGTACTGTCTGTCTGAGACTGGAGTCTGTTCTCACTACAGCACTGGACTGTCTGTCTGAGACTGGAGTCTGTTCTCACAGGTACTACAGCACTGTACTGTCTGTCTGAGACTGGAGTCTGTTCTCACTACAGCACTGTACTGTCTGTCTGAGACTGGAGTCTGTTCTCACTACAGCACTGTACTGTCTGTCTGAGACTGGAGTCTGTTCTCACTACATCACTGTACTGTCTGTCTGAGACTGGAGTCTGTTCTCACTACAGCTCTGTACTGTCTGTCTGAGACTGGAGTCTGTTCTCACTACAGCACTGTACGGTCTGTCTGAGACTGGAGTCTGTTCTCACTACAACACTACTGTCTGTCTGAGACTGGAGTCTGTTCTCACTACAGCACTGTACTGTCTGTCTGAGACTGGAGTCTGTTCTCACAGGTACTACAGCACTGTACTGTCTGTCTGAGACTGGAGTCTGTTCTCACTACAGCACTGTACTGTCTGTCTGAGACTGGAGTCTGTTCTCACTACAGCACTGTACTGTCTGTCTGAGACTGGAGTCTGTTCTCACAGGTACTACAGCACTGTACTGTCTGTCTGAGACTGGAGTCTGTTCTCACTACAGCACTGTACTGTCTGTCTGAGACTGGAGTCTGTTCTCACTACAGCACTGTACTGTCTGTCTGAGACTGGAGTCTGTTCTCACAGGTACTACAGCACTGTACTGTCTGTCTGAGACTGGAGTCTGTTCTCACTACAGCACTGTACTGTTTGTCTGAGACTGGAGTCTGTTCTCACAGGTACTACAGCACTGTACTGTCTGTCTGAGACTGGAGTCTGTTCTCACTACAGCACTGTACTGTCTGTCTGAGACTGGAGTCTGTTCTCACTACAGCACTGTACTGTCTGTCTGAGACTGGAGTCTGTTCTCACTACAACACTGTACTGTCTGTCTGAGACTGGAGTCTGTTCTCACTACAACACTGTACTGTCTGTCTGAGACTGGAGTCTGTTCTCACTACAACACTGTACTCAATTCAATTCAATTCAAGGTGCTTTATTAGCATGACCGATGGGTACAATCAGTGTTGCCAAAGCAAATGAAAGTAATGATATTTACATTAAACAAAACAAAAAATAGAAGTAAAATAAAATCTACAGACATTACAGACATTTACAAGTTCCCTCCTCCCTCTCCCAGTAGGATTGGGACCCATTGTGATTCTGGGAGGTGTGGGAACTCTGGGATTAGATTTCTGAATTTAAGGAAGAATGTTTCTCTAATCCCAGAGTATCTGTCTCAGTGCAGTAGGAAGTGCACCTCTGTCTCTATTTCTCTCCACTGGCAGTGGGAGCACAGCCTGTCCTCTCTGGGCAGCCAGGTCTGTCTGTGTCCAGTTTCTATGGCCAGGCTGTGGTCACTGAGCCTGTCCTCTCTGGGCAGCCAGGTCTGCCTGTGTCCAGTGTCTGTGTCCAGGCTGTGGTCACTGAGCCTGTCCTCTCTGGGCAGCCAGGTCTGTCTGTGTCCAGTTTCTATGGCCAGGCTGTGGTCACTGAGCCTGTCCTCTCTGGGCAGCCAGGTCTGCCTGTGTCGCCCAGTTTCTATGGCCAGGCTGTGGTCACTGAGCCTGTACTTCGTCAGGGTCTGTTTCTGTTTGTTGTTTCTTATTTTGGTCAAATATTCAGCTAGTGTGTATTGTCTGTTTAGGGTTCTGTAGCATTCCAGTTAATGTTGTGTTTGTGTGTGTCCCAGTGTGTGAGATATTGCTGTTTGATCTGTGCTGTGAGGTGGTTCAGTCTGAGTTGTGGTGCTCTAGCAGTGCTGTCCTGAGGCTGGCTGTAGTCTGTGTGGCTCGGGCCAGTGAGCCTCAGGACCAGCTGGGGGCTCTGTTTTGGGCTCAGCTCTTGGCTCAGCAGGGCTTTGTGGTGGTAGGAATTTTGGTCGCTGTTTTTTAGGTGTAGCCAATACTTTAATACTCTCTTCTGTATGTTCATCAATAGTGGGTACTGGTCTAATTCGGCCCTGCACCCGTTGTTAGGTGTTTTTCTCTGCACACGGAGGATGTTTCTACAGATCTCCATGTGCAGAGTTTCTGTGGGGTGTTTGTCCCATTGAGTGTACTCCTTGTCTGTGAGGGGACCCCACACTTCACTGCCGTATAGGGCAGTGGGTTGGATTACACTTTCAAATATTTGGAGCCAGATTCTTGTTGGTGGGTTGATGTTGAAGAGCCTCCTTCTTATTGCGTAGAAAGCCCTGAGTGCCTTCTCCCTCAGTGCCTTCACTGCCAGGTCAAAACTCCCAGAAGAGCTGGTGGTGAGACCGAGATATGTGTAGCTGGATGTGTTGTTGTTGAGTGTGAATTTGTACCTGTTTCCCTGAGGTCTGGCTTTCTTCTGGAAAACCATGACTCTGGTCTTGTCCAGATTGACTGTCAGTTCCCAGGTCTGACAGTATTGCTCCAGCAGTGCCAGGTTCTGCTGCAGCCCCTGTTCTGTGGGCGACAGCTGGACCAGGTCATCTGCGTAGAGCAGGAACTTGATTTCTGTGTCGTGTAGTGTGAGACCAGGAGCTGCAGACTGCTCCAACATTCCTGCTGATTCGTTGATATAGATATTGAACATGTTGGGCTCAGGCTGCAGCCCTGTCTCACCCCACGGCCTTGGGTGAAGAATTTGGTCCTTTTGTTTCCAATTTTCACTGCACATTTGCTCTCTGAATACATTGATTTAATTATGTCGTACACTTTGCCCCCTATGCCACTTTGGAGTAGTTTGTAAAACAATCTTTCATGCCAAATTGAGTCAAATGCTTTTTTGAAATCGACAAAGCAGGCAAAAATTTTTCCTTTGTGTTTTTGGTGGACGTGTTTGTCTATCAGTGTGTGTAGGGTGTAAATGTGATCAGATGTGCGGTGATCTGGCAAGAAGCCAATCTGACTCTTGCTCAGGACATTGTGTTCGGTAAGGAAGGCCAGTATTCGTGTATTTAGGATACTGCAGAATACCTTCCCCAGGTTACTGTTCACACAGATGCCCCGGTAGTTGTTGGGATCGAGTCTATCTCCACTCTTATAGATGGGCGTCTGAGACTGGAGTCTGTTCTCACTACAGCACTGTACTGTCTGTCTGAGACTGGAGTCTGTTCTCACTACAGCACTGTACTGTCTGTCTGAGACTGGAGTCTGTTCTCACTACAGCACTGTACTGTCTGTCTGAGACTGGAGTCTGTTCTCACTACAGCACTGTACTGTCTGTCTGAGACTGGAGTCTGTTCTCACTACAGCACTATACTGTCTGTCTGAGACTGGAGTCTGTTCTCACTACAGCACTGTACTGTCTGACTGTCTGAGACTGGAGTCTGTTCTCACTACAGCACTGTCTGTCTGAGACTGGAGTCTGTTCTCACAGGTACTACAGCACTGTACTGTCTGACTGGAGTCTGTTCTCACTACAGCACTGTACTGTCTGTCTGAGACTGGAGTCTGTTCTCACTACAGCACTGTACTGTCTGTCTGAGACTGGAATCTTCTCACTACAGCACTGTACTGTCTGTCTGAGACTGGAGTCTGTTCTCACTACAGCACTGTACTGTCTGTCTGAGACTGGAGTCTGTTCTCACTACAGCACTGTACTGTCTGTCTGAGACTGGAGTCTGTTCTCACTACAGCACTGTACTGTCTGTCTGAGACTGGAGTCTGTTCTCACTACAGCACTGTACTGTCTGTCTGAGACTGGAGTCTGTTCTCACTACAGCACTGTCTGTCTGAGACTGGAGTCTGTTCTCACAGGTACTACAGCACTGTACTGTCTGACTGGAGTCTGTTCTCACTACAGCACTGTACTGTCTGTCTGAGACTGGAGTCTGTTCTCACTACAGCACTGTACTGTCTGTCTGAGCCTGGAGTCTGTTCTCACTACAGCACTGTACTGTCTGTCTGAGACTGGAGTCTGTTCTCACTACAGCACTGTACTGTCTGTCTGAGACTGGAGTCTGTTCTCTCTACAGCACTGTACTGTCTGTCTGAGACTGGAGTCTGTTCTCACTACAGCACTGTACTGTCTGTCTGAGACTGGAGTCTGTTCTCACTACAGCACTGTACTGTCTGTCTGAGACTGGAGTCTGTTCTCTCTACAGCACTGTACTGTCTGTCTGAGACTGGAGTCTGTTCTCACTACAGCACTGTACTGTCTGTCTGAGACTGGAGTCTGTTCTCACTACAGCACTGTACTGTCTGTCTGAGACTAGAGTCTGTTCTCACTACAGCACTGTACTGTCTGCCTGAGACTGGAGTCTGTTCTCACTACAACACTGTACTGTCTGACTGGAGTCTGTTCTCACTACAGCACTGTACTGTCTGTCTGAGACTGGAGTCTGTTCTCACTACAGCACTATACTGTCTGTCTGAGACTGGAGTCTGTTCTCACTACAGCACTGTACTGTCTGTCTGAGACTGGAGTCTGTTCTCACTACAGCACTGTACTGTCTGACTGGAGTCTGTTCTCACTACAGCACTGTACTGTCTGACTGGAGTCTGTTCTCACTACAGCACTGTACTGTCTGTCTGAGACTGGAATCTGTTCTCACTACAGCACTGTACTGTCTGTCTGAGACTGGAGTCTGTTCTCACTACAGCACTGTACTGTCTGTCTGAGACTGGAGTCTGTTCTCACTACAGCACTGTACTGTCTGCCTGAGACTGGAGTCTGTTCTCACTACAACACTGTACTGTCTGACTGGAGTCTGTTCTCACTACAGCACTGTACTGTCTGTCTGAGACTGGAGTCTGTTCTCACTACAGCACTGTACTGTCTGTCTGAGACTGGAGTCTGTTCTCACTACAGCACTGTACTGTCTGTCTGAGACTGGAGTCTGTTCTCACTACAGCACTGTACTGTCTGTCTGAGACTGGAGTCTGTTCTCACTACAGCACTGTACTGTCTGACTGGAGTCTGTTCTCACTACAGCACTGTACTGTCTGACTGGAGTCTGTTCTCACTACAGCTCTGTACTGTCTGTCTGAGACTGGAGTCTGTTCTCACTACAGCACTGTCTGTCTGAGACTGGAGTCTGTTCTCACTACAGCACTGTACTGTCTGTCTGAGACTGGAGTCTGTTCTCACTACATCACTGTACTGTCTGTCTGAGACTGGAGTCTGTTCTCACTACAGCACTGTACTGTCTGTCTGAGACTGGAGTCTGTTCTCACTACAGCACTGTACTGTCTGTCTGAGACTGGAGTCTGTTCTCACTACAGCACTGTACTGTCTGTCTGATACTGGAGTCTGTTCTCACTACAGCACTGTACTGTCTGTCTGTCTGATACTGGAGTCTGTTCTCACTACAGCACTGTACTGTCTGTCTGAGACTGGAGTCTGTTCTCACTACAGCACTGTACTGTCTGTCTGAGACTGGAGTCTGTTCTCACTACAACACTGTACTGTCTAGTGTCTGACAGCTGCTCTGCTGTCTCTCCCTCAGTGTTCAAGTCTAACAAAAGGTTTGTCTGTCTCTTCCCTGTCTTCCCAGTTCCTCCTGCAGTGAAGGTCACTGGGCAGACCCAGCTGGTCCAGGGTCAGTCTGCCAACCTCACCTGCCAGCTCTCCGGCTTCTACCCTGTCAACTGGACCCTGCAGTGGCTCCTCAATAACAAGACTCTGGACACCCAGGCTGGCACACAGATCTCCAGGACTGAACCCCAGCCCAGTGAGGAGGGCACCTTCACACAGTCCAGCCTGGTCCAGCTCACAGGCAGCCTGGAGCTCAGGGCAGCAGCGCTGGTCTGCCAGGCGGAGTTCGTAGGCAATCACACTGAGAGAGACTCCATCACACTGAGGGTCAGAGGTCAGTGTGTTACTGTGTGTCTGTACTGACCCTGAGAGACACTGTCACACTGAGGGTCATAGGTCAGTGTGTTACTGTGTGTCTGTACTGACCCTGAGAGACACTGTCACACTGAGGGTCAGAGGTCAGTGTGTTACTGTGTGTCTGTACTGACCCTGAGAGACACTGTCACACTGAGGGTCAGAGGTCAGTGTGTTTGTACTGACCCTGAGAGACACTGTCACACTGAGGGTCAGAGGTCAGTGTGTTACTGTGCGTCTTTACTGACCCTGAGAGAGATGGTGTCACACTGAGGGTCAAAGGTGAAAGTTCACAGGACAGTGATGTTCACTTATCTCTGTGTCCACCAGGGTCTCCTCACATTACAGTCCCAGAGAGGAGGGTGAAGGCAGGAGATGACCTGACTCTGAGCTGTGAGTCTGTGGGCGACACTGACACCCCCCTGTCCTGGAGGGTAGGAATGAAGAACATGTCTGGGGAACAGAGCCACCTTCCCTCTTCATCTTTCCAGGGAAGCTCAAGCAGTCTGACACTGAGGGCTGACAAGAGCTTCATCAGGGAAACTGTGTTCTGTGAAATTCCTGAGACTGACTTGTCTGCATCCCTGAGACTGGAGTCTGTTTTCACAGGTACTACAGCACTGTACTGTCTGACTGGAGTCTGTTCTCACTAGAGCACTGTACTGTCTGACTGAGACTGGAGTCTGTTCTCACAGGTACTACAGCACTGTACTGTCTGTCTGAGACTGGAGTCTGTTCTCACTACAGCACTGTACTGTCTGTCTGAGACTGGAGTCTGTTCTCTCTACAGCACTGTACTGTCTGTCTGAGACTGGAGTCCGTTCTCACTACAGCACTGTACTGTCTATCTGAGACTGGAGTCTGTTCTCACTACAGCACTGTACTGTCTAGTCTGAGACTGGAGTCTGTTCTCACTACAGCACTGTACTGTCTGTCTGAGACTGGAGCCTGTTCTCACTACAGCACTGTACTGTCTGTCTGAGACTGGAGCCTGTTCTCACTACAGCACTGTACTGTCTGTCTGAGACTGGAGTCTGTTCTCACTACAGCACTGTACTGTCTGTCTGAGACTGGAGTCTGTTCTCACAGGTACTACAGCACTGTACTGTCTGTCTGAGACTGGAGTCTGTTCTCACTACAACACTGTACTGTCTGTCTGAGACTGGAGTCTGTTCTCACTACAGCACTGTACTGTCTGTCTGAGACTGGAGTCTGTTCTCACTACAGCACTGTACTGTCTGTCTGAGACTGGAGTCTGTTCTCCAGGACTATAGCTCACATTGGCCTTCTGACCTTCCTAATTTCTCTCTCTCTCTGTGTTGCAGTTGTCCCCACAGTGAAGATCAAGTCTCCAGATGAGATGTTTCTTAACCAGACTGTCAACATCTCTTGTCTTGTTTCTGGCTTCTTTCCTCATAATGTCTCTGTGTCTTGGGAGCCCGTGACACTCTCCAGAACTCCAGTGCAGGACCAGAACTGCACAAAGATCCAGAACCAGGATGGGACCTACAGCGCCGAGCTCTGGACCTGGTTCCTTTTCACTGAAGAGCTCAATGGCTCGGCAGTGTCCTGTGTGTCCGTTTATGAGCAATTGTGGAGACAGAGTGACAACATCACACTGAGAGAGAGAAAGAAGCCGGAGAATAATCCAGACACTAGACAGCAAGATGAGAGTAAGGGAAGCACAGGGGAGTGGAGTGATGGCTGTAGTTGAGAAATGTCCAGGTTGTACCGAGTGTGAACTAAAGATGACCTGAGTGTGGGGCGTCCAGGACTGTGCCTGCAGTAAAGTGTCTCTGTCCTGCAGGGTCCTGTTCCTGTGAGCTATAAAGATGACCTGAGTGCGGGGTATCCAGGGCTGTGCCTGCAGTAAAGTGTCTCTGTCCTGCAGGGTCCTATTCCTGTGAGCTGTAAAGATGACCTGAGTATGGGGCTTTCAGGGCTGTGCTTGCACTAAACTTTCTTTGTCCTGGAGGGTCCTATTCCTCTGAGCTGTAAAGATTACCTGAGTGTTGGGCACCCAGGGCTGTGCCTGCAGTAAAGTGTCTCTGTCCTGCAGGGTCCTATTCCTGTGACCTGTAAAGATGAACTGAGTATGGGGTATCCAGGGCTGTGCCTGCAGTAAAGTGTCTCTGTCTTTCAGGGCCCTCTACTGTCCTTCTGTACGCTGGTGTGGCCTGCGGTATAATTCTGTTCCTAGTGACTGTGGCACTTCTGATGTACTGCAAACGCAGAGGTAATAGTTACTAACATTAGATTTTTGCAAAAGCAAGACAGTGCAACACTCTCACCAAAAATATCAATTGAAAGTGTCACAGGAATTTCCTCCCTTGTCTAAGTTACTGGGCTGCAGAAAAGGACAGATTTAATTGAAACAATCGATGTCAGTAAACACAGTATAATTATTAACACTGAGGAAGATGGTGAATGTTCAAGGCTGACAGCTGTGTCTTCTCTTTCCAGGGGAGCAGCACAAGCCTGAGGACAGGTACGGTACGAGACAGAGACAACAGGTCTCATTGTGGCATGCTGGGACTCTGCACCAATATCATTATTTCCACAGAAGAATTTTGATTTCCCAGCATGCCCAGTACTTGACAGTGAGGAAAACAGCTTCTCTCTGAGCTCAGAGAGGGCAGGCACCTTCAACATGCGAGTTAGCAGAACACATGAACACCCACTCCCACAGGCTCCCGACTGCCAACCTCCACTCTTGCTTTCTCCTCTGACCTCCGACCTCCGACCCCCATTCTCTCTCTCTCCCGACCCCCGACCCCATCTCTGTCCTCTGAACCCCGACCCCCCTGTCTCTCTCCTCTGACCCCCAACCCCCTCCCTGTCTCTCTCCCCTGACCCCCAACCCCCACTCTCTCCCAACTCCCATTCTCTCTCTGCTCTGATCCCTGATCTCCACTCGCACGCTCTCCTCTGACCCCCGACCCCCTCCCTGTCTCTCTCCCCTGACCCCCAACCCCCACTCTCTCCCCTGACATCTGACCCCCACTCACTTGCCAAGAAAGGGAACAAGATTCTCAAATGAACGAAGAATTGAAAAAGCAACAGAGAAGTGTAGGAATGGGAATGTGTATTTTATTAAGACACTCTGTATTTAGACAGCGTGGGGATGACACGCACTGACCTGTCGTCTGCCTGTCTCTGTCCTCACAGGTCACCAGCTGACCGTGGAGCAGTGCTGCACGTAAGTCCCCCCGTCACACAGTCACACACTGTCACACACAAGTGCTCCTGTCCCTCGTCAGGACACAGGTCAGTTCGTCTCCACCTGTAGGCAGGACGCACCTGATCTGAATACTCCTCTCAGTCCTGGGGTGACGGTGCTGTGACACCTGTCAGACACTCAGGTGAGAGCCTGAGACAGCATGGCAGACATGACATGACGAGGACAGTGTTCGGCTCTCCTTGTCAATCCCAGAGTCCCGTCCCCTCTTCAGTGGGTGACCCTCTCCTCTTCCACTGAGCTGCTCCAGGATCTCCTGCTGTTTGCTTCTTCCCCTGCAGGAGCCCGAGATCACCTACGCAGCTCTGGACATGAAGAAACTGAAGCCCAAAGCAGCGCCCCCTGCAGGACAGGACAGAACAGGACAAGGAGAGGTGAGTAATCACTGTTGAGATGCTCTCCATGATTGTGACACTTTTTATATCACTGTGTGCATTTTAAACTACAATGAAAGTAAAATATACACAGCAACTTTTAAAACCTCCAATTTGTTCTGCGATTCAGAATCAGGCAACAAAGCTCCCAGCGACGTGTTGTGGCTCTATGACATTGTAAACAAGCGGGCTTGTAAATACACTTCTTTTAATCCAACAGAAATATTGCTCTGAGCTCAAGTCGAGTCGATTTTGCCAACAAATACTACTTACATGTTAACTCTGCATGCAGAAAAAGTTGGAACATTTCTGGAGAGAAATGTCTGCTGCACAACCTGTATTTATTCACTCCATCACATTACATTAGTCATTACAGTGACTAGTGAGCAGGAAGGGCTGCTTCACATTGCAATTTGTGGGAACTCGAGTGCGAGTTTGCGACAACATGTTGACTTACAGTAGTTTTGCAAAGTTCACGATTTCGTGCATAATTCGAAATTGTCAAATGTCAAATAATTTATTTAGTTTAAATAAGCAGTCTGAGAAACTGGGACTGCAGTTGCCTCTTTAATTTCTTGCCCTGCAGAACCCTGAGGAGGTCACCTACGCCGCTCTGGACTTGAAGAGGCCGCAGAAGCCCAGAGCAGCGCCCCCTGCTGGTGAGGAGAGCACCGTGTATGCAGAGGTGAAGGGGGCACGAGGGAGGAAAGCTATCTCCGAGCCCAACACCACTCCTGCGTCTCTGGCCAGCGAGAGCACCGAGTATGCTAGCATCAACTTCAGGAGGAAGACCCGGAGAGAACAGGACTCAGTCCTGTACTACTGACACACACTGTCCACCTGCCCTCCTGTGAATGGCTGTAAATGACTGTGCTGTACTAGTAAATTTCCAGGTGTTTTGTTTATTCAGCTGCTTGTCAGTATATTTTTTATACCCTTTAGGTTTACATGACTATGTGTAAATATGTGAAGAAATCAGTCTGTCCGGAGAGTCGCGAGTGCAGAGGGAGATTGTGTTAGCAGACTGTTGCAAGAGTGGTCCAGCAGGGCGGCGCCGTGCCTGTCTGTGTGTCTGCAGACAGGAAGTGACATCACTGGGGTGTGTTAGCCACTCTCTCCCAGCGACCTGCCCCACCAGCAGAGGGACAGCTGTGGACTGACCCCTGGCTTCCTGGGCCTGACCCCCTTTCATTACGGCGCGGCCTGAAGATCTGAAAGAGCTGGTCAAACCAGTGTCCCGAGAGTGACAGGGAGGGCTCATGGATAAGCTCTGCAGACACGAGGCCAAGAATGTCTCCCCCTAGTGGCAGGGTCCTGCCTGAGGATCCCCGAGGGCCGGAAAGGGCTTCATACAATCGAGCAGAACCAGCAGGGTCCAGGAGGCCCGGTCGCCAACGGTCCGTCTGTGTGTGCGTGAGGTGAAAAGGACAGGCGCCCCTCCCCCACGACCTCCGGGTCAGAGGTTGGTGCCGAGTATCGCCCTGAAAGGAAATGCTTGTTTTAAATGAATGTGAGTGATAGTTTTATGCAAAGTGGCTTCCAGGTCCAGGCTAGAGAGGTGAAGCGATCGCCAGGCCTCTGTTTCAGGCTAGTTAAGGTACAGTGGCACAAAAACAAGAAAGAGTTTTTCTCTCCTCTTTCTTTCTCTGTCCGTTTCCCCTGGCTAAGCTCTCTTTATAGCCACATAACAGAAGATATGATTCTCTCAGCTCCCCCCTCACCCAGCAACAGGATGCCATTCCGTTCCTGCCTTTCTAAAAATGTCTTGTTTTCTTTAATCATTCGTAATTATTCGCAGTCTGCGTGTTAAGTGAGAATTACAAGTACATACTGTTAACAAAGGTAGCATTTTAAACACAAAGAACTTTTTACAGACAGGTCATCAGTGCTTTGAGTTGCTACTAGGTTACACAGAAAGTGCAGGTAAAAGATTCCAAGTGTTACAGTTACAATGCTTTTGAGATCATCAAAGTGTTGTATAAATAATTGATAAAAACAATCATAGGTACAACAATCAATGTGAAGAGGCACAGCCTCCATTCTGCACCCATGTTTTGGACCTGCAACCTCTCAGTTCTGAATCCAGAGCCCTGACCACCACTCCATACTGTTCCACAATGGCCTACTGAGAGAGCTACAACAGCTGTGTCCCCTGTCCCAAGATCTGAACCTGCAACCTCAGTTTTGAGTCCATCTGCCTCTTTTTGTAAAGTCTGATAATTATAAGTTCTTGTTATTTTAAAATTTGATTAATCTACAAATCAATAAAATGATCAGCAATTCCTCAGGGCAGTAAGATGCTGATCGATAAGAGGCGTTTACTCTGCACAGTCATTAAGCACCCTTCTTCCTCTGAGCCAAATTGTGCTGTCTCTCTCCCTGGCTCAAAGCTTCTTGATGCATTTTTACGATATTGAAAAAGAAAGGTCTACAAAACGACTATGAATGCTTTTATTATAAAGCACTTTAAATGCTCTTTGCTTTGTAAAATTTACATAATTTATTGTTTAAATTGAATTAATTTTGTACATTACTGTACTGGGACTGTAGCTCCTATTGCAAACAGGACTGTTCTATAACTGGTTATGAATTGTCTCCTGCCATTTTTAACATTTCTGATACTTTCATAATCTTGTGAAATAAAACCAGATGTTAATTGAGTGGTCGTGAACTCATTTCAAGTGAAGAAAAGCAGCACACACACTTGCAGGTAGAGAGCAGACTCTTCCAAATGATTATTCCTGTTTCTAGTGCCCTAAACTCTTATGCCTCTTCTGTGCTAATTCTATTTCATACATGCAATGTGTAAGATCCTAGGCCCAGGGGATTGAGTCTAGTGTCTGAACCCCTCCTGCCTCTCCTCTGCAAACACCTTCTGCCAACAGGACAGGGTGAGCTGGTTTGCTTTAAAATAAAGTCAAGTCTAGGACATACCTGTTGCAAGACACCTGAGCTGTTGATCAATGCAGCAGGAAAACGAAACCAATTTGTACATAGACACGATTGTGTGGTTTTTGATTTATGGCAGTTGCAATTGGCTTAAACCCACCCACGCTAGAGCCCAGAACCACACTCAAGACAGGCACTGGTCTTTTCCTACAGCTCCCTCTTGTGGAACCAAGGGGAACTGATGGCCTTATCTAACCACCCATGAATCACGATGCATAAATGGATCACTTTAGTAAAATATAAAACCCCATAATAACATTGCGGGAGCTGGTCATTTGGACCAGATCACAGGGAAACACCCACACTGGAGCATACAACCAGCTACACATACCTCAGTCAGACAAGCAGCTTGTCATGGAGATATGACGAGCTCCTTCAAAGCCAGTGAAGGAGCTCTTTCAACATCAACCCTCGCAAGACTCTAGATTCAAACATTTCTATGACCAAACTGATTTTATTTAGCACCTTTAGAAGTTGCTTCTCAAAGTGCTTTACTGTAAGAAAAAAAGCACACAATGAGAGAAGACAGCAGAATGACTTAATTACAATAAGGGTTTGGAATAGAATAGGAAAGCAAAAGGGCAGACCGAGAACTAATTAAATAAAAGCCCTTCTCTAAAGAAGACTCCGAGTCTTGATCTGAAAGTGCTCAGGTATGGAGACTCTCTGATATCCCTGGGGATAGAATTCCAGAGCTTTGGGGCATAACAGGAGAAGGCTCCATCATCCAAAGTATGTAATCAAATCAAAATCAAATCAAAGTTTATTTATCAAATGCACAACAATACAGCGTGCAGCAGTAGTTGCTGGCAATGAAATGTCTGTAGACAGGCTCGTGGGGACAGAGAGGAGACCAGAATCACACAAGCGAAGGCTGCAAGGTGGGGAGCAGGACCACAGTAAGTCAAACAGGTACTGAGGCGCCGAGGCTCAGGTTCGAGTCCAGGTTCGCTTGCTGCAGCTGGACAACAACTGTCACTTGGTCGCAGCTGCAGGCAGGGTATTGCTGTGTTCCTGAGAGCAGCACGCGGGTCAGTATCAGCACGCCAGCTTGGTCAACACAACGACTGAGTCAGGTCAGCACGCGGGTCGGTATCTGGGTCGGGCCAGCACACCAGCTTGGTCAACACAACGACTGAGTCAGGTCAGCACGCGGGTCAGTATCTGGGTCGGGCCAGCACACCAGCTTGGTCAACACAACGACTGAGTCAGGTCAGCACGCGGGTCAGTATCAGCACACCAGCTTGGTCAACACAACGACTGAGTCAGGTCAGCACGCGGGTCAGTATCTGGGTCGGGCCAGCACGCCAGCTTGGTCAACACAACGACTGAGTCAGGTCGGCACGCGGGTCAGTATCTGGGTCGGGCCAGCACGCCAGCTTGGTCAACACAACGACTGAGTCAGGTCGGCACGCGGGTCAGTATCTGGGTCGGGCCAGCACACCAGCTTGGTCAACACAACGACTGAGTCAGGTCGGCACGCGGGTCAGTATCTGGGTCGGGCCAGCACGCCAGCTTGGTCAACACAACGACTGAGTCAGGTCAGCACACAGGTTGGGTCAATACGTGCGCAGGGCCCACATGTGAGTCAGGTCAGCACACGGGTCGGGTCAGTACGTGCGCAGGGCCCACATGTGAGTCAGGTCAGCACACGGGTCGGGTCAGTACGTGCGCAGGGCCCACATGTGAGTCAGGTCAGCAGCACAAGGGTCCCGTACACAGGAGCAGCACTGCTGTCCCAAATCGGGAGGCGGCTCACTCCCAGCTCCCCGCTAACTCGCCGCTCACTCGCGGTTCTGTCCCTGCTCACTCCCCGCTCACTCGCGGTTCAGTCCCTGCTCACTCCCCACTCACTCGCGGTTCAGTCCCTGCTCACTCGCGGTTCTGTTCCTGCTCAATCCCGGCTCACTCCCGGCTCACGGGGCAGATGCTCAGAGGGTTCTTGTCACCGGTGCCCGGGTTGAACAGGGGGTAGAGCTTCTCCTGCTGCTCCAGGTGGAACGTGAAGATCCGGCTTCTGCTCTCAGCGTTGAAGAAGCTCAGCTGGCCGCCCTCGCGGTCCAGAAACACCCCCAGCTTCGCGGGCCTCAGCTCGGCAGGTAACGGGACCGGGGGGTCGGTGCTGGCCCGGAAACCGCCCTGCACGTCCGACACCAGGAGCCAGAAGCCAGTGCGAGGAGAACAGGTAGACTCCTGCTTCTCCCAGGCCGACTCCGCCATCACGCCCACCCACCAGGACTGCTTCTGCTCCAGGCACACCTCCCAGTACTGCCGGCCCGAGGAGAAGCCCTCGCAGCCCAGGACACAGGTGTGGTGGCGGAACCGCCTAGGACTGTCAGGCCGGGCCGGGTCAGGATCCAGCGCGTCCCGGACTTTCTTCCCATCGGGGGTCAGCTTCAGGAGGGGGTGTGCCGTCTTCACATCCAGCGTCACGTCCACTGGGGGGGAGCAGAACAAACACTGGTCTCCATCATCGCAGCAGATCGGACACCACAGACCACGAGACACAAGACGGGTCACAGACAGGAGGAGGCTGCTCGGCTCGTCTGGCCCGTCTGATAGTTAGTAGCTCATTGGTCCCGGGATCTCAGCCGGCTGCTTCTTGAAAGGAGCCAGGATATTGGCTTTAACAGAATGGCTGGAGCGGTGTGTTCCACACTCCCACCACCCTTTGCGTCAAGAAGTGCCTCCTGCTCAGTTTGAAAACACACTCTGATAGAGAAAAGGACCAGACGTTTTCTGGAGACAGGATTCAGCAGCAGTCCACACAGATGAGTCCAAGCATAGGTTGAGGGCAGGTATCTGAGGTCCAATAAAGATGTCCTAACAGATTTGTGGGGGTCTGAAACAGGAGGCATGTCTTTACACAGAGAGTTGTAGGGGTCTGGAACAAGCTGCCCAGCCATGTTGGGACTCTTGGAACAACTAGCTATTTAATCACAAACAGGCAAGACGGGTCGAAGAGCCTCCTCTCAGTGGGAATTGGGCTTATAGGTGTGAAGAAAAGAAAGAAGGAAATTACCTGCAGCGTCGATCATTCTGCCCCATTCTGCAGGAGAGAGAAGAGAAGGACATTATTCTGGCGGACATGACAAGACTCATCAACCTGCCTGTATGAGGGCACTGGCCAATCTGAGAATCAATATCAATCAGATCTGCTTCACATATAGCGCCCTGCAAGGCTTCACCCCTGCCCTGCTAGTGTTATCTTACTGGGGTGGATACCTGAAGTCTCCACATTTTTAATCAAAGCTTGAGTGCTTACAATGATCACTTCTATGCCTTAAGCATAGAAACAAAACTAAAAAAAAAACACTTTTGACTGCACGAATATTCGCTGTCTTTGCATGGCAAACCTGGCGGTGGTCAGGGGTACACAGTAACCTTGACCAGCCACA
Organism: Atractosteus spatula; assembly: GCF_055471065.1. Classification (NCBI taxonomy): domain Eukaryota; kingdom Metazoa; phylum Chordata; class Actinopteri; order Semionotiformes; family Lepisosteidae; genus Atractosteus; species Atractosteus spatula. Next base: position 16,348,231 of record NC_142711.1, on the reverse strand, counting down.
GCACACTCACTGGAATCCCGAGGCGCCCCCTTGTGACGGGGAGACCCGAGGAGCCCTGAGCCCGCTGCACTCTGTACTGACTCTCGTCTGCAGGTTCATACTCACCACCGAGAAGCTGCTCTTTCTCAGTCTCTGAAAGAAAGCAGAGCACCAATATAACTACAAGATTGACAATTTCTTACCATGATACCCTTGTTTATTCAAAACCAATCTTTTCTTAAATAACCAAAGGGGATTATATATAAGAGTACACAGTGTACTCGGTACTCAGTGAGACAGCAGCACACCGTACAGCCCGTCGGGGAGACAGCAGCGCACCGTACAGCCCGTCGGGGAGACAGCAGCCCACCGTACAGCCCGTCGGGGAGACAGCAGCGCACCGTACAGCCCGTCGGGGAGACAGCAGCCCACCGTACAGCCCGTCGGTGCGACAGCAGCGCACCGTACAGCCCGTCGGTGCGACAGCAGCAGCGCACCGTACAGCCCGTCGGGGAGACAGCAGCCCACCGTACAGCCCGTCGGGGAGACAGCAGCGCACCGTACAGCCCGTCGGTGCGACAGCAGCAGCGCACCGTACAGCCCGTCGGTGCGACAGCAGCCCGCCGTACAGCCCGTCGGTGCGACAGCAGCAGCGCACCGTACAGCCCGTCGGTGCGACAGCAGCGCGCCGTACAGCCCGTCGGGGAGACAGCAGCGCACCGTACAGCCCGTCGGCGCGACAGCAGCAGCGCACCGTACAGCCCGTCGGTGCGACAGCAGCGCACCGTACAGCCCGTCGGTGCGACAGCAGCAGCGCACCGTACAGCCCGTCGGTGCGACAGCAGCAGCGCACCGTACAGCCCGTCGGGGAGACAGCAGCCCACCGTACAGCCCGTCGGGGAGACAGCAGCGCACCGTACAGCCCGTCGGTGCGACAGCAGCAGCGCACCGTACAGCCCGTCGGTGCGACAGCAGCCCGCCGTACAGCCCGTCGGTGCGACAGCAGCAGCGCACCGTACAGCCCGTCGGTGCGACAGCAGCAGCGCACCGTACAGCCCGTCGGTGCGACAGCAGCGCGCCGTACAGCCCGTCGGGGAGACAGCAGCGCACCGTACAGCCCGTCGGCGCGACAGCAGCAGCGCACCGTACAGCCCGTCGGTGCGACAGCAGCACGCCGTACAGCCCGTCGGGGAGACAGCAGCCCACCGTACAGCCCGTCGGGGAGACAGCAGCCCACCGTACAGCCCGTCGGGGAGACAGCAGCGCACCGTACAGCCCGTCGGGGAGACAGCAGTATTCTGACCAGACTAGAAGACAATAAAGAACACAGTCTTCAACTCAGAGTATTGTTTACTCACCTTTTCCTGCAGTTTTATCAGTCGGGGAGTGATGTTTTTGATCTGAAAACAGAGAAACGCTATCAGTCTGAGTGATCACTGCCCACTCACAGGCAGACTGTGACGCAGGATGAGAGGGTGTGTGGATTCTGGGACAGAATGTGGAAGGACTGGGGAAGATTGGGTAAAACCGGGAATTGCTTTACCAGACATGCTCCTCCTGGTAAAGTCTGCTGATTTTGTTTTGTCACGTTGGCACATCATGATCATCAGGGGGCATGAAGATTAGATCTTGGGTCCACATGGGATTTCTGCTGGGACACCAGTGGCCTCCCCCCTTGAAAGACATGCTGGCTGGAGGGTGTGGCCGGATCCCCTTTCCTGGTCGCATGGTGTTGGAGTAACAACACGATCCAGCCCCTGAGTCAGCCTCTTCTCTCACTCTGATCACCCCTTCTGGAGTGACTTGTACCATGATCCACACACCCAGAGTCTCACTCTGATCACCCCATCTGGAGTGACTTGTAACCTGATCCACTGAAGTACTGTAGATTGTACAAAGTGTCTTACAGAAAGTAATCCCGACAGAGCCTGGAGAATTGAAACACAAAGATATTCACCTTTCCAGTGTTTCCAGATGAACAGGGCAGCAGAAATCACAAGGAGCAGCATCAGGACCAAGAGAGTGATGAAGGCTGTTCTCCAGTCAGCTGAACGACTATCCTCTGTGGAGATAGAAAGGTTAACACAGACACACTGACTGGACACTCCAGTACATTAACACTGCACTGAGAGAAAGGGGTTAATACAGTACAGACACACTGACTGGACACTCCAGTACATTAACACTGCACTGAGAGAAAGGGGTTAATACAGTACAGACACACTGACTGGACACTCCAGTACATTAACACTGCACTGAGAGAGAGGGGTTAATACAGTACAGACACACTGACTGGACACTCCAGTACATTAACACTGCACTGAGAGAGAGGGGTTAATACAGTACAGACACACTGACTGGACACTCCAGTACATTAACACTGCACTGAGAGAGAGGGGTTAATACAGTACAGACACACTGACTGGACACTCCAGTACATTAACACTGCACTGAGAGAGAGGGGTTAATACAGCACAGACACACTGACTGGACACTACAGGACATTAACACTGCACTGAGAGAGAGGGGTTAATACAGCACAGACACACTGACTGGACACTACAGGACATTAACACTGCACTGAGAGAGAAGGGTTAATACAAACTATTCTCCCTGTCCTGCTTTACAAGGTTTATATACCAGTTTTTACAGTTAACAGCCCAGTAGCAGGTAGCAGTGACTCCTCTGGACCTGCATTAGAGGTAAAACGGTCTGAAGCAGGGGTGCGCTTCCACAAAGAGACATCTCTAGGCGAGTCTCGCACTCCCTCCCACACAGGTGGACCAAACTGTACCACAGTGAACTGGCCAGCAGGGCGGCGACAGTGGCGTACCTGTGGTTTGGTGCGGCAGACCCACCCTGCTCTCCCTCCCGTCCTGCCCCGCGGCGTGACTGACGATACAGGCCAGCCAGGCGTGGCTGCCAGGGGCCAGCGGGAGCCAGCTGCTGGCGGTGACCAGTCCGCGGGGGTCAGTGCTGTAGTGGGGGGCCGGGGCGCTCACATTCGCCCCAGTGTCGTCCGTCCAGCGGAGCCGCGGCTGGGGCGACCAGCCCTCCGACACACAGCTCACGTTCAGCCGCCCCCTGTCCTCCGTCGGCACCACCCTCAGCACTGGGGGCATCCCTACGGCTGGGAGAGAGGGGGGACACGCCGCACACCGTTCAGACAGGACACAGTAAAAACCAAGTGCAGTACCTGAACAGGCTTGTCTGACCAGATCAGCTCTGTCTGAGGCTCATCGTGGGAATCCCTCACCCGGGAGACACTTGGATTTTACACGTCTCGCAGAGGAAAGCTACAGTCAAGGGGCCAAGGTAGGAAACAGCAAAGTACAGGATCAGTGACCACAGGCTGGACACAGACACACCTGGCAGTCCAGAGAGGACAGGCTCAGTGACACAGCCTGGCCATAGAAACTGGACACAGGCAGACCTGGCTGTCCAGAGAGGAAAGGCTCAGTGACACAGCCTGGACACAGAAACTGGACACAGACAGACCTGGCTGTCCAGAGAGGACAGGCTCAATGACACAGACAGACCTGGGTGTCCAGAGAGGACAGGCTCAGTGGCCACAGCCTGGACACAGACAGACCTGGCTGTCCAGAGAGGACAGGGTCAGTGACCACAGGCTGGACACAGACACACCTGGCTGCCCAGAGAGGACAGGCTCAGTGGCCACAGCCTGGCCATAGAAACTGGACACAGGCAGACCTGACTGTCCAGAGAGGACAGGCTGTGCTCCCACTGCCAATGGGGGAAATAGAGGCAGAGATGCACCTCCTGCACTGTAACAAATATTCTGGGATTAGACAAACATTCTTCACCCAGATTTACTGATGTAATCCCAGCACTTCCACACCTGCCAAAATCAGAACAGCTCCCAATCCTGCTGGGAGAGGGAGGAGGGAACTCAGTTGAACTGGCAGCCCAATATGTGATCTCCTTTTTTTAAGTGAGCCTAGCTTAATATTTTATGTGTTGTATGTTGTATGTAAATGTCCTATGATGTATTTGTACTGCAATGTCTGTAGATGTTGTACAGATTGCACAGGCTTTAGCAACACTGCACTTCATTAGTCATGCCAATAAAGCTTCTTGAATTGAAACTGAAAATTGACAGAAGGAGCAGAGACACACAGAGACACAGACTCTGTACCAGAAAGAGGAGAGAGAAGGAGCAGAGACACAGACTCTGTGCCAAAGAGAGGAGAGAGAAGGAGCAGAGACACACAGAGAGACAGACTCTGTGCCAGAGAGAGGAGAGAGAAGGAGCAGAGACACACAGAGACACAGACTCTGTGCCAGAGAGAGGAGAGAGAAGGAGCAGAGACACACAGAGACACAGACTCTGTGCCAGAGAGAGGAGAGAGAAGGAGCAGAGATACACAGAGACACAGACTCTGTGCCAGAGAGAGGAGAGAGAAGGAGCAGAGACACAGAGACAGGGACTCTGTGCCAGAGAGAGGAGAGAGAAGGGACAGAGACACACAGAGATAGGGACTCTGTGCCAGAGAGAGGACAGTGAAACAGACTCTGGTTCACTCACCGGTCACTCTGAGCAGGACGCTCTTGTCCTCGTACCATTGATCGCTGGACACGTAGCAGGAGAACTGCCCCGCGTCCTGCAGGCTCACCCGCTCAATCCGCAGGGAGACATTGCCCTTCTGGAGCTCCTCCACAGCGACCAGAGACGCTCGGCCCTGGAAGTCCGAGTCCAGCTTCAGGACCAGGTCCTTCCCAGGCTGAAACGCCACCGGCGTTTCGAATCTCCCAGCCCGGTACCAGCGCAGCTCCAGCCCCTCAGCACTCTGGTTAGGAGAGAGCCAGCAGGGCAGCAGGACAGAACCTCCCCACCGGGCCTCAATGGGACTGGACACCAACACCGAGAAGACACCTGAGGACAGCAGGACATACACACTGAGCACTGCTGGACAGGACACTGAGAGACAGCAGGACAGACACACTGAGCACTGCTGGACAGGACACTGAGAGACAGCAGGACAGACACACTGAGCACTGCTGGACAGGACACTGAGAGACAGCAGGACAGACACACTGAGCACTGCTGGACAGGACACTGAGAGACAGCAGGAGAGACACACTGAGCACTGCTGGACAGAACACTGAGAGACAGCAGGACAGACACACTGAGGACTGCTGGACAGGACAGGACACTGTGAGACAGCAGGACAGACACACTGAGCACTGCTGGACAGGACACTGAGAGACAGCAGGACAGACACACTGAGCACTGCTGGACAGGACACTGAGAGACAGCAAGAGAGACACACTGAGCACTGCTGGACAGGACAGGACAGGACACTGGGAGACAGCAGTACAGACATACTGAGCACTCTGGACAGGACAGGACAGGAGACTGAGAGACAGCAGGACCGACACACTGAGCACAGCTGGACCAGGACAGGACACTGAGAGACAGCAGGACAGACAAACTGAGCACCGCTGGACAGCACAGGACACTGAGAGACAGCAGGACAGACAAACTGAGCACTGCTGGACAGGACAGAGACACTGAGCAGTGCAGTTACAGTACTAGCAGTAGTAACATCAGTACTCACCAGCTCCAGAGACACAGGGTGAAGCCCACATCCACAGGCTCAGTGTCAGGATCCACAGCCACAGGCCTGCTGACGAAAAACAAGACACGAGCGACTCCCTAAACTGCGCTAGATTTTCGCCTCCAGTCGGACTGGCCCCTCGCTCCCATCTGTCTGCAGCGGCGGCGGTGGCTGTGGACAGGGGGCGCTGTGGGGTCAGAAAACTATCACACAGCAGTGTGACTGGCCAGCCCGTCTTCTGGCGGCTCAGGAGGCCTGAGTGCACAGACGGATCATGAGGTGTATTTCAGTTACACACACAAGCACTCTACTCTCGTACCCCAGCTCCAGCCATCAGGGCAGAACACCTTCTATTCCACAGCGGGGCTCGTGGACACCTGTGTGAGAACGTGACTCTCGCCCGCCACCAATTACCTGATAAAATAACACTCACCCCACCTGAATCAATCCTACTCCGTTGGGCCCCTGAGCAAGGCCCTTAACCCCAACTGCTCCAGGGGGTTCTGTACAATAGCTGACCCTGCACTCTGACCCCAAGCTTCTCTCTCCCTGCCTGTGTGTCTCATGGAGAGCAAGCTGGGGTATGTGAAAAGACTTATTCCTAATGCAAGAAATTGTATAGGGCTAATAAAGCAACATTATCATAATCATTACAGGTGACTGAGAACTCTCTGCCCTCTGGTGGCAGACGAGCTGGAGCTCATACAGGTGTGTCAGTGCTGCAGAGCAGCCTGACTGCGGCACCAGGAGGGCTGTGAGACTGTAGGCAGTAGCAGGGCCTGCAGTACCGCAGCTGGAATAACCCCCCCCGAGCTGAACTCACCTTCACGTTACTGCAGCTCAGGTGTGAAAGAAGTGAAAATAAAACACACTGTCAGTCTCTCTGTCACACCACTCCCTCTCACACACAAGGCATAACTGATTCAGGTCTGTCTGTGTCCAGTTTCTATGGCCAGGCTTTGGACACTGAGCCTGTCCTCTCTGCACAGCCAGGTCTGTCTGTGTCCAGGCTGTTATCACTGAACCTGTCCTCACTGAGCAGCCAGGTCTGTCTGTGTCCAGTTTCTGTATCCAGGCTGCGTTACTGAGCCTGTCCTCTCTGGACAGCCAGGTCTGTCTGTGTCCAGTTTCTATGGCCAGGCTGTGGTCACTGAGCCTGTCCTCTCCGGACAGCCATGTCTTTACTGTAAATGTCCAGTTTTTTTGTTTCTGTTTTTGCAACACTCCTGTGAATCTGTGTGAACTGCTCTGTGTTCAAGCCTTGGTCTCAGTGTGAGAGTGCGCTGTGCTGTCTGGACGGGCCAGGATGTTCATCACTACCTGACATAGAATTCACGCCATCATTGTTTACAAGTGTTCGTTTCTTTTATGCCAAATTACCGTCGCGCCAGCAAAGCTTTTTAGTATCGTTTTGGCCGAAGAAGCGGATACACAGAGACCCCGAGAGAGACAGAGCTCCGCTTATCTCATCTGCGCAGTTCTTAAGCGCACGGCGGCTCCGAGATGCTCTTGTGCCGAAAACAAAACGGCCTCCTTCGTTGCCACGTTACTACGCTTACTCCCACCTCACGACAACAGTCTTATTTTCATAAACAGTACCGCACCTGTCCTTCTCGGTATCCTTCGCTCGACTGCGCAGAGATTTCTCCTCAGTCCGGGGGACAGAGCGGTGGGGAACATTTTTCCCGGGACGATAACGTTAGCACCTTCCGCCATAACGAAGACCGCGGAGAAGCGAGATGCGCCCCAGCTGCGCACAGAGGCTGACAGCCTCAGCCTGCCAATCCCGTTACTGGACATTCACTGCCTGCGAATGGAAACAAGACACTGGTTTTAAGACTGCAGTTCAAAGGGCCTTATTTGAAGGACTTGATCAATCGCGGTGTACTGTAGCTGAAGCAGTAAGATTGATCAAACATTTACAAAAACACTGCTGACGCAGCCATCTACTCGAGCATTTACAAATAACAACTTACTACGAGGCTGGGCAAAAAGACCGCGTAAATAAGTAGTAAGAAAATTTAATCATTCTAGCATAAACAATCTGACACATGAATTCATAAACAAAACGCTAATACATGGAGAATTATATGAGAGTTCAAGTAGGCATAACTAGACAAAAAAAATCCTTTGCAACTGAGGTTTCTCATCGTTAAAACGTCTCTTCTCCCTCGGATCTCAGATTCCGGGTAATTCCAGTTGAAGGAGGAGAAAATCCAATTCAAGTACAGTAGAGATCATTATAAACGACCAAGAAACTCCAGGCAGGTGACGGTTAATGTAGTATAGATAAGGGCAGGGTTTTACAACCAGGTATTAAAAACAAAAACATCTATCCCGAGACTTACGAACTTCATGCCTTCCGGAAAAAGCCTCGTATAAAGAAAACTCATAATTAATTAAATTACCATAAATTTATATGGGGGAAAATTATAATGCACGCCTGAGCCCAAGCATTCAACCTATTCTCACCCGTAAATGCTCAAAATACAGCCCAAAACATTTACACAACAAGCACAAATTCAGTTCATTACTTAATGCTGTTCAACAAGAATATAATAACCGTTCACTGTTTTTTGACATTGTTTAATTTAGCCATTAAAACTTGAAGGAAAAAGTATTCAAACATGTAAAAATTAGTGAACGAACGTAGCTTAGCCTAAATGTTTGCTATTGAAAGCTACAGCGATAAATGGTAGGCGCATTAATTATAATAACACTGAAGTAAATACGGACAAACGGCTAATTATCATAAATAACTGTTATTGCAAACAACAGCACAAATCAATGTTAAACCGTAACATACTATGTAGTGTATTGTTTAATCATTTATAAATAAACAACATACAAGTCTGAATAACGTTTCTAAACTGTAGAGTAATAAATGAGAAAATGCTCGTTCAGATTCTCACCTGACAAGCTGACAATCGAGTGAGGAAGAGCAGAGGGGGTGACTGAGACAGGCAGTCGTTGTCGTTTTGGACGCTATGATGGTGATGACTGACACAGGGTACCAGGGGGTGGTGGCGTACATCTCGATACGCGATGTTGAAGCCTAGGTATCCGTAGGAGTAGGAGTGGGGGGGAAGTAATGCAGCACCTCTCGTCTTTTTATCACAAAGGTCTCGGTAACATTGAATAGCATCGCCCATGTGAGCTCTCCACCGACGAACTCTTTCGAGGTTACCCTCGTTTTCGTCCGCTTAAGAATCTGCCGCATCAGTAAAGGCAAAATACTGACGAAGTGTTGCGGTATCCATCTCTTTCGGTAGCTCGCCACTGGCTTCATCGTCCTCCTCCAGTCCTCAGGCATCAAGCTGCAGGATCTCTTCCTTCGTCAGCTCGTCTGCCTGGGACTGTGGCACCTCTTGGGCATAACATCTTCAGCACTGGTCTCCTTGAATCCAGCTTTGTTAACAAGCTTCACCGTGTCTTTATTGTTTTGTTTTTTTTTTCCGTGGGTACGAAGCCTTCAAAGTCATTCACAAATTCAGGCGCAAGTTTTTTCCCCATGCAGTATTCATTGTCTTTGTACTTTCTCCCATGCAGTTCCTTTATTCTCCACAGCCATTGTTAAATAGTTTCTATTGTTTTTCAATGAATCTATAACTGTGTTTTAATCTTTGCTGTCCAGTCCATCAGTGAGAGATATTTTATCACCAACTGCATCTTACATGCCTTAAAGCTTGATATAATACCTTGGTCCATTGGTTGGCTTAAAGATGTTGTGACATATTGGAACAGACAACCAGCTACACATACCTGGGTCTAACAAGTTCACCTGGGAGTTCTAGCATTGAAGGCACTGAAGATGAAGGTGCACTGGGCTTTCTACACCACGTTAAGGAGGTTTTACAACATCACACCTCCCCCATAAAAATCTGGTTGTGAATTGTAGAAAGTGTAATCCAACCCATTGCCCTATATGGCAGTGAAGTGTGGGGTCCAATCACAGGCCAGGCTTACACTAAATTCTGTAGCACACAGAATTCTGTAAAAACATTGATTATGCAGAGAAGAAACACCTAGTATGTATGCAGGGCTTAATTAGGCCAATAGCCATTGCTACAGAAGAAAGCAATAAAATATTAACTACGCCTGAAAAATAGTGACCAGAATTCCTACCACCACAAGACCCTGCAGAGCCAAGAGCTGAGCCTGGAGAAGAGCCCTCTGAGCCAGCTGGTCCTGAGGCTCACAGCCACCAACCAAACTCAGCAAGGCACAGCTAAAACTACACAAGTCCAATTCAACCAAGAAAGTACATTAATACAATCAATATTATAAATCATATACAATAGAAAGCATGTGATGTAAGAGAAATATTTGGAGTGAAATTACAAAGATGTCTTTAGTGTATCTTCCTTTAAGATTAATAATTCTTCTTCAAATTCTAAAGAAAGAACAGACACCCAAATGTTAAAGCTTCTGTTTATTATGACAGATGATATGAAAATGAATACTACATAGCAAATGTGAAAATAATATTTAGCATCGGGTGGCCCACAGGAGGGGATGTAAGCTTTCTCCCAGCAGAGCAGAAGAGGGGTCTCCCCAAGTCCGCAGTGGGGGTCTCTGGCTGTAGTCTTGTCTCCTGTTGTTTCCCTTCTCTGCTCTCTCCTGCACGAAGCTCAGGGGGGTATCTGGACCCCAAAGGATGCGAATCAAGTCCAGTAATCAGAGCCATACTGGGTCTGTGTGCTTCATCCCAGCCAGTGACACGTACATGAGGCACAAAGCACACCCCACAACCTGCTGTCCTCCCCCATGAGCACAGCTCCAGGCACAAACACAATCAGTGGCTTCATGAGGCAACCTGATCCACAGGGAATTATGAGAAAACCATAAGAATAACAACTGAATGGAGTAGGAATACATTTACAGTATATGATAGGTAAGAAAAAAATAAATGGAAAGTTATTATAAAAGTAAGAAAAAAAATAGTCTTAGTATCATACATATCAACAAGTTAAAAATTAATCTTAAGCAAAATGTCTTAAAATGAATATAATCAAGATTGTAAATCATTATTCAAATCATTCATCATTATTCAATCATTAATCAAATAAATTATATTATAATCAATATTATAT